>NC_133779.1:44052780-44115879 GCF_003597395.2 Chelonoidis abingdonii
TCTCTGGAGATATTTAAGAGTAGGTTAGATAAATGTCTGTCAGGGATGGTCTAGACAGTATTTGGCCCTACCATGAGGGCAGGGGACTGGACTCGATGACCTCTCGAGGTCCCTTCCAGTCCTAGAGTCTATGAATCCATGAGGGCAGCCCAGCTGGCACCCAGGGAACCCTACTTTTGAGTTTCTGAGATGCTATCATTTTGCCTTTCTGAAATGAAAGAGAGAAACCGTCCCATAAAAATCATTGATAAAAACAAAAACAAAACCTTCATTTCCTCCCACAAACTCCTACCCAACATAGCTCATTGTCTTTTATCATCCCAGTGTGAACGTGTGGGCATACTGCTGTTGACTTAAGCAACACATTCGCCTGATGTATAGTGTTATGAGAGACTTTCCTTTGAACTCACTTGTACTGTATTTACGTTTATAAAACTTGAACCTTAACTCCCATTATTTGTGGCTTCTCATCCTTGATGTTGTGTTTAACTTTCCTTTTCATTAAAATTCACCCTTACCAAGATAACTCGTCCAGATCTTACACCCTTTCCAAGTCAGTAGTGTTGCACCTAATGTTAACCCTTTAGAAACTGCAGAGAAACAGGCACACATTTTTATATAAGTAAAAATTTATCTTCTCCTTAGAGTATCCTCCATTTGTGTGTAATATCTGAACTGGCAAACCAGAATTTCATGAAGTCCAATATCCTATCTGTATAACTGGAGAGTACTATATGCTTCAGAGGAAGACCTAGAATCTCCAGAATCAGCATTACAGAATAATCTGCCCTTAGTAAGAAACTTCTCTTGTCTTTCAGTTGGCAGTTGTCTTATGCCCTGAAGCAGGAATATTTATATGTATATGTTTTATCATATATAATGTAATTGAAGTTGGTCTCTTTATCCATATAAATGTCTAATCTTTATTTTTTTTTAAAATCTACTAAAGCCTTAGCCTAAGTGGGATTTTGTGGCAATGATTTTTATGGGCTAATTGATTTCTGTGTAAAAAAGTATTTCCTTGCACCTGTTTTAAATTTATTCCCCTTAATTTTCCTTGGCTATCCGCATGTTCTTATATTATGAGATGGTAAAATGTGCCATACAGTTTACCTTTCTCATGCCATTCATTATTTCATATACTTTTATCGTGTTACCTTTTATTCATCTTCTTTCTAAACTAAACAACTCTAATATTTGCAGTGATTTCTCATATAGAAGTTTTTCCAGGCCTTCAATAATTTTGGCCTTCTGTCTCTTGTACCCCTTTCATTTCTACTGCATCTTTTTTGAGAAATAGTTGACCAGAACTGAACACAGAGCTAGAGATCAGGGCATGCCATCTGTTTATATAAAAGCATCATTACCTTTTTCAGCATTATTTTTCTGTTGCAACCTAGCATTTTGTTTGCTTTATTAACCACCACTGCACTTTAAACAGAAGCTTTCACTGATCTATGACCAATTTATTTGATCACACACCCCCTTTATTTGTGTCTGTAGTCATTTATGTCCCCCCAGCCCCAAGTACATATACTACTACCCAGCTCTGAAACAGAGTGGAGAGCACCCAGATCTGAAGGCAGCTCCACGCCAGCAGCAGTGCAGAAGGTAAAGGTGGCAATGTAAAAAGATATTCATGAATACCATTTTTCACACCAGACTTAGTGCCCCATTGCCACCCTTAGTTCTACATTGCTGCTGACACCCGCAGCCTGCTGCCTCCAGGTGAGGAATACGGCAGGAGAGGAGGAAAGCCTGAGCCCAGGCTGCCTCCTAGTGAGGGATTGGGGGTGGGGGGAGGAAAGCCCAAGCCCGGGTAGCAGGGCTCTGTCTGTCTCCGTCATTCCCACCTCCTTCTGTACAAACCCCCAACATCCAGGACTGACAACCAGAGCTCTTCACACTCACACAAAAAAGCACACAGCTCACACCTTCCTTGACATATGCCCATGCCTCCCTTCAGAGGCCCACCCCATTTTGAGAACCGCTGATTTAGAGAGTAAGGTGCATGAGTAGTTCAAATTATTGCTTCTAATTTAAACTATTAAATTTGTCACCGATGAGCTTCATCTGCCATTGCTGGCTGCTCACCATCCTTAGTTTGGTCCCTCTGGAGTTTCCCAAAGTCTTCTCCAGTTTTGTGAAAGCAGCAGAGAATCCTGTGGCACCTTATAGACTAACAGAGGTTTTGGAGCGTGAGCTTTCGTGGGTGAATACCCACTTAGTCAGACGCAGGTACGTCTGACGAAGTGGGTATTCACCCACGAAAGCTCACGCTCCACAACGTCTGTTAGTCTATAAGGTGCCACAGGATTCTCTGCTGCTTTCACAGATCCAGACTAACACGGCTACCCCTCTGATACTTCTCCAGTTTTGACTCTCCTAAATTATCTTGTGCGATTTGCAAACATTGCCATCTCACTGCTAAGCCTCTTTTCCAGGTCATTAGTAAATATTCTATATCGAAAGCCCATCTTTGTCACATGGGTATAATTTGTACAGTCAGCTAATTTGCATGCAGCAATTTCAATGGTTGTGCAAGGAGATTTATGTTGATTTGTGCAGGTGGAGACTGAGGAGCATCTGCTGTGGTGAGGTGCTATATGTGTTTGGGGTTAGTATGCGTGCTGGTTTTGTTGTATTGGTGGTTTTGAGTAACTGTGGCAGTTGGGCCAAGAAATCCACCATCTGTTTTGTCTCCCTCATACAACCAATGAAATTGTTACATACAAATCAGCTATAGGGTAAGGGTGGTGATTGGCTGAGTTACCTCTAATATCACAGTGGTCTAGGCCTCTTGGCATGGCATAGCTACATGTCTTATTGTAGCTGAAACTCCATGCTGTCTCAGGGTGTCAATTGTAAAGTCAAAATGGCTGAGAATTTAATAATTTGATGGTAACAGAAAGCAAATCTCAGTGACGTTTGAACAAGGTGATAAATCTGAAAAACAGAGCTCTCAACTATCCTTGTAGCTGTTTCCATCACTTCACACTGATTCAACAGACATTCTAGGCTTCAGAGTGACACACAGTGCCAATCCTGGAATCTTCTTATAGAGATTTAAAAATAACCACAGATCCTAGTCTGGAACTTTGGGGCACCCCACTGAGAGGTTGAAAATTCATCATTTATCCTACTCTTTTTGTTTTCTGACCCAGCCAATTTCTGCTCACTGACCCTATGCCCATTTAGCTTCCTGAATAGTCTCTTGAGTGGGTCTTTATTTTAAGACTTTCTGAAAGTCCAGATAAATTGTAATTCAGTCTTCCTTTATCTATTATTTTGTTCATACACTCAGAGAATTCTATTATATTGGAGAGACACATTTTTTCCTTTATTTAAGCCATGCTGCTTTGTCCCAACCCTATTATTTTTCATGCAGGTGTTTTATAATTCTTTCGTTAATTATCTTTTCACTCAGTTTACCTGGTCCTGGAGATAAAGCAGAGTATATTTTCTACCCTTCACTTGTCTGGCACAGCAGCAGCTGTTTTAATGATAAATTGCATATTTTTGTTAGCAACTCAGACCCTTCTTAAGTTCCTTGTACTCTGGTTATTTTTATCTGTAAAACACTGTGCATACCTGTGGCACTATATATATAATAAGAAAATATACTGAAACTGTTTGACTCTTGTATTTTCATATTAAATAATAATAATAATGCTTTGCACTTATAAGGCACCTTTCATCCAAGGATCTCCAAGCATATTAAAAAAGTGGGTAAATATTATACCCCTTATGCAGGAGGGGGAAAGTAACACACCTTTTGTAGGTCCTCTTTAATAAGTTAGTGGCAGAGCCACTGGCATCTTTATTTTTTATGATGTTTGATACAGGAAGGGTTATTGGTGATTGGAGGAAAGCAGATGATATACCAATTTTTGAAAAAGTTTGCAAGGGAGAGCTCTTAACTGCAGGCCAATAACTGAATTCTGTCTGAGAGAACATATTGGAATGGTTTATTAGGGAAGAAATTGTGCATAACTTAGCTAAAAATTCACAAATATATATATCTCATATCAAACAATGCAGTATTTGATGACCAATGACTCACTTGTGCCTATGTGTTCCAAGGGATCTTCAGGTAACATTTTGCCACCAAGAGGAGTTTTATGTCTCTTGGAACTCCCCATCCTCAAGGGAGCAGTATGTGCTCAGCCTGACTTGCTCGTGTGCAAAAAAGTGAATCCGCACATCTTTTGCCATGGCTGTCACCATGGGTGGTATTGCAAGGAGTAGTCCTTGCAACTGAGGAAAGTCCATGGGCAGCATTGTGGCTGGATTCTGTTCAGGGGATGAAACGGTTGGGGAGGCTCTTGAACATAGGTGCAGTGGCTGGTCACAGTCTTGCCCCAAATGAAATGAAAACAGGAGAGGTAGTTGACACGATGGAGGCTATAATGATTTCACTGAGTACTTGTGATGTGGAAGATGTTTTTCAGTCTCAGGAAACATGCATGTATATGAAGATATCTAGATTAAACATGTCCTGTTTTTTTTATCTTTTCTCGGAGGTCAGATTTTCTAAACCTTATCATTTTTGTTGGTCAAATTTGGACTCTCTCCAGTCGGTCCACATCTTTCCAAAAGTATGGTGCCCAATACTCCAGCTGAGGCCTCACCAGTGCTGAGTAGAGCAAGAGAGTAACCTCTAGTGTCTTACATACAAAACTCTTCTCAAATACACTCCCAAATATTAGCCTTTTCCACAACTCCTTCACATTGTTGACTCATTCAATTTGTGATCCACTGTAACCACCAGATCTTTATCAACGGTACTACCACTTACCCAATTATTCCCCATTTTGTAGTTGTGTATTTGATTTTTCCTTCCTGAGTGAAGTACTTTGCACTTGTCTTTATTGAATTTCATGTTGTGGATTTCAGACCAATTCTCCAATTGTCAGGGCAGTTTTGAATTCTAATCCGGTCCTCCAAAGTGCTTGTAACCCATCCCATCTTGCTGTCATCTGCAAATTTGATAAGCATACTCTCTACTCCATTATCCAAGTAATTAATTATAATATTTAGTAGTATCAGACCCAGGACTGACCTCTGTGGGGCCCCACTAGATACACCCTCACAGTCTGGCAGCAAACCGTTGATAACTACACTTTGACTATGGTCTTTTAACCAGTTGTGCACCACTTTGTAGTAATTTCACTTAGGCGACATTTCCCTAGTTTGCTTATGAGAATGTCACATTGGACTATGTCAAAAGTCTTACTAAAATCAACATATAGCACATCATCTGCTTCCATCTTATCCAGTAACACTATCAGAGAATAATGTTGTAGAAGCAAATGCATAAATGAGTTTGAAGTAAAGTTGGATATATACTTGGAATTAAGTAACAAATGTAAGTGTATCTAGTAGGTAGAATAATGGACTGGGAGTGATGGAACTTCAGTTCCATTCCTGCATCTGCCACTGATTCACTGTGTGATACTGGGAAAGTTGCGTAATCTGCCTATGCCTCAGTTTCCTCATCTATAGGGTGGGAATCATCCTAATTTTTTCTCAGGTAATAAAGTGCTTGGATGAAAGGCACTAAGAGCAAAGTATAATAATAATAATGTAAAAGAGGGGGAAGAATGGTTCTGTGCATAAGGCGCTGCTTTGGGACTTCATGTTCACTTCCCTGCTCTGCCATAGACTTGCTCTGTGACCTTGGCAAGTCACTTAATTTCTCTATGTCTCAATTCTCCATATGCAGAATTGAGTTAATAATACTTTTTCCCACCTTTTTGTTTTTCTTATTTATATAGGTCCCAAACCTTCAAAAACTCATGCACATGCCTAACTTTATGCCTTCCCTACCCAGCCCTCCATACTGTTTCACAGCCATGTCGTGGCCCTCGGGCCAAAAAGTTTGCCCATCCCTGCTTTAAACTCTGGTATCAATGTCAAGTTGGGTTTTTTTAACTGATGACTAAACATTCAATTTTCTGATTGAGTATCCTTTAAATACTATGTCATGGTATGTTGTTTAAAATTTTTCTTCAAATAAAAGTTAGAATTTTTCTGTCCCCCTGCTCATGTTTAGATGGGCCTGTTGAGCATGCCTCAGTTCTACAATACCAAATGTGCCCAGGCTGACTTCTTTCCTTCATCTTTTCCTCTGTTGGTTGCTGTCTGTTTAGTTTCAGCTCGTCTGCTGTTTTACTGGTTAACAGCCCTTGAAGGGTTTGGAGGAAGGCATATGCAGTCAATAAAACAGTGAAACTAATTATACACAAAATGCTATCAAATGCACTAAATAAGCAAACTGAAAAAAGAGTATATTATTTTATGTAATCTCTTACCTTTTTTGTTCTAGTAATCTTGGACATTATTTATAACAGCTGTAGGTACAAATATTCAGATGAAAATGTGATTTTTCAAGTTGATGTTTTCCCTTTAAGTATTGTCAACAAAGAAATTATACAATTAAAAATAATTTTGACCATTAGTCTTGAAACAGGGGGTTAGATCTACTTGGAAAACATCTTGGAAAGTTGATTTAGGCTTTTGGAGTTTGTATCTTCTTTAGTCCATGTACATATGACATATAAAAATAAGCTGTATGAGTCCAGGTTACACTTTTCAAAATAGTATGCCTAAAGATCCCTACATTCCTATTTAGACACTGAAATACAAGTGGCCTGACCTTCAGAAGCCCTGAATCCAAGAAAAGGCCTGATTTTCAAGCATAGTAGAGGTACAGAAAAATGGTACAGACAATTACTATCTGACAGACTGGAGGATTAATACCTTCATTAGCATAGAAAGTGTTGTTTTCACAAGTGATAAAACTCTCTCACTCTGGCTTTCTCTGCTTCTTTCTGCCTCTCATTCTCAGCCCAAAGAGCCGCCTGATCCAATTAAAGAAAGAGAAGCTGGAGTACACTCCTGGAGAGCATGAACATGGATTGTTCCCAGCTCCTATTCATGTTGGTGAGTACTTCATGTGTGTTTTCTATTGCTGAGAATCAAGTGCCACTCCTCAGGTTGGGGGTTAAACTTTTCCATTTAGATTTTCTGTTCTTTCTCTCCTTTTCCTCCCCATCTTTTTCTGCCTTTTTCTTGTAGGGTCACGCATTTCACCTACTCTTTAACTGTCAGAACTCATACTCACTCCTCTGTTCTCTGTGAACTGTCTTCAGCCTAACAGTTCAGACTGAAGGGCATTCTGTGTGTTAGGTTTGTTTTTGTAGAAATGGCTTTGTAGCTCTTCAATAACCAAAGTTTCTTCCCCCCAAAACTGTATCAAACTCATTTGATTCAGACTCTGAATGCTTTCATCATTCAAAGGTCTATGGGAACAAGATGGACTGGATGAGAAATAAAATAAAAGCTTTTCTTCAATTATTGTTTGGATTTTACTGTTTGCAATTTTTCTGTTTAATCTGCATTGTCAAGATCTTAATCTAGTTTTCCTACTGTTTTTTTAATCAGAAAATAAATGTTATTCTTTAAACATGATATACTTCGCTTAAATCTTGTACAATAATTTTCTTTTCAAACCAGATGGAAACCAGTAAAATAATGAACACCTGTTACATCTCTAAAGCAAAACACAAACATTAATAAATCCTTCCCACATACCTGTGAAGGTTTTTAGCTTCCACTTTCTAGATGAGGAAAGAATAGATATAGAGAGGTTAAGTCACTTGCTCAAAGTCACACAGGTTGAAATTCACCTTTGTGCAGAAGGCAAGTGCATCACCTGTGCATCACTTCAGTCTTATTTTGAGAGTTTAAATAAGACTTAAGTGATGGATAGGTCTTGTGCTGACTCTCTTTCACAAAGGTCAATTTTACCTGCAATGTGCTAATGGTAGCATTAGGATTAGAACTCAACAAATTCTTGGCTCTTAGTCACATACTCAGACAACTAGATTATACTGCTTCTTATTGGTTTATAGTTTGACAAAGGACTTCCAGACTGAGGGCTTTCAGAAACAGGTCACTTCCCAGGATAGCAGCAACCAATCTAAATGACTTTTGAACACAATTGTCTAGTGCATTGAGCAGAGCACATAGGTTACTCCTAAGGACATTCTGCATGAAAAAATTTAAAATTCTGTGCACAATATTTTAAAATTCTGCAAATTTTATTTGTCAAATAAATGCGGAGGCTCCAGCATGGCATTGGGAACCATAGGTCACCAGCTCCACAGAGGTGAGAGATCACAGGCCCTTGTTTGGGGGTTCTGGGTGCAATGGTAATGGGACTTTGCAGGGGTGTCCAAGTGAAGGTGTTTGGGGTTCAATGAGGAGGGGAGTCTTGATGTGGGGGGTAGGGAGATTGGCCAGGGGGGTCTCAGTGTGGAGGGCTCAGTACAGGGTTCAGATGCTGGGGGAGTGGTGCTTAGTGGGGTGGGGATCCAGGTGCCACTGGTTGGGGCTTGGTGGGGTGAGGATCTGGGTGGTCCAGATGCAGGGGGAGTGGGTCTTATCAGGGGGTTCTGAGTGCAGGGGTGTGAGGCTCAGCGGAAGGATCTGGGGATGAGAGGGTTTGAATTTATCGGGGTTGGGCAGATGAGAGAGCAGCTCACTGTACTGGGATCCTTCCCCCTGCAGATGAGGAGCAAAAAGTGTAGGACGCAGAGGGGGAGGAGGAGTTTGCAGAGCTTCCTGCAACCGGGGAAGAAATCTGGTGGTGGGTCCAACCTGGCCCCGGATGTTGTGCAGGGGAAGAGGAAGTCCCATCCTCCTCAGCCCAGCGCAGATTAGTAGCTGAGCCCAGCACAGAGTAGGAGCCACCAGCCGGGTCTTCCCCAGTTCCGCCTCCTGACCCACAGTGATTTACATGTCTGCCAGCTGCCCTGGGCACCCAAAACATACTGTTGGGAGAGGGTTGCATGACCGCACTTGTGGCTTCCCTTTGCTTCCCCATCAGAAAGTCATTTTTCTGCAGGGGAGCAAAGAAATATGTGGGGGACATCAATTTTGCTCATGGTCAGTGGTGCAGAATTCCCCCAAGATTAATAGGTGTAAACTCCCTGTGTTCTATTGATTTTTATTGCAACATTACACTGGGAAAAGGGGTTTGTAGGGAACTTTGCATTATTCAGACAGAATGTTTATGCCATCAAATGTTTTTGTTTGATTAGAATGTCTACTTTAGCTAACTCCTTGTGTATTGTGTTGTGAGTTAGCTTATTTAATGAAACAACAGCTGAAGGATGTGATAGATCTTCATGTGTAAATCAATAACCATGAACTTTTAAGAATTCAGATTTCAGAATTACAGATAGTAACAAGATATCTGTGAACTTTCTCAATAAGTTCCTCCTTTTTTTATTCGTTCATGTGGCTTTGTCCCGCAATTGAACTGTCTCTCTAGAGGCTCAGGTTTAGTATGCAATCCAATGATCCTTTTCTCTTTTTTCCACGCACAGCCCCGATTCCAGTTTATTTGTACCAGCAGACACAAACTTCTGCAGTAAAGATAAGGCAACTTTAATTACTCTGTATTGAGTAGCTGGAGAGTAGTTTAACTGCAGAATAGTGTTACAAGGTTTAATTCTCCCAGATAACTTTACTAGTGCCTGCTTAATGAGGGCTAGAGAATGTTCCATATTCTCCAGGCTCAGTGCCAGGACACTTGAAAGAGCCTTTTGTTTCACTCAGTGAGGTCATAGAAGTGAAAGCAAATTCCCAGCAGATTTAGCTGTTTCCTGGAACCTGCTAAGGATAAAAAAAGATTTGAAAATAAAAACTAATTTAAGAGTAAGTTGTAAGGAAAACATTACAATTTTTATTTTCCAGTTTTCTCAATGATGGAGATATGCATTTGAATCTAATTTAAACCACAACAGTTATTGCTAGAGGAACATGAAGAGGCTTGATTAGACCCAGGAAAGCCAGGATGTTTGGGCACTGGTCTGACACTTCATATTTATTTACCCCTTTTGGTTTCAGATCTGTGCAAAGATATCCCAACAAAATGGCAGACAACATTTTAATCTTAATTTTAAAAGTCCTGGTGTTTGCAGTATCAAACCCTGACACTTGTAGTAGCCAGGTTCTCAATGGCAGAAACTTTGCTTACACCAAGAAATTGAACTATTGCTGAACATGTTTTTTCAATACCATGTCCCCTTGAAACATTATCAGGAGTGGCCTTGTCAAATCTACACTTAACATTTAAGCCACTGTTAATACCAGTTCATGGTAACCAATTACTGAACGTTATTTTCAGCGCTGGTTCATATTCTTAGAGTGTAATAGGCTTGATAGTTAGTACGTTAGACCCTAATGGATTCTCCTGACCCCTCTGGTCTATTGTGTAAATTAGGCTTGTGGAAACTTTTTGTATATATTTGTTATCTGTGCTAGATCATTCTAGATCTTTGGGCACAGTAATGAGAATTAAGGAGAGAGTATCAAACTTTATTTGAGATTTCCTAGTTAGAAGTTACTGATGAATAATGTATGAGACAGAGCTTCTCTGCTTCAGTCAAATAGCTGCTTTCCTTAGTAAGTCTCCTTAAATAACTTCATTTCTGGAAGTTACAACAGATTTGTGCTATGCAGCATCTGTGTCCTCTATTAACTGTTTGACACCAGCTGTTGAAATAGGAAGGAATATCTCTTACACAAAAACAGTGGGATGGGCTGTAGATACCTCTCCAAAAAGAACATTTGTACAACAGATTTTATTCAGGTCACTTATATTGGTTAGGAAAGAGGAAGTGATAGAAGATGTGGAGCTTGGAGTCAGGAAGCACTTCGTATATACTGAAACCCTGCACTGCATAGGCAGATACGATTGTTTTTAGAGATCTCCTTGTTAAATTATGCAGCATAATGCCAGCAAAAGAGCCATTCACTGTCTCATTGGTTAAGAAATCAAGTCTGGGCAGAGTTCTGGAATTCTTGTCTAGATACTTAAGAACCAACCCAGCCACTATCTTGTCTCTCTTTACAAAGTGTAATTCAGTGCAAACTGTTCTGTCTCTTCCATCCATCCTCCTCTTCTCTTCACTGTACGATTTAGTCAATCAAAAGTGCTTAAAGAATTCCTCTTTTCTTCCAACATCTTTTTTCATGTCATATAATAAACAGTATATACATAGTAATAGTCTTAGTGCTCACTTCGGTAAAATAAGTAGGGGAAAAATGGGCCTTCCTGAGAAAATCTGACTGGATAAAACATAACGTAAAATAGATTGAATGCTTAAGAACACTATTCACTTTCTACTTGCCATATATTTTAATATACCCAATTGTATTGCCCACCTAAGTGCTATATACTGGGAGCAAGGGAAGCACTGATGGGGACTCAGCTGATTCTTAGGCGCATCCAATTGAGTACTTTATCAGATGACTTGGTCAGATTTTCCAGAAGAATGGACAGCATCAGTGCAGAAGGGACAGCATCGGTTGCTTGTTTTACAGATATCTCACACTGATAGGAAGTACATTTTTAATGAGGATTGGCAACATAAATTCTCCACAGTGTTTCTCTGACAGAGAGGGCAGGGCTTCATGGATCAGAAAAGTTCACTTTGAGTCAGGCTGGGAAAAAAATCCAGGATAGTCGCACCTTTTGGAAATTTAACTGAGATCCCATTTCAATGCATTCATGGGTGGGGGGCAGAGAGGGGGGAGAGACTCATCCTCTACATATTAGTATATTGTTTGGGGAAAGGGAGCTTTGAAGAGCAAATGTCAGGATGAAGTCCTGACCTAAAAACACAACTGTGAAAATTGCTAGTGGAAAGGATCTGTTACTGCACTCTTGGGTCACCAGGACCCCACTGTACACACTGTCCCAGTAATAACGTTGAGATGTTACAATGTGAAAAATACTGCAAAACCAGAGTAGGTACCTTCTTGAGGAAAACAGATTTTTGAAGATTAAAAGGTAAGTCTTTTTATATCTGTAAAATGTATTCTGGCCTTCCAGTTTCTTGCTTTACAATGACCTCTACTGTGAGGACCCCTGCAGAGTTCCTGGTGTTGTTGTCAGGAGTTTAGCTACAAACACCAGAGTTTTATGATCTCTCTCTAAGGCCAGTCATCAAAGTACAGTTTAAGTCCCCTCTCTGCAGAAAGCAGAGTGCCTTTCCCCTCTCACCTTCCCCAGCAAACCAATCTTCATATTTGGAAGTACAGTTTATGTGACCCTACTTAAGAGGCTAATGGAAAAGATCTGTTACTGCACTGTTGGGACACCAGGACCCCACTGCACACACTCTCCTAGTAATAACATTGAGGATGTTACAATGTGAAAAAAACTCATTCAGTACCCATAAGAATAAACCTAGCTGTGGCACTAGAGGAAAGCCAACAACACCAGCATGCTTTGAAGGATTCTTTACTGACATATTTCCTGTGTTGCCCCTAATAAACAAAATGTTCTTTGAGGATTTCTGCTGTTCTGCCTTTTACTATTTTCAGAGACTGAGGGGCTCTGTCAGAATTTGGGCTCTGTGCCCATTCATGGTCCTCCTTCCTCATGAGTACATGTGAATGAGTGTGTGACATATAAACCATTTTGTTTCAGGGAAGTATCTGAGACAGAAGAGAATAGATTTCCAGCTGCCCTACGACATCCTCTGGCAGTGGAAACATAATCAGGTACAAGACAAAAATGTTACTAAGTGGCAACATTGCATTCAGAAATGCTAGACATAGACTAGGGTTCTTATACCACAGCTACAGTTACATTTTCTGAATATTGGTAAATATTCATGTTGACATTAATGAGAAAAAATAATAATTTGCATGTATATATTTAATGTGGACAATTTCCATTTTTCCCTTCTGTGCAAAATAGCAGCAGTCCACTGGTTTTCTGAAAAAGCCCATCTTTAACTTTGCTATGGACTTTTGTTTTGGAAGCCCGCCTACTTTTTATAAGGATCTTGTTTTAGACACGCCTCAGGAGAATTCAGATGTACTGCCAAGAGCACTGAGAAATTTCATGCTTTATTTTTCTTGAATCAGTCCCAGCAGAATGGAATTTATTTTTCATTTGTAAGCTGAAATTTTCATACTGAGGGGACTGGAGAGAGTGTCTAACAGTAACATATTTAAAGATCTTTAAAAACAATAGGAGTAGTTGTGGCATCTTAGAGACTAACAAATTTATTTGAGCATAAGTTTTCGTGGGCTACAGCCCACTTCATCGGATGCATGCAGTGGAAAATATAGTAGGAAGATAGATAGATATACACACACAGAGAGAGAACATGAAACAATGGGTGTTACCACACACACTCTAACGAGAGTGATCAGTTAAGGTGAGCTATTATCAGCAGGAGAGAAAAAATCTTTTTGTAATGGTAATCAAAATGGTCCATTTGCAGCAGTTGACAGGAAGGTATGAGGAACAGTGGGGAGGGAGGGAAAAACATAGGGAAATAGTTGTAGATGTGCAGGTGAACGAGCCTCTGATAGTGTGAATCACCAATGTGATATATGCCATCATGTGCCAGCAATGCCCCTGGCATGACAGTGGCCAAACCGGACAGTCTATACGTAAAGAATAAATGGACACAAATCAGATGTCAAGAACACTGGTCACTCAATTACAGACCTAAAGTCGCAATATTACAACAAAAAACTTCAAAACCAGAGTCCAACGAGGGACTGCTGAATTTGGAATTAATTTGCAAAATGGACACATTAAATTAGGCTGAATAAAGACTGGGAGTGGATGGGTCATTACACAAAGTAAAACTATTTCCCCATGTTTATTCCCCCACACATACTGGTTCCTCACACCTTCCTGTCACTGCTGCACGTGGACCATTTTGATTACCAACAAAAAGATTTTTTTCTCTCCAGCTGATAATAGCTCACCTTAACTGATGACTCTCGTTAGAGAGTGTATGGTAACACCATTGTTTCATGTCTGTGCATGTGATATATATATATCTTCTGTGACGACCCAAGCCAGTGTGGTACAGGAGTCTGGTAGAGGGCAAATATACTGGTCACTGTCTGAGTAGTTTCTGTTCCCTGAGTGACCAGAGCAGGGCTGCACTAGAGTAATCAGGAACCTGCTAGACCAATTCAGGCAGACAAACTGATTAGAACACCTGCAGCCAATCAAGGCAGGCTAATCAGGGCACCTGGGTTTAAAAGGACTCACTCCAGTCAGAAAGTGAGGAGCCAGAGGAGAGGAAGTGTGTGTGAGGAGCGGGGAGCAAGAGGCACAAGGAGCTGAGAGTAAGGGGTGTGCTGCTGGAGGACTAAGGAATACAAGCATTATCAGACACCAGGAGGAAGATCCTGTGGTGAGGATAAAGAAGGTGTTTGGAGGAGGACATGGAGAGTAGCCCAGGGAGGTGTAGCTGTCATGCAGCTGTTACAGGAGGTACTATAGACAGCTGCAATCCCAAGGCCTGGGCTGGAACCTGGAGTAAAGGGTGGGCCCAGGTTCTCCCTAAACCCCCAACTCCTGATCAGACACAGGAGGAGTTGACCCACACTGTGGAAGATCCTGAGGTGAGCAAATCTACCAATAAGCACAGGACCTAACCAAGGTAGAGGAGGAACTTTGTCACACTTCCACTGTATTTTCCAGTGCATGCATCCAATGAAGTGGGCTGTAGCTCACAAAAGCTTATGCTCAAATAAATTTATAGTCTCTAAGGTGCCACAAGTACTGCTGTTCTTTTTGCGGATACAGACTAATACGCGGCTGCTACTCTGAAACCTTTAAAAGAATGTAAGACTAAAATAGGGCTTTCTTTTCTTTTTCTTAACTGAGAATTCTCCACAGGTGATTTAACACAGGCAGGGTAAATCCATCTCCAAATCCACAGCAACAAATGAGCTCTAGGAGATGTAACCTTGCCATGTAAATGAACTAAACAAATTCCCAAGGTAGTGTGGCTCAATCAGAATACCACCAAAGCTAATCTTAAAATAATGAAAGCTGTTGACATTCTACTTGGGAGGAGTTCCTGGCTTTGACTTTAAGATTATCTACATCTATCTATATCTTATCTATAGTATAATATTGCATAGTTAAAAATTGTATACACTCCTTATGCACCTAATATCGGAACACTTATAGAATCATTTTGTAATATAATGTCTGAGACATTTGTTACTGAAAGGGGCTACTAGTGCAGTACACACAAAAAGTGAATTGTAATTATTCTTTTAAAACACAATTAAAAGGAGAAGTAATTAATATTCTTCGAGTGGTTGCTCATATCGATTCCGAATTAGGTGTGCACGCACCACGTGCACGCTCATCGGAAGATTTTAACCCTAGCAACCCTCGGTGGGTTGGCTGGGCACCCCCTGGAGTGGCGCCATTATGGCACTGGATATATACCCCTGCCGACCCAACGGCCCATCAGTTCCTTCTTACCACCCGTGATGGTCATTGGAACTGTGGAGCGCGGCTTTGTTGATCTCCACATCCCTAGCTACTCGTAGTTCTTTGCTGTTACTGTGTGTATAGTTCGAGTTCTTGTAGTTATAATTAGTATTAGTTATTGTCTTTATAGTTAGTGTATATAGTTTAAGGGGGGATCGGGGATTAGCCCCTTTCCTCTACCCCGGTGCAGGCCCATGCCCAAGGCACCGGGATTCAAACTGTGCTCTGCGTGCCAAAAGCCGATGCCATTAGGGGATCCCCATGACTCCTGCCTCAAGTGCCTAGGGGAGTCCCACCTTGCTGATAAGTGCCGCATCTGCAAGTCGTTTAAACCAAGGATGAAGAAGGAGTGGGACTTTCGATTGAAACAGCTCCTCATGGAGTTGGCACTTAGTTCTGCAGCATTGGCACCGAGCACCCAACAGACTGCTTTGGTAAGGAGCGCCCCTTCGGCCCCGGACCGCTCCGGTACCGAGAAGGAGTCCCGGCACCGACCCTTACCAGCACCAACATCTGCTCAGCGCTGCTCCCTGTCCCCGAGACCCAGGAAGCAACATAGTGCTTCAACTTCTGCTCCACGGAAGGAGCACTCTTCCAAGATGGTTCGTCCGGCACTGTCATCTGCTGCGGCACCGTCGACTGTGGCACCGCAGATTGTGGCTCCGCCAAGCTCGGCACCGTCGATTCCGGTCCCACAAGGGCCATTGAGTCCAATGCCTGACAGCTCCCTGGTTCATGTTGTGGTTTAGCTTGCCCTCCCTTCTACGCTAGAGACCTTCTCCATGTCAAAGGAGCTCATCGCAATGACAGAGTCAACACGGCCTCAACCCCTGGCACTGCCGGTGTGGGTCATACAATCCATCGGCAAGCCGGCCGTGGTAAGGCCTCCTTCCGTTGGTCCACCAGAGACACATCGTTCAAGATCCCAGTCTCGCAGACGCTCTCGATTGAGCCGTTCCCGCTCCCAGCACCGCACACAGTCCCAGCGCCACTCTCCATCGCAGTACCGGTCGCACTCGCAGCACCGTTCGACATCTCGTTCACCGGACAGATACTCCTGGTACCAATCCGGCTCATGGCAATGATCTTAGCACCGTGTATCCCGCAGTCACTCCAGAGAAAGGAACTCGAGATCTCGGTCGACCTCCCAGCACCAATACGGTAGAAGGTCCTGGTCTCGCTCGTGGTGCCGTTACAGCTCCTGGTACCGCTCCCGTACCACCCCGGGCCCAAGCGTCGAGAACAGTGGCACCCTCCCAGGGCCTATCGGCACCGCCATGGCCTTCCAGACACACATCGGTGTCATCGCAGGGTGGTAGCACATCCTATCATCAGGAGCGTGACTCTGACATCCCCAGCCATATATTCCCAGAGAGACAGAGCCATGAGCAAGGGCCTCATCACTGGTCCTTCTGGACACTGTGGGCATACCACCAAAGCCAAGGTGCACCATCAGTGGCTCAACGGTCAACCCCGTCAGAACACCGGGTATCAGAGGCAACAGTAAGCCCCCCCATGCCCTCCCCCCCGGCACGGTTGAGGCTCCAATTCCATCTGTAGTTGCCGAGGTTCCACCAGATGCAGGTGACACCCCTCAAGTACAGGAGCCACCACAGGACCCTTTGGTCCCAGCCCTCTCCTCCTCCTCCTCACCTGATGAGGCGGTGGCGGGGACATCCTCCTCAGGCCCTCCACCAATTGACCTCAGGGCCCATCAGGACCTTTTGAGGTGAGTGGCTCAGAATATGAACTTGCAGTGGAGGAGGTCCCTGACATAGAGGACCCGGTCATGGACAACCTATCGACTGATGCACCTACTAGAGTCGCTCTTCCGTTCATCCGCACCATACAGGCTAATGCGGACACCATTTGGCAATCTCCAGCTTCAATTCCACCTACAGCAAGGGAAGTAGAGAGAAAATATATGGTCCCCTCAAAGGGGTATGAATATCTCTACACTCACCCACTTCCTTGCTCTCTAGTTGTCCAATCGGTGAACGAACTGGAGCGTCATGGCCAACAAACCCTGGCTCCTAAGTCAAAGGAGGCTAGGTGCATGGACCTCCTAGGCCGCAAAATATACTTGGCCGGGGGCCTCCAACTTAGGGTGGCGAACCAACAAGCCCTCCTAAGTAGGGTATAACATTAACACTTGGGTGTCCTTGGGGAAGTTTACGGAGCTTCTTCCCCAGGAGTCCTGTCAAGAATTCACGGCCCTACTTGAGGAGGGTAAAAAGGTAGCGAGAACCTCCCTCCAGGCCTCTCTGGATGCAGCGGACTCTGCAGCCAGAACTCTGGCGTCAGGAGTGATGATGAGGCGTATCTCCTGGCTCCAGGTATCAGGCCTTCCCCCTGAATTGCAACAAACTATTCAGGATTTACCCTTCGAAGGCCAGGGCCTTTTCTCAGACAAGACTGACCCCAGGTTGCAAAGTCTGAAGGACAATCGCATTATAATGCACTTGCTGGGTATGCACACACCAGTGACCCAAATGCAGGACCTTCCGGCCCCAGCTACACCGTCCTTATGCCCAGCCGAGGCCACATCAGGACGTTACCAGAAGGCGTGGCAGGGGGAATCGTCGGAGATAGTCTGGCCCTCAAGGAGCTCAAAATCAGGCGCCCCCTAAACCACCAGCGGGGCCCAAGCAGAACTTTTGATGGGATGCCCACGGACGGCCCACCAGTTACCCTACCGGTTCCTTCTCCTCCCTTTTTCAACCGCCTCTCCCAATTCCTCCCTGCCTGGTCCCAGCTAACTTCAGATCGTTGGGTCCTGCGCACTGTGGAAGGGGGATACCACCTCCAGTTTGCTTCAATCCCGCCTTCCCACCCTCCCTACCTATCCCTCTTCAGAGACCCCTCTCACGAGCAATTTCTCTTACAAGAGGTCCAGTCGTTCCTAGCCATGGGAGCCATAGAGGAGGTGCCAAAGGACATGAGAGGCAAGGGGTTTTATTCCCGCTACTTCTTAATCCCTAAGGTAAAGGGAGGTCTACGACCAATCCTAGACCTGCAAGAACTCAACAAATTCATAATAAAGCTGAAGTTCTGCATGGTATCCCTGGGGACTGTTATCCCGTCCCTGGATCCGGGAGACTGGTATGCCGCCCTCGATATGAAGGACGCGTATTTCCACATCGCAATTTATCCACACACAGATGGTACCTCCGTTTTGTGGTCAACCACCAACACTTTCAGTTCACTGTACTTCCATTTGGCCTTTCTACAGCTCTGCGTGTCTTCACGAAATGCATGGCTGTAGTCGCTGCCTCCCTCTGGCGTTGTCAAGTACACGTCTACCCATATCTCGACGATTGGCTCATTCGAGGGACTTCCCAGTGGCAAGTATCACAGCACCTGCGCATTGTCAGAGACCTCTTCGGGAGCCTAGGCCTCATGATCAACACAGAAAAGTCTACTCTCACACCCACGAAGAGAATAGACTTCATTGGAGCAGTTCTGGACTCCAATCTGGCCAGAGCCTGCCTCCCACAGTCGCTTTTTCAGGAAATGGCTTCAATAATCTGAAGTCTTCAAACCTTCCCAACAACGTCCGTGTGCACCTGCCTCAGCCTAGTAGGTCACATAGCCTCCTGCACCTTTGTGACCAAGCACGCCAGGCTACGCCTCTGTCCCTTCCAAGCCTGGCTTGCTTCAATATACCAACCACGCAGAGACAGCCTGGACTCAGTGCTCACTATCCCCAGGAAGGTTCTGGGCTCCCGAATCTGGTGGCTAGACCCCACTCTAGTCTGTGCAGGGATGCCATTCCACCCACCACAACACTCGATGGCCCTAACCACGGACGCGTCATCTCTGGGTTGGGGTGCCCATCTTGGGGGCCTTCGCACTCAAGGCCTCTGATCGCCCCAAGAACTGGCCTTACACATCAATGTGGGGGAGCTGAGAGCAGTCCGTCTAGCATGCCAAGTGTTTCGAGACCATCTCCAAGGCCGTTGTGTATCAGTGTTCACGGACAACACAACGACCATGTTTTACATTAACAAGCAGGGCGGAGCACATTCCTCCCTCCTTTGTCAAGAAGCCGTCCACCTTTGGAACTTTTGCGTAGCCCAGTCGATCGAATTGGTAGCGTCTTTTCTCCCAGGAGTCCAGAACACTCTGGGGGATGACCTCAGCAGACCCTTCCTGTCTCATGAGTGGTCGATTCGTCCAGACATCATCCATTCTGTTTTCCAGAAGTGGGGCTTTCCCCACATAGACCTCTTTGCCTCCCAAGAGAACAGGAAATGCCAGGTGTTGCGCTCCCTCCAGGGACGCTCCCCGGGCTCCCTCTCAGACGCATTTCTGATCCCGTGGAACAAGCACCTACTTTATGCCTTCCCACCAATTCCACTCGTCCAGAGAGTTCTACTCAAGCTTTGCAGGGACATCGCCCACCTGATCCTGATTGCTCCAGCGTAGCCGAGGCAGCACTGGTACACCACGTTGTTCGACCTCTCCATGGCAGACCCGATTCCCCTGCCACTCTGACCGGACCTCGTAACTCAGGACTTCTGCAGGCTTCACCATCTGGACCTGCAGTCCCTTCATCTCACAGCGTGGTTGCTGCGTGGTTGAGCCAGTCTGAATTGCGTTGCTCTGCCTCGGTCCAGGTGCTCTTGGGCAATAGGAAGCCTTCCACTAGGATGATGTATCTTGCGAAGTGGAAGCGTTTCTCCTGTTGATGCGCTCAGCGTAACTTAGTCTCCAGACAGGTGTCCGTTCCCACTGTCCTGGACTACCTCTGGTCCCTAAAAGAGCAGGGCCTAGCGGTCTCTTCCATAAAGGACCACCTGGTAGCCATTTCCGCCTTCCATCCAGGGGAAAATGACCGCTCAATCTTCTCTCACCCTGTAGTTTCAAGGTTCCTCAAAGGATTGGAATGTTTGTATCCTCAAGTTAGATGCCCGACCCCTACTGGGATCTAAACCTGGTGCTAGCCAAGCTTATGGGTGCTTCTTTCGAACCACTGGCTACCTGTTCACTGCTGTACCTTTCCTGGAAGACAGTCTTCCTCGTCGCTATTACTTTGGCGAGACAAGTATCTGAGCTTCGAGCTTTGACAGCGGACCCCCCGCTCACGGTATTCCATAAGGACAAGGTACAGCTGCGACCACACCCATCTTCCTCCCAGTCGTCTTCCCGAAACCACACCCATCGGGAACAACAGCTACACACCCTTGACGTCCGCAGGGCTCTCGCCTTTTATATCGAGAGAACCAAACCCTTCCAAAAGTCACCTCAGCTCTTTGTAACTGTCGCAGACCGGATGAAAGGCCTACGGGTCTCTTCCCAACGGATTTCATCTTGGGTAAGATCCTCCATCCGCACATGCTATGAATTGGCTCACGTTCCGGCTAGCCACCTCACCGCCCATTCTACTCGGGCGCAAGCTTCATCTGCTGCCTTCCTGGCACATGTACCCATCCAGGAAATATGTCGGGCAGCTACCTGGTCATCAATTCACACCTTTGCCGCACATTACGCATTGGTTCAACAGTCCAGAGATGATGCAGCATTTGGCTCAGCAGTTTTGCATTCTGCAACATCTCGCTCTGACCCCATTGCCTAGGTAAGGCTTGGGAATCACCTAATTGGAATCGATATGAGCAAGTACTCGAAGAAGAAAAGACGGTTACTCACCTTTGTAACTGTTGTTCTTCGAGATGTGTTGCTCATATCCATTCCAAACCCACCCTCCTTGCCCTCTGTCGGAGTAGCTGACAAGTAGGAACTGAAGGGCCGTTGGGTCGGCAGAGGTATATATCCAGCGCCATAACGGCGCCACTCCAGGGGGCGCCCAGCCGACCCACCGAGTGTTGCTAGGGTAAAAATCTTCCAACGAGCGTGCACACAGCACGCGTGGACCTAATTGGAATGAATGTGAGCAACACATCTCGAAGAACAACAGTTACAAAGGTGAGTAACCGTCTTTTACTTCATATTGAATTATTAGCTGAAATTTAGTTCTGTAATAACTTATATAGTAAATATGTAACAGTGGGAACTCCCTTTTATCTCCTGTCCTCTCCTTATATATAGCAAATTATTCTGACAAAAGGATCTGCTTTTCCCTTGGTTCCAGCCCAGAGATCTTGGTCTTGAATTCTGATTTCCCCCTCCTTTCCACTGTACTGAGTATAAGTGTACTACATTTCCACAAGAGCGAGTGCCCCTACTCAAAGTTGTTTTAAATAAGTATTTTTCACTGTAATGCAGAGGGAAATATTAGTACCGCAAAGAGCTATGTCTGTTTCCATAGATGTTCTGTTTGACTTTTCCTGCTTGCTATGGTCAAACAATATGGAGGAATAAACCATGTTGGAACTTGTGTTCAATGAGCACTCTAAACTTAAGTATTTTTTATTCAGATACATTTTTAATCTCTCTTCTGATGTCTGCACACAGAGAAATAGCCTGAACTGATGAAGAGAAAGCTTTATGCATATATTTTATCCAGTAATTAACATAAATATATACATATGAACACAGCATGCCCATCATTTTCCTGACACTTCTGAATGGCGGTTGCAGTTGCGCAATGTATTAAGTAAGAACTTTCTTTTTCTTCCTTTTAGTTGTACAAAAAGCCAGATGTCCCACTTTATAAAAAAATCCGTTCTAGTAAGTAACTTTATTTATTATTATTATTTATTATTTATTTATTTTATTTATTACTTCATATAGGGTGTCATTATACATGTGCCTTACACTAAGCAGTGTAACTATGGAACGTTGACATGACTTCCACTCTTCCACCACCCTCTGTTCCACAAAAGACTGGCTGTCCATCTTCTTCTCAGCTCTCTATCATTGGGGTGAAAGCATTTCAAAGAGCTGTTTTAATCTGGAAACATTATTTATTTTCCTTTTTTTCTTTTTCCAGATGTCTATGTAGATGTTAAGCCTCTTTCTGGCTATGAGGCCACCACCTGCAATTGTAAGAAACCAGATGATAGCAATGGAAAGGGCTGTTTAGATGACTGTCTTAACAGGTAGGAAATGTGCTCACTAACGAGAATAAGGGAATTCCCCCGAACAGGCTAATCGCCATAAACTGATACTATTTGAAAGTTAAAGAGATGTGATGTGTGTGATCTGAAGCTCATCAGTCTGAAATGATCCCAGTACAACGAAGTGTGGATATGGAAGCATATAGCATAGTTTCCTTTACTGGCTACTGCTTTAATAATAA
The DNA here is from genome assembly GCF_003597395.2 of Chelonoidis abingdonii. Taxonomy (NCBI): domain Eukaryota; kingdom Metazoa; phylum Chordata; order Testudines; family Testudinidae; genus Chelonoidis; species Chelonoidis abingdonii. Next base: position 44,075,325 of record NC_133779.1, read on the forward strand.
GAGAGCATGCTATTTCTCTCCCCTCCTCAGACAGGAAAGCAGTCTATTGGGCTGTGCTTGAAGCTTTCAAAGACCCATTTTACTCTATGGACAATAGTAGAAGCCATTCTTTTGATGTTTCCTTTTGAAGAACTTTAGTTTGAGGGCAGGAAGGAATCTCTCAGTTGTTCAGAGGTCAGATCTATGTTCAGAAAAGAGCAGTTGCTGATGGAGCTGGAAATGGATGACTCAGGAGGGAAAGGAAGGTATGAAGAAAGAGCAGGACTCCCATGAGGAGGAGAGAAACAGAATGCAGTCATTATCACGAAGAGGAGAGCCAGGAAGAAAGAATGAACAGGGACACATTATAGGGATTTTGGATTCCATTCATGACTACCAGAACAGTTCTCTGTGGGGAAGAACATGACATTTCTTCAATCTTAGGGACTAGTAATAACATCTTAGACTAATTTGCCATTTTATTATGATTAAATCAACTTTGCATATGAAAGTTCTTCAGATCTTGCATGCTAAGCACAGCTCTAGTCTTCATAATGTAGTTTACCGGAGAGGTTAAATTTTTAAAAAACGATAATTTCATTAATTTCCCATTGTTCCTGAATCTAAACAACACCCTGTCTCCCCAGTGCTCCTGTCCCTCAAAGCTCTCCTGCCAGTCAGCAAAGTGGCATCAGAAAAAATGAGATTTTTCTAAGAATTTATTTTAATTATCTAATCTTTTATCCCAGAAGGTATGAAAAGATCAGGTTTTCCTGTTCAGCGTAACATGTCCCTCGAATGAAGCATCTGCAGTTTACTCATCCTCCTTGAAATATTGCCATAGAGTCCACTGCCCTTTCCAATTCAGGGCTGTATTACAGCATAATACAGGCCTGTGTTGATACAGTGTGATTATACAGTGTGACACTGTTGCAAAAAAAGCAAACGTGATTCTGGGATGCATGAACAGGTGTGTTGTAAACAAGACAGGATAAGTCATTCTTCCGCTCTACTCTGCGCTGGTTAGGCCTCAACTGGAGTATTGGGTCCAGTTCTGGGCACCGCATTTCAAGAAAGATGTGGAGAAATTGGAGAGGGTCCAGAGAAGAGCAACAAGAATGATTAAAGGTCTTGAGAACATGACCTATGAAGGAAGGCTGAAAGAATTGGGTTTATTTAGTTTGGAAAAGAGAAGACTGAGAGGGGACATGATAGCAGTTTTCAGGTATCTAAAAGGGTGTCATCAGGAGGAGGGAGAAAACTTGTTCACCTTAGCCTCTAATGATAGAACAAGAAGCAATGGGCTTAAACTGCAGCAAGGGAGATTTAGGTTGGACATTAGGAAAAAGTTCCTAACTGTCAGGGTAGTTAAACACTGGAATAAATTGCCTAGGGAGGTTGTGGAATCTCCATCTCTGGAGATATTGAAGAGTAGGTTAGATAAATGTCTATCAGGGATGGTCTAGACGGTATTTGGTCCTCCCGTGAGGGCAGGGGACTGGACTCAATGACCTCTCGAGGTCCCTTCCTGTCCTAGAGTCTATAACTGGAAGAATTAAAATGGAACACTGTACCAAAAATGTTGTTGTTCATCATCCCAGAAGCAGAGCCAATCCATAATCTCCTTCTCTGGGATTAAAACCATAACATTCTTCCAATGGATAGTTCAACAGAAAAAAAAAAAACAGGTTTCACAAATGTAGAATAGGTATCCAGAGATTAGTGTAAGGGATTTCTGTACCTTTTACTAGCAATTAAAATGCAAGAGATATTGAGCCTGATTCTCTTCATCATGGTGTGACTTTATTGAAATTGCAGAGCAGCTAAACTGACATAAAAGAGTAGAGAATCAGGACCGGAGACTGTTGAAGTGCTGTACATAAATTATGCCACATGCCCCTGTAAGAAGCATAGTAACGGTAGAGCTGGGCAGGAAATGCTTTTCTGATCCTGGGAAGATTTTTCAAAATCTCAAAAAATTCATCCCCAATCAGGACTCAAAATTCAAATCTCAAAAATATTTACAAATTAATAGGAAAAAATCATTTCAGATCAATCAAAATGTTTAATTTCAGTTTTGACCTTTTTATTTAAAAAGGACAATTGTATTATAATTAGTTTAACTTTTGAAACAAAAAGGCATTTTGAACCTATAACCATAAGTTTTCATTTTGAAAATATTGAAATGAGACATTTCAACAATTTCTAAACTTGTTTCAAAAAAAATTTTGAACTGAGAAATTCACTGAAACCAATCCTTTCCCACGAAGAATTTCTGTTTTGACAAATTGCCAAAAAAAGCTGTGTCAAAAATTCCCAGTCAGCTCTAATTAAGAGGGTTTTTTGGCTCTGCATCTTCAATTGGATGTGTAGACCTACAAATTTCCATGTGATAGACAGCTCATTGCATTGCTACTTCTAAGATAGGAACTGGGACTGAGATAGTATCAGTTTTGTGACAGAGGAAGGAAAGGGGATCCCATTGTCATCAGAGATTTGGGGAAAAGTGACACCTTTAAAAGGATTTACAGTGTGTTTTGCTTGAACAGCAGCTCTCCATGTATGTTTACCATCTTTCTTTAGCTTGTTTGTCTTTGATTTTAGAATGATCTTTGCTGAGTGTTCCCCTAACACTTGCCCTTGTGGTGAACAATGTTGTAACCAGAGGATTCAGAGGCATGAGTGGGTCCAGTGTCTGGAAAGATTCCGTGCTGAAGAAAAAGGATGGGGTATTCGCACCAAAGAGCCCCTGAAAGCAGGACAGTTTATCATCGAATATTTGGGAGAAGTTGTTAGTGAACAAGAATTCAGGTAGAAACTTATCATTATTGTTTCAAATGGCAGACTCACTAAGTAGCTTTGAGAACACGTTATCCCCTGTAGGGAATTAGTTACTAAGTATAAGGAGGGAAGGAAGGGGCAATATTTTTCTGTCCACTAGCACCAGGTAGAACGCATAGAATTTATCATTTTAATCAATAAACTTTTCTTCAGTCAAGCTGAGAAAGATTATTAGCCTCTGCAACATAGTGCCTGCAACATCTGTTCTGTAAATGCCCAATGCCACAAGTGAGTGTGAATTTGATACAGAAACAAGCTCTGTACAGGATTCCAATTGTACAAGACAATCAGCAAGCAGCATTGCTTAGGAAAAGAAATGAGCCTTTACAGGTAATATAGAGACAAAGAACAACAGGTGGGATGGTTCCCTAGTCATGTTAACTACATACCAACTACTGTCAGGGTTCAGTCAGAAGATAGATATAATGTTTATGTGAAGAGTGAGCTACTGACATGGCTGAACCCATTTCTGCACTGCTAAGGAAGAGTAGCTCTTACCCTAGGACATAGCCCAGGAAACTATCCAACCCCAGTGTGATGGGTTGAGTCACAAAAACACCCTCAGGACTGCCATGTGATGTGCTGAGGCTAGCTCTGAGCCCATTTTCCCTGGCACCTTGAGATTTCAGTACCCTGTCTTCTTGAGCCAGACTTGCTAGCCTGCTGCAAACATAGGTGCCAACTCCGTTGGCGCTCCAGGGCTGGAGCACGCATGGGGAAAGCTCCCCTCACCCACCACCCTATCTCCTCTGCCTCCTCCCCTGAGCATGCTGTGTCCCCGCTCCTTCACCTACCTCCCAGCACTTCCCACCCAGCCGCTGCCAAACAGATGTTTGGCAGTGTTAGCATGCTATGGGAGGGAGGGGAAGGAGTGGGAATGTGGCATGTTCAGGGGAAGAGGCGGAGCCAGGGCAGGGATTTGGGGAAGGAGTTAGAATAGGGGCAGGCAGGGGGCAGAGTTGGGGCAGGGACTTTGAAGAAGGAGTTGGAATAGGGGTGGGGCAGGGGTGGGAATAGGAGAGGCAGGGGTGGGGCTTCATAGGAGGGATGGAGTGGGAGGAGGCAGAGGGGGATTGAGCACCCATAGGAAAGAGGGGAAGTCAGCGCCTATGGCTGCAAACACAGACTCAGGTCTGAACTATGTCCCCCAAAAGCTACAGACTTAACTGAAACAACTTAAGAAGTGCTGCTGTCTCTAGCACCCAGATATCCAGTTCCCAATGGGATCCAAACTCCAAATAAATCCTTTCTACTCTGTATAAAGCTTATACAGGGCAAACTCATAAATTGTTCTCCCTCTATAACACTGATAGAGAGAGATGCACCGCTGTTTGCTCCCCCAGGTATTAATTACTTGCTCTGAGTTAATAAGCAAAAAGTGATTTTATTAAATATAAAAAGTAGGATTTAAGTGGTTCTAAGTAATAACAGACAGACCAAAGTAAATTACCAAGCAAAATAAAACAAAAACATGTAAGTCTAAGCCTAATACAGTAAGAAACTGATTACAGATGAAACCTCACCCTCAGAGATGTTCCAGTAAGCTTCTTTCACAGACTGGACCCCTTTCTAGTCTGGGCCCAAGCCTTTCCCCAGTACAGTCCTTGTTCCAGCTTAGGTTGTAGCTAGGGGATTTCTCATGATTGCAGCCCTCTTTCTTCTGTTCCACCCCCTTATATATCTTTGGCTCAAGGCGGGAATCCTTTGTCCCCCTCTGGGTTCCCACCCATCTTTCTAAATGGAGAAGTACCAGGTTAAAGATGGATTCCAGTTCAGGTGACATGATCACATGTCACTGTAAGACTTAATTACCCTCTTGCCAGCACACACACATACAGGAAGACTTACAAGTAAACAGAGCCATTTACAACCAATTGTCCTGGTTAATGGGAGCCATCAAGGTTCCAAACCACCATTAGTGGCCCACACTTTGCATAACTACAATAGGACCTCAGAGTTATATTTTATATTCTTAGTTTCAGATACAAGAATTATACATTCATACAATAGGATGAACACACTCAGTAGATCATAACCTTTGCAAAGATACATTACATGGCATATCTAATGTAAAACATATTGCAGTTATGTCATATTTGCACTCATAAGCATATTTCTGTAAAGAATTATGGGGTGTAACGTCACACTCAGAAAACCAAGGTGAAGAGAAGTGATAATTTTGGAGAATATATACCAATTGTTCATACAGGCACATAAACCAGATAGCCTTGTACTTGCACAGTCCACTGCCATGTGCATGTGACCAAAATGAAATCTGTACAATTAATTTGCAGAACAAGAGGTAGCATGGTCTGGAGGGAACAGCTCCCAAATTCTAATCCCAGCTCTTTCAGTGACCTTGGTCAAATCACTGCCCTTGTCTGTGCTTCAGTTACCTTATCTGTAAAAACAGAGATGATAATGCTTATCCTCTATCTCTGGATGTAAATGCAAAGTGTTTCAATTGTCTCTCTAAAGCCACCTCCCAGAGTTCCTGCACATTCTGTTTCCATATTAACTATGTCTGTGCTTTGCTTTGACAGTTGAAATCACAGGAACTTTCCTATGTTGCTTTCTAGGAACCGGATGATTGAACAGTACCATAATCACAGTGATCATTATTGCCTGAACTTAGACAGTGGGATGGTGATTGACAGCTATCGCATGGGCAACGAGGCTCGATTTATCAACCACAGCTGTAATCCTAACTGTGAGATGCAGAAATGGTAAGAAACAAATACTGTACATGCTGGAGTTCTGGCTATACCCATGGTTAAAATGTAGATAGGATGAGCATCTTAGAGAAGTTGGTCTCGAAATAGGGAAGAGGTGAGTTGGGCAGAGATTGAAACATCAAAATATTGACTAAGGATCTTGTATTGTGCAAGACTTGTACCATATTGCTGTCCGGTAAATGTCACATCTGAGGCAGGCTGCTGTCCTGCATGGATCTAAATAGTCTGTTCTGGTATGGAAGCTCCTACATTATGTATGTCATATTGCTATGATATTATAAATCATTAAGACTAGATGGTTCAATAAGATAAATCCATATGCTCTTCCCCTCTGACAGTTCAAATGTATTTGAGTTAGGATAATAGTAAAATAGTCAGAATTTACCACTATCTGTTACCACTATTCTCTACTTAGGGAAGACCCTAGTGTTAGGATAGCAGGAAATACAGCAGGTAGGGAGTGAGTGTATTAGCAGAGATTTGCAAGGGTGGCTTTACACTGGAATGTTGGGTGAGCATAATAGGATTTATAATAAGGGTAGTGTGGTGTGGAAGCTTGCCCTGCTTGTCTGTACCTAGTGTGGCTTTACCCAGTGCTAATTAGTTTTTCCTTTATATGAACAGGAAAACTCAACACAAAAACAATTATGGAAAGTAATAGAATTAATAGATATATTCAATGATAATGTGAGGTCAAGTGTTAGTTTCTGGTTCAGAATAAAGCCCTGAAAATAAGTGAATTTTGGTGCTGGGGGGCGATTCTTTAATTTGTGGTACCTAATGTGATTTGTGATTATGTTCTTATGGACAAGCCTAATTTCGCTCCACCGCCAATTCTTTTGGCCACCACCTCCAGAATTTGCGACCCCTGCATGATCATAAAAGCCAGGACATTTTCATTGTATTTTCTTTACAGGTCTGTTAATGGTGTCTACCGGATTGGGCTGTACGCACTTAAGGACATGCCTGCTGGTACTGAACTGACTTACGACTACAATTTTCACTCATTTAATGTTGAAAAACAGGTGAGACTCACACTACTAAACCTAGATGAGTCTCACAAAAGATGAACGATTCTGTGCAGATTAGGGGTTATTAACAATGCCACACTGTTATATGTGAGTGAGCTGGTAATTTGGTAATATTGACAAATGTTTCCATTGTTGTGATTTTATTAAAAAATAATTTATTCTCTTTACTTCAAAGCAACTCTGCAAGTGTGGTTTTGACAAATGCAGAGGAATAATTGGGGGCAAGAGTCAGCGAATGAATGGACTCTCAGGCAAAACCACCCAGCCTGTCACCACACACAGAAGGCCTGGACGATCGAAAGAGAAGAGAAAGTCAAAGCACAAGCTAAAGAAGGGGGTGAGTACTGAAGCTAACTCTTCTCTCATAAACAGGTTACTGGGAAGTCAGTTTGTTTCAACCAGACCAAGATGAAGCATATTTGTTACGTATGTGCATAGAAAACTGGAGAAACGATGTTCAGAGACTGTTGCTCAAATCAATTGTTGTACTATTTGTCCTTGGTTTTTCTCACCAGAATTATCTGTTTTACAGAGGGGCCACATTCCAGAGGAAAATAGTGAAAGTGTGAACACGCCAAACAGACTAACCCCACAGCTTCAGATGAAGCCCATGTCCAACAGAGAAAGGTAAGGAAGGATTTCAGTGTTGTTTTTCTCCCCGGCAATGCAGGGTTGCTATAAAATCAAAATGAATCTTTTCTCCATAAAATAAGGCATCACAGAATGTCCAGTTGAAGAAGAAGGGGTGCTGGGATCTTTGTTAAGTAGATTAAATATTAAGATCTGTTGTGGATCAGATAGGATCCATTGTCCTCAATCTGAAATTGTGGCGTTAGTATTAGGATGGCCTTTCCAATCACTGTTTTAGAATGGGTCATTACTAGTGGGGTGGAGAATGCGCACACTGCATCAGTGTTCACATTGTTCCTGGGTAATGTGTTACTATGTTACTGCTGGAATCAGGCACACCTGTTCAGTCCAGTGTAGAATGCCTCAGCCTGCTCTCTGCTGCTGTTCTGGCAGGAAATCCGCTCTTAGCGAAGCAGAACCAATCAACATGAAGTACTGGTTTGAGTGGAACCAACCACACAAAGGTTTTTCCTGTGCAACTAACAAAATTCATTGCATTAGCGTGGCTGGCAATGAGTAGAACAGGGCAGGCAGCAGTTTGGCCTGATGCATTTATTAAGACCGCTTTAGAAAGGAAAATAGTAGGGAGAGAATGTGTAATGTTTTTTATGCAGCATATATTAAAAGTGGGGAGAGATGTGCCAGAAGAGCAAGTTCAACACCTTAGCATTGCTCACCAATACAGTGGCGGAACTGTCAGGGCACAGATTACCATCAGGATGAGGCTGTAAGGATCCATGGACTAGAACCTGGGTCTGAAGAGCCTGAGATAGCTGACATTCCCACAGTGCCACCAGGAGATAGCTGACATTCCCACAGTGCCATTCAGAGCTATGACCAGGGAGCACTGTGGAGACTAGGCGCTGCAGGAAGTACTGCCCAAGGGACCCAGAGTGACAGTACCCTACCGCCCTCTGCCAAGTTCCCTATTTAACCCTGCAGGATGCCCCAGGAAGCTGTCTGACTTTGGGCCTGCTGCAATTCCAGACCTTACCTCAGCTCCTGATCTCTGGTCTCTGATCCCAGCATGGCTCTGACCCTGACCCTTGCCTACTGACTCCAGCTTGGTACTACCTCTGGTCTCGGGACTCAGACTCCAGCTTGGTTTTAACTCTGACTTCAGCCTGCCACTATCTCCGGTCTCTGACCCTGGCCTGACTTTGATCCTGACTCATGCTTATTGAACCTGGCTCTAGTGATTCCTCTGATCCTTGCTCATGTCCCTGATGTGTGGACCTCAACCCAGCTGTGATCACTAGGCCAGACTGCCTGTGCCCCAGTCCCTTACAGTTTGTCCAGATCCACTTTAAACTCAGTCAACTACTTCCTCAGGCAGCCAGCATAAATAACGCAGGGTGGCAGGCATGATGTGATGGCAGCTCTTAGACCTTTTGGGCAGTCAGTTGCTGTAATCTGCAGCAGCTCCAAGTGGCAACCAAGCTGTAGTCCCTAGTAAATGAAAAGGAGAATAATGGCCGCTTGCTGGGAATATGTGTGTTTCTTTGGTAAAGTTATCAGAGGGTAAATACTGGTAAGTACACAGCCTGTGCAAATTATGCTACTGAAAATCAAAGCTGTGTAATGTAAATAGCCTTCCTTTTCATGGAAAGAATGTGACTGAAAATAATGAAACCTACTTCACAACTTCCAAAGATACCTCATCATGAGTGGGGACACAAAGGAAAAGAGACCCTCCTCATACTGATGCTCCGTACCCAGAAGCTAGAATTCTGTCTTTAAGGTAGTCCCTCCAAAAGATGCCCAGCTATCAGGGTTCACAAAGCAAGATAATTGAGTGACTGATGCAGGACTCAAATAATAAAGGAGGATTATATAATTAATGTCAATCATTATGGGTTTATGGAAAATAGATCCCATCAAATTAATCTCATGCCTTTTTTTATGAGATTACAAGTTTGGTGATAAATATAGTAGGGTTGAGGTAATATACTTAGACTTTTGTAAGGCATTTAACTTGGTACCGCATGACATTTTGATTAAAAAATAGAAAGCTATAAAATTAACATGGCACACATTAAATGGATTAAAAACCAGCTAAACTGATAGGTCTTAAAATCTAATTGTTAATGGGTGCAGTCACTAAAAGGGTGTGTTTCTAGCAGGGTCCTGCAGCGGTCGGTTCTTGGTCCTATGCCATTTAATTTTTTTTTTAAATGACCTGAAAAGAAACATAGTCATCATTGATAAAGTTTGCAGATGACACAAAAATTGGGGTAGTGCTAAATAATGAGGAGGACAGGACACTGATATAGATCAATATAGATCATTTGGTAAGCTGGGTGCAAATAAGCAATATGTGGTCTAATATGGCTAAATGTAGATGTATACATCTAGGAAGAAAGAGTGTAGGATGAGAGATTCTATCAGTAACTCTGAAACAGATTTAGGGATTATCAGCTGAACATGACCTGTCACCAAAAAGGCTAATGTGATCCTTGGGTCCATAATCTTGAGTAGAAGTGGAGAAGTTATTTTACCTCTGGTTTTGGCATTGGTGTGACTGCTTCTGGAATAATGTGTCCAGTTCCGGTATCCAGAATTCAAGAAGAATATTATAAAGTTGAGAGAGTTTAGAGAAGAGCCACAAGAATGATTAAAGGATTAGAAAACATACCTTCTAGTGACTGAGCTCCTTGAGTCTATCTATTCAGTGTAACAAAAAGAAGATTAAGGGTCATCTTGATTGCAGTCTAAAAGTACCTACAGGGGGAACAAATATTTAATCATGAGCTCTTCAGTCTAGCAGAGACGGATATAATACTATCCAATGGCTGGAAGTTGAAGCTAGACAAATTCAGACTGGAAATGAACTGTAAATTTTTAACACTGAGAGTAATCAACCATTGAAGCAACTTACCAAGGGCCATGGTGTATTCTCCATCACTGTCAATTTTTAAATTAAGAGCAGTTATTTTTCTAAAAGATCTGCTCTAGGAATTAGTTTGGGGAAGTTCTCAGGCCTGTGTTATATAGGAGGTCAGACAAGTTGATCACAATGGTCCTTTCTGCCCTTAGAATCTATGGATCTATAACTGTGTTATCAGCAAACTGATGTATTTAGGAATTATCTCTCCAAAAGGTATTACAGAGGTGACAGAACAGAAACTTGAGGGATGCAACATTTCAAACTCTTCATTGCTGGACATGCACTTACCTATCATTATCATTGTCACTAATAAGAACCACACTACTGGATAGCAGTTCCAGACACACCATCGTCACCACTTAGTTACCATTTCAATAACACATGATCAGCCAATTTCAAAAGTCACCAAGAAAACAAGCTTTAGACTGTCATGAACCCATTTGAAACAAAGGGCTCCCATCACTACCTCCAAATTGAGTTCTGGCGTGCTGCATAATAGATGGCATGTGGTATCCCAACAGTACTTCCAAATAGATCAGGGAATATCTAAGCTGTTGTCTTCTTTCTCCTCCTTCCCATAGCCAACATTAAGACAGTGAGGTGATTTGAATGTTTTTAATTTTTGCAGGAATTTTGTGCTAAAACGTCATGTTTTTCTGGTACGGAATTGGGAGAAGATTAGGCAAAAACAAGAGGAAGTGAAACATGTCAGTGACAACATCCACTCTGCATCATTATATAATCGCTGGAATGGAATCTGCCGCGATGACGGCAACATCAAATCTGGTGAGGCCTGCACAGTCTCCTGCTGTTACCTCTTTCTTCTGCGGGACCTAGTCAAATCACATTGGTGTGAAAGTTTACAGGTGGATAATTCAAATCAGGTCTCAGATCCAATAGAAAGTTGCTACCAAGTCCAAATAGCTTTTCAAATACTGATCGGGGTGTTTATGTACAGATCTGTTTTCACTGTCACTCTGAGTGAGGAGGAAAATCCCTCTATAGGCATATTATTTTAATATTATTTGTTATGAGGTTTTACACTTTCCTCTGAAGCATCTGGTATTTGCCTTTGCCATTGTCAGAGCCAGGGACTGGACTGGATAGACCACTGGTCTATTCAGTACAGAAATTCCTGTGTTCCTCTGCTGGATCCTGAAGGCTCACAGCTCCCACTGGAAATGCTATGTTCATTTGGAATTCCTGTTCCTTCTCCCCACAGGTGATTTTTCAGAGAAGGAGAAACCTGATGTGGACATTTTAGGGAATTGGCATAACAGCATAAATAATGCAGGGCAGGATTGGTCCTTAATGAGGAAAGAGCTGCTCAGCACCTGCAGCAGCAGTCCACACTAACTTTGAGAGTTCTCATTATCCTCATAACAGTGAGCATCTCTGAGTTTAGGCCTTTGGGAAACAAGGTTTTCTGGCTTGCCATCTGTTACGGGGATGGGACGTGACTGCCAAAGGAAAGTTATAAGCCCCACTCCAAAACAGTGCTCCATTCAGAAGATCAAATACTGCGCTCAGTTATACCCCTGCAACCCCATTCCAGGATTTGGCTCCCCTCTGGCAGCTAAGTGAGAAATTGGCACCCACATGCCTTGGTTCACATTCCCTAGTTAGTTCTAGTTCCTTTTTTCCACTGTAGCAACACAACATAGCCATAAATCCAGCTTAGCTGGCTAGAGCAGCACAAAATAGCCAGAGAATACCAGTGAATCTGACCCTTTACTTTTAATTGTAACCCAAATGAGTGTCAGTGGTGGGAGAGGAGATACCATCTGGTGTCATCTTAATTATTCAATTTGAGAAGAGGACATTAGTTCCTCTTGAGGTAGAACTTCTATATAAAGGTTTTTATTTGTCCCTTCTTTCAGATGTCTTCATGACACAGTTCTCAGCCCTCCAAACCTCCCGTTCTGTGCGAACACGGCGCTTGGCTGCAGCTGAAGAGAACATTGAAGTGGCTCGTGCTGCACGCCTTGCACAAATCTTCAAGGAGATCTGTGACAGCATCATCTCCTACAAAGGTGAAGCAGACACTCTGCTATCAGCCTGCATTGAGACCTTATCACTCTTCAGAACACAGGGATGAGGGTCTTCAGAGCATATCGTATTAAAGAAGAATAAATTTATTTCAGGACTTCAAACAACCCCTTCTCCGTTGCCCCTTATCCTATCCCCAGCTCCACCCTCCATTTCCCACAATTTTTTCTCCTGCTACCACAGGTGGGGCTGTCCTACAAAAGTTATTTTGCAGAGATTTAGCTCTGTGATTCAGTGTGCAAGATGCTGCTGCAGTGTGAACTGATCTCCAATGCTATACATGTGAAGAGTGCCCAATACGCAATTCCTTAAAATACCCAACAGTTCCTGTTTCCTGTGTCTGAGGGTGAAAAGGGGGCTCTCTTTAGACTGAATTCACTGTTTACATCTCGTGTTTAATTCTGATATGGCAAAGCACTGTTGAACTCTGTGCTTCCTTTACAGACTCTTCCAGGCAGGCTCTCGCAGCTCCACTGCTGAACCTTCCTCCTAAGAAAAAGTAAGTTCTTGCTTCTCAAACCAATCTGTAATTTTATTTGTGCATTTTTGAAGGGTTGGTGAAAGTGACACTATAGATTCCCTCCTCTTTTAGAAATGCAGATTACTATGAGAAGATCTGTGACCCCTTGGATCTTGCCACCATTGAGAAGCAGATCTTGACTGGGTATTATAAAACTGTGGAAGCTTTTGATGGGGACATGCTGAAGGTCTTCCGGAATGCTGAGGTGAGGATGCCAAGGCATAAAGCGACTGCACAGGCAATGTGGATGTGGCCTGAATTAATGGTCATGGCAACAGAGATTCTTGCAACAGAGAGAGAGATTCAGATAACTCTCCTCTGACAAGCCAAGTGAGAGCAGAGAGATGACACTAGTAACTTGTTCACTTCAGCCTGATCTCTCAACTTGCTCCAGCTATATGGTGCCAACAAAGTAGACTTGTGAATAGTGTGCATCTTTCCAGCCTGAAGAGACCAGGGTGCTTCTCAAAGGAACTAAATTGTATTTCAGGGGCATACAGGGATAGCCAGGACACACGCACTTGCCTCTAAGACATATGGGGCAGGTCCCAGAGGTACACAAAAGCTGGCCAGGCAGGGACATCTGACCCATAAACATGACAGTGGGTAGAGTGAACACACCTAGCCAGAAGTACATGAGGCGCACAGAGCAGGTCATCTCCCAAGGATGCACGCTGAAGTGGGCAGAGTGGATGAATGTGCCCAAAGTAGGGGGTGTTCAGAAGAGTGAGTTGCTTCTTTTGTTTGTATTCAGAAATACTATGGCAGGAAGTCTCCGATTGGACGTGACGTGTGCCGACTACGGAAGGCATATTACAATGCTCGCCATGAGGCTTCTGCCCAGATAGACGAAATTGTGGGGGAGACAGCAAGCGAAGCCGACAGCAGTGAGACGTCCATCTGTGAGAAGGAGAATGGGCATGAGAAAGATGAGGATGTGATCCGCTGCATCTGTGGCCTTTACAAAGATGAAGGACTCATGATCCAGTGTGACAAGTGCATGGTAAGGGGAAACAAAAGGGAGTGGGAGGGCCCAGCTCCACCTTCCCCACAGTGAATAGTTCCTATACCCACAGCTTCCACACAGCTGATAGGGCAGAGTCCCCCTTCTAGATCTCCCTTTTCTCTCCAAAGAGAACTTAGCACTGCTTTTTCCACACAGGAAATGCAAATAAATCACTAGGGATAGGAGCTAACACTCATGAAACAGCCAGCAGTACCTTTATATAGAGAAGTCAAAACTTCAGCAATGATGAATAAAAGCCAACAGCATACGGATCTTACTGTCTTTCATCTGACAATATATGAAATATTTCACAGGAACCCTGCATTTCCTTTTGGTTGCTTCTTCTTATGCTCTCTTAATCTGTCTCATGAGGAGATGTGTTTTATTTACAAATTATAACCCATGTCTTCCTAATCGGGATTTCTTTTTAGGTTTGGCAGCACTGCGATTGCATGGGTGTGAATTCTGATGTTGAACACTACTTGTGTGAACAGTGTGACCCTCGATCTGTGGACAGGGTAAACTATTTTCAGTTGCTTTTGCTCTGATGTAACAATCATAAACTGTAATACTACTTGCATTTATATTATTGCATGTGCCAGTTAGCCAGAGTGTAACTGATCTATGGAATTAGTAAAGAATGAACTCTTGTTGCTCTCAGCTTTGTGCTGGCCTGCAAATAGTGTGGGATCAGTTCACAGTTCTCTCTCTTGGGCTAGCAAAGGTAGAAAGCAAGCTTCTGAAGCAACCCATGCCAGATTTTAGCAGCTGCAACATTAATCAAGTTGGCAGCAAGTTAGTAGTCAGAATCCTACATCTCCTACCCCAGGAAAAGAGAAACTGCACAGAAGCGTTTCCCCTCTTTCCAAAGCAGAAGAGTCTGGTTAGGCCAGTATAGAATTATGAGGCCCAGAGCTTTTGACAGCTCAAACATGACAGGAAATGCACATCTGAGGTGCTCCAGCTTTACATTACAATCTCCTTGAGTCCTCTTTAATTCTGTTAAATATTAATTCTTATTCTGTGTCCAGCTCTATTGGGCATTTCCAAAAGGGCAGCATATATGGTTGGCCTCTGCCCCAGTGCTGGAAAGATTGTAAATGATGTAATGAAAGGGTCACCTCAGCTCACCAGTTCATTTCTTTCTTTTGCCAGGAGGTCCCCATGATTCCTCGTCCCCATTATGCCCAGCCTGGCTGTGTTTATTTCATCTGTCTGTTACGAGATGACCTGTTGCTGCGCCAAGGTGTGTGCATTCTCTGGTGACTGCTGTGATTTCCATCAGAAAGGAAGATACAAAGAGCTCTCTGGTTTGACCTTGATTCAAGCACATGCATCTTTCATATGAATATGAAATTGTGCTCTTAGCTATTATGCAGGTGACACATAGTGAGGAGGTTGAGATGATACATATTGATTGATGGGTAGGCATTATGTTTCTTTACCAGAGGCACAAGCTTCCTTCTGACCAAAGAGAGAAAGCTGAGACAGCTGCTGGGAGTTAACAGGAAAGAGCAAGTCAAAGAAGGAAGGCATGGGCTTCAGCCACACTTTGGTACCAAGCTGAATAGATCATAGGATCATAGAAGCTGGACGTGGAAAAGACCTATTAGATCATCCGTCCCCTCCTCTGCTCCTCACAGAGTATACTTCTAGTCATAGTTTCAAAGCCCCAAGGCCTGTGGGAGTCAGCTCTCGTAGAGGTCTCTGTCAGAAGACTTTTCCTGATATTGAACCTGAATTTTTCTTTTTCTTAATTACATCCCACAGATACAGACAAGGTTAGAAGGAGATCCGTACAGTATAAAGAGAATTGATCAAGGTTGAGTTAAACCAGTTGGTATGTTTATTAAGGGGTGTGGGGGGATGGGAGACTTTTCAGGAGAGGAGAGAGTAACTAAAAATGAGACCAGGAGCAGTGCCTTCTCCATCTTTTGTGTGGGACTCTAGGATGCTCATTTCCTCAACCTTTCTTAGAATCCCTCTGCAGCAACCATCTTGGCTACATCAAAGACATTTGGTTTCCTCTTTATGTTTTGGTTTCTGTCACTGGGTTGCTGACTGGGGGGATGTTGGGCTTCTAGGTTTCTCCCTTCTCTTTCTTCTAGTTCCTCTGTTTCAGCTAGGTTTTTTTGTTGTTGTTGTTTTGTTTGGTTTCTTTGAGACACCCAAAATATTATTAATGTACTGAGGTCAGTTTTGAACCACCCATTCAATACAGACCTGTCAGAATAACAGGGTGGCACAGATTTTCCAACATACAGAGCTAGGAAACTCTGCAATTGGAGTTGTACTCTAGAATAAACAGGAACTTCCATACCGTAAATTCACCAATGGCCTGAGATTTGCATAGCTCTTGGGACACCTCAGGGAGCAGGAACGGTGGCACAGAGGCACTCTCACAGCTGCAAACTGCCTCTCAGGGCCAAGGGGGAGTTATTCCTGTTTCACCTATGAGTAATTTTTGGGTAAATTTCCAAATGAAAATATGCTTAGAATTTAGTCTTCTGAGCCCTGGCTTTGCAAACAGGCTCTCCCTGTGTCCAGCGGTCAGTGACAAAATGCATTTGAGCCACAACTCTGCCCCTCACCGATCTGGCCATGTTTCTACTTCAGGATGCTCTAAAAGGTGAGAGTCATGTACAGTGGATGCTGGAGTTGTTCTGCTGTCTCCCTGTGGGTGACAGAGGGGGCTAAAGTTGCTTCTCTGTTTTTAAAAAACTGAAACTTTATTCATTTAATAAGTCAAAGATTTTAAACATACTGATTTGCTTCCTGGTGTTCAGCTGGGTGGCCAGCAGTCTATCTCAGCATGGAAGATTTGCCTCACGGGCCTTTTAATAGGAAAAGGACGTGTTCCCTGGAGAAAAGTCCTTAACTCCATTTGCCAAAGGGTTTAAAGAGAGGCCTATGGCAGCAGGGCACATGTTAGGGCTAAATAGGAAAAAAGAGCTTTCATTTTTATGTCTATCATTTCTTAACATATTACAGTAAATATATCTCAGTTACTTCAGTGATGGGCAGCAGTGTAAATCCTGAAATAGATATGAGGGGAAGAGTCTCAGAGCTCCTTTTTAATATGTACAGATTTGACAAATGATCTATTTAACTTTTTTTTTTTCAACTTTAATCCAAAAATTGACTGAAAAGGCCCAGGGATCATGAGACCTTTCAGGTCTTCATGGAACTTGACTTCTGAAGACTGCAGCCCAGGTGCCTGGCATCTCTTATGTGAAGTTTTGGAAGTAACCAAGGCAGAGACTGAACCTACTCTGAACTGAAGTGGGAGAAGTTAGTTGAAAAAGTAATCTTTTTCCTCTTCCCAGATGATATCAGTCTGTGCGGAGAATACAAATGGATAGTGGGTTTTGCAAACAAACACCATTTTCTGTCTGCATGTAAAAAGGACTCAGCTTTGCAGGGCCCTACACAGAACTGCTAACTGTCTTGGGCTGAAGAACTTGTTGTCCTGGGGCCTTCACAGCTTTTCATTCATTGTGAATGGATTCAAATATAGTTGGAAATATCTTAAAATATTGCACATTAAATCCTGTGGCATTTTAAATGACACTGTGCATTTCTCTAGCATTCTCGCGTGCTCTGAGTTCTGGGCCACATTCACTCCCCTTCTATTTCTTCCTTTCATTGGTAAAGAACAAGCAGAAGTTCATGGAATTGTCCCATGATTACACTGAGCAAAGAGTCACAATTCTGAAGAATGCTCCCTTTGCTCGGCCCTCTTTAATCTATTTCCTCTGAGCTGCATGTATCTCTCAGGAGCTTTACTCCTGTTAGTGTTCTGTGAGCGTAGTCAGAGGTTTAGTGTGTTTTTGATCAATGATCTTCTTTCCCATCAATGACTTGTTCTCTGGGTAGCCTAGAGAACAGTACAGTTACGATTACAAATTTGAATAACATGTTTTACTAGCCAAATCCTCTTTTGCTGTCAGTCCTAACCCCTTTGATAATTTATTTTTATTTTCTCATATGTTGTAGACAACAGGGAGGAATTCTTTATTAGACCTTATCCTAACAGATAAAGAAGAACTGATAACTGAGCTAATAATTAATAGTAGCTTGGGTGCACATGATTATGACTTGGTTGCATGTATAATGTGCAAGCAGAATAAAATGCACAAGTTATTTATATATATATACACTTGGTGCTTTAATAGGGTGAATTTCACAAAGCTGAAAACAATTATGAGCTCAATCAGCTGGGAGGAAGAATTTAATCAGAAAAATGTGATTGATAATTGGGAATCATTTAAGAATTCCTTACTAGCCACAATTGAGGAATAAGGCTGTGCTGGTTACATAAGAACGGCCGTACCAGGTCAGACCAAAGGTCCATGTAGTCCAGTATCTTGTCTACTGACAGTGGCCAATGCCAGGTGCCCCAGAGGGAGTGGCCCTAACAGGCAATGATCAAGTGATCTCTCTCCTGCCATCCATCTCCATCCTCTGACAAACAGAGGCTAGGGACACCATTCCTTACCCAGCCTGGCTAATAGCCATTTATGGACTTAGCCACCATGAATTTATCCAGTTCTCTCTTAAACGCAGTTGTAGTCCCAGCCTTCACAACTTCCTCAGGTAAGGAGTTCCACAAGTTGACTGTGCGCTGCATGAAGAACTTCCTTTTATTTGTTTTAAACTTGCTGCCTTTTAGAAGTGAGTGAAGCCAGCTATGTGTGTGTGTGCACGCGCGCTTCACCAGAAGAGGACGAAGTAAAGAAAGCCATCAACCAGCTGTCAAGTGGCAAAGCCCCAGGGTCAGATGCCATACCAGTACAGGTGTACATAGTCGGTGGACCCGTGCTGCTACGGAAACTCACTGAGCTGTTTCAGTCCTTCTGGAAGCAGAGATCCATTCCATAGGAATTTAGAGACGCGTCGATCATGCACCTCTATAAGAGGAAGGGCAATCGCCAGGTATGCGACAATCACCGTGGAATCTCGCTGCTCTCTACAGCGGGGAAAGTTCTTGCACAGGTTCTGTTGAACCGATTGATCACTCACCTGGAGCAGGGCTTACTACCAGAATCACAGTGCGGCTTTCACAAGGGACGTGGGACTATTGACATGATCTTCGCTGCGCGTCAGCTGCAGGAGAAATGTCAAGAACAGAATCGTAAACTCTACATAACTTTTGTGGACCTCACGAAAGCATTTGACTCTGTCAGTCGCCAGGGCCTTTGGAGGATCATGTCGAAATTCAGTTGTCCAGACAGATTCATATGAACGGTACGTCAATTTCATTATGGTATGATGGCTCATGTCCTGGATGACGGTGAAACATCTGAGGCCTTTCCAGTCACCAACGGTATCAAGCAAGGGTGTGTTTTAGCACCTACTTTGTTCATCATTATATTCTCTGCCACTCTGACTGATGCCTTTCAACACTGCACTGAAGGAGTAGGCCTGAAGTACAGAACTGATGGGAAACTATTCAATCTGAGGCGACTGCGTGCCATCACCAAGGTAAAGGAAACTGTACTTCAAGACTTTCTCTTTGCCGATGATTGTGCTCAGAATGCTAGTATAGAGCCAGAAATGCAAGCCAGTATGGACAAGTTTTCATCTGCATGCAACAACTTCGGTCTCACCATTAACATCAAGAAGACTGAGGTCATGCACCAGCCAGCTCCCCATGCTCCGTACTCAAAACCGTCCATCACTGTAAATGGACAGAGACTTCAGGCAGTGGACCACTTCACAGTACGCTGGGCAGTACCCTTTCCCGAGCAGTGTCAATCGATGATGAAGTTAAACTGCCGAATTGCTAAGCAGCTCTGCATTTGGCTGATTGCACTCCAACGTCTGGAACATCAGGGATCAGCCTACAACGGAGCTGAAGGTCTACTGAGCAGCCGTGCTTCCAACTCTGCTGTTACGCCTGCGAGACGTTGGACTGTCTGTCGAAGTCATGCATGAAGGCTCAATCACTTCCACATTTCCTGTCTGCGAAACTTCTAAAATTAGATGGCGGGACAAAGTGCCCGATACTGAAGTCCTTACCAGAGCCAGTCTGCCGTCAGTTCACATTACTGCTGGTGGGAGCCCAGACCAGATGGCCGGACATTCATGAGAATGTCAGGATGAGGCTCATTTCCTAAACAGCTCTTCTACGGAAAACTCACCCAGGAAAGCGGCTCCCCATGGAGGACAAAGAGCGGTTCCAAGACACGCTGGAAAACTTCTCTGAAGTCCCTCGAGAATCAACATCGCCAATGGGAACCCCTCCGCCACTGACGCCATCAGCATGGCGCAGCCTCATTCACACAGGCAGTAATATCTCTGAGGCAAGGCGTACTGCTGAGGCTGAAAGTGTGAGTTGCGCAAGTCCAGGGCTGCCCGCACATCATCGACAGTGCCATCACATGTCTGCCCGACGTGTGACAGGACGTTCCACCCCCGAATCGGACTGATCAGTCATCTTCGGACGCACAGAGCCCGGTCATCGAACGAATGAGTTGTTGAGGTCTTCATCGACAACGATGGATGAACATCATCATCATATATATAAAAATAAAACAAAATTGGAAGAAAGGGGAAATTCATAGTAATGAAAACAAATCAGAAGTTCGGAATTGTAGAAAATTGATAAGGGAAGCAAAGAGACACAGAGAGAACTCTATGGCCAGCAGAGTTAAGAATGAGGAGGAGGGTTTTTTTTAATATATAGGAACAAAAAGAATACTGACAATGGTATTGATCCATTACTAGATAGAAATGGTAGAATCATCACTAATAATGCAAAAA
This sequence comes from Chelonoidis abingdonii, assembly GCF_003597395.2. NCBI lineage: Eukaryota > Metazoa > Chordata > Testudines > Testudinidae > Chelonoidis > Chelonoidis abingdonii. Next base: position 44,095,768 of record NC_133779.1, read on the forward strand.
ATGCAGAAGTATTCAATAAATATTTCTGTTCTGTATTTGGGGAAAAAACATGATATAGTCTTATCATGTGGTGCTAGCACATCATCATCAAACAGAAGCTACTGCAGTTATACATTTTAAAATCAGCAGGTCCAGATAACTTGCATCCAAGTATTTTAACAGAGCTGGCTGAGGAGCTCACTGGACCATTAATGTTGATTTTTCAATAAGACTTGGAGCATGAGGAAAGTTCCAGAAGACTAGATAAAAGCTAATGCTGTATCTGTTTTTAAAAAGGATAAATGGGATGACCCAGGTAATTATAGGCCCATCACCCTGACATCGATCCCTGGCAAGACAGTAAAGCGCCTGATACAGGGCTCATTTAAAAAATAATTTAAAGAGAATAATGGAAATCATCATGAGTGTATGGAAAACAGATTCTGTTCAACTAACTTGATATCTTTTTGATAAGTTTACACATTTAGTTGATAAATGATAGCGTTAATATACTTAGACTTCTGTAAGGCATTTGAGTTGGTCCCACATAACATTTTGATTAAAAAACTAGAATATAAAATGAACATGGTGCACATTAAGTGGATTAAAAACTGACTAACCAATAAGTCTCAAAATATAATTTTAAACAGGGAATCTTCATCAGTCACATGTGTTTCCAGTAGGATCCTGCAAGGATTTGTTCTTGGCCCTATGCTTTTATCAATGGCTTGGTGGAAAACATAAAATCCTCACTATAAAGTTTGCAGATAACATAAAAATTGGGGGAGTTGTAAATAATAAAGAGGACAGGTTGCTGATTCAGAGCAGCATGTATCTCTTGGTAAACTGGTGCCAGACAAAATATGTGTCTTAGTACTGCTAAATGTATACACCTAGGAACGAAAAATGTAGGCCACACTTACAGGATGGGGGACTCTATCCTTGGAAGCAGTGACTGAAAAAGATTTGGGGGTCATGATGGATAATCAGCTGAACATGATCTCCCAGTACGACACTGTGACCAAAAAGGCTAATATGATCCTTGAAAAAAATAAATCAGGGAATCTCGAGTAGGACTAGAAAGGTTATTTTACTTCTGTATTTGGCATTGGTGTGACCATTGCTGGAGTACTGTGTCCATTCCTTGTGCCCATAATTCAAGAAGGGTGTTAATAAATTAGGGTTCAAAGAAGAGCCATAAGAATGATTAAAGGATTAGAAAACATGCCTTATAGTGAGAGATTCAAGGAGCTCAGTCTGTTTAGTTTAACAAAAAGATAATTAAGGGGTGACCTGAGTAAAGTCTATACGTATCTACATGGGAAACAAATAGGCTCTTCAGTCTAGCAGAAAAAAGTATGACATGATCGAATGGCTGGAAGTTGAAACTAGACAATTTCAGACTGAGTGTAAGGAGTAACTGTTTGACAGTGAGGGTAATTAACCATTAGAATCATTTACCAAGGGTCATGGTTGATTCTTTCACTCACAATTTTGAAATCAAGAGTGGATGTTTTTCTAAAAGATATGCTCTACGAATTACTTTGGGCAAGTTCTATGCTTGTGTTAGACAGGAGGTCAAACCACTTCTGGCCTTGGAATCAATGAATCTGTATCATCATTTTTGGCTGGGGACATAAAATTCACGTTATGTTTCAGTCTCTGCTAGTAGAATGTGTCATGAAGGAAACCAAGGCAATCTGACCCTTGTTCACTTGCTCTGCATTACTTGTATTTTACTCTTCCAAAGTTAAATACGGGGCCGCTGTGTCATGTTATTGTTGTAGCTAAACCAGCCTCTTCTTTGTTTTTCGGCCACTGTGTCACATGAGACGTTCTTTACAGGATGTGTCTCTTGTGCCTATTGCCAGGTGACTGCGTATATCTGATGAGAGACAGCCGAAGAACTCCAGATGGGCACCCTGTCCGGCAGTCCTACCGGCTGCTATCCCACATTAACAGGGAGAAACTTGATATCTTCCGCATAGAAAAACTTTGGAAAAATGAAAAGTATGTTCAAGGCACTTTCTGCACTCAAGACATTTTGGGTATCTGCCAAAAATAGAATAACTTGCAATAATCTTCTTTAAATAGTGTAAAGAAAAGGTTGTTTTTTTATGACACAAGATCTAGAGATCAGACTGGAATTGGTATTTGCTGAAGGGGTAAACAAGAAAACACAAGACTCATTGATGTGACCTTGTCTGTGATCATAACCAGTGCTAAAAGGGCAATATAGATAATAACTCAAAAAGAGTGATGAATGTAGGGCATGAAGTGAAGTCAAAACCACAGCTCAAGGGAAATAGTCTCTGTGTCTCTCACACCTTTTAACAGAGAGGAGCGGTTTGCATTTGGTCATCATTATTTCCGTCCACATGAAACCCACCACTCCCCTTCCCGAAGATTTTATCACAATGAGCTGTTCCGGGTGCCACTGTATGAGATTATCCCCTTAGAGGCTGTGGTGGGGACTTGCTGTGTGCTGGACCTCTACACCTACTGTAAAGGTAAGCAGGCTTTACTCAGTGAGAAAACAAACACTTACAGGAGAGAATGCTCCCTTCTTCCTCTTTTACCCTTCACATCAGCTCTCCTCAGCCCCACCTCCTTGCATTTTCCTTCTCTACTCATTAGTTTTTTTTATATATTGTACGTGGGATTAGAGCAAGGAAGTTTCTTTCTTAAATGGAATTAAAGATTCCCCTGTTTGTTATGAATCTTAATTGAATAGAACAAGAATAGCTGGGACTTCAGTGTAAGTGCTCACAATAAATCGCTATACCATAGTGTATGCTGTTTGTTCTTGTCCTGGAATGCTCTATGTACTTTGGTTTTTGCTGTAAACTGCAGGGAGGCCAAAAGGAGTGAAGGAGCAGGATGTGTATATCTGTGATTACCGCCTTGATAAATCAGCCCACCTCTTCTATAAAATCCACCGGAATCGCTATCCTGTCTGCACCAAGCCGTATGCCTTTGACCACTTCCCCAAGAAACTCACACCCAAGAGAGACTTCTCAGTAAGTGTCTCTTCTAATGACCTTTCAGTTTCTTAACATAAGACAGAACACAGTCTTGGAAAACTCTTGCCTCCCTGCTTCTGAATGAAGCCTGGTAAACCAAGGAGAACTGACGTGTTAACACTACACTCAGACTGGATAGAAAGTTGATCAGAAAATAATCTGAAAAGAAAATTGATTGCAGTCAGACCATTGCCAAATCTCAGGAGAATGCACTTAGAATGAATGGAGATGTGTACAGCTGAAAACATCCTGGTTTCCAACAGAAACCCCAGTGCTGCTTTCACCAAGGACATTCCTGGCTGGAGAAAACTTGAACCTTGACTCAAGCAACAATTCAGCAGTTGCAGCACATTTTCATATTTCAGTGAACTTCACAGAAAATAGCCCCACAGTGGCCCTGTCTGTGCTGGCTTTGTACTCCTGGGCATTAATATTAATAGTAACATTAGTAACGTTAATTTATTTAGAGACTTGCTCCTTGTCCCAAGCTGCTTACAGTGTAAGCACATCTCACATTCTGTGTCTAACTATCCCAAGTCCGGGCTCTGCTAAAAGTTGTTTTGAGCAGCCAACCCTAAACAACGGTTCTCAGTAGAACAGGAGCAATTTCAAATTTTTTCTCTCAGCTCCATCAAATTGCATATCATTGACCTTCAGCACTGAAAATGACATGTCTGTTATCAAGAAGAGAACTCCAGATAGGCTACGAGGCCATGGAGTGCAGTGCCCCTCTCTATCTCAAGCATTGATACCTTCCCATTTCCCCGTCTCTCTCACTCATCACCCCATACCCTGGAAGTACTAGCTGCTTCCTGTACACACCCCTTCCCCTAGCAGTGTCAGCAGCTTAGTCCCCAAGTTCAGAAGGACCTAACTTGGCAGAGCTTTCAGAGCTGAGCTTGTTTCTCCTCCTCAGGAGCAACAAGCTCTTGTAGTTGATCTAGAGGTTCTATCCATATTCCTGCAGAGGGAAAATCAGGCTCTCTGAATAGGAGTGTTTTATAGCAAAATATTCCACTGATTTTGAAACTTACCCAGGAAGCCTAGAGGGCTGCAGTGGTAAGAAATGAGTAATAGGGACTGGTGCTAAAGGGTGATTAGTTCTCTGCCTTCACCCTGTATTTATCATGATGAGTCTCAATCCCTTTTCCTAAGCCACTAAAGTCCAATGCATGAGGCAGGCCATCTCTTCCTTCTACATTGGATTTAATTGGTGATATTCTTATACTGTCCAATGCTGAGCTCTTGGTGCTTTGTTTAACTGTGACCTTTACTGTTGTTGTAGCCTCATTATGTACCAGACAACTACAAGAGAAACGGAGGCAGGTGAGTCCTACCTACTGAGTGGTTCTTTAGTGAAAGAGGTGAGATAGTTGTTTTTATTTGTAAAGCACCCATGCCCTATCAGTACGCTTCAGATGCTGTAAAAACAGTAAAGCCAAGTAATTAAAAACAACCCACGCAAAATTCAAACAGAGATGAGTAAGAGGGAACATGAGGGAACGGTAATAAATATGGAGCCAGCAGTAATCCTAAAACACATTTGCAGAAAGACAAGGGGGTTAGGTGCTCTTGAAAGTGGGCAGAAGCAGTTTGAGACATGTCACGGGAGCCGTAGGACCCAGCAATGCAAAGGCAGATTAGCCACTAAAGATTCCTAAACAGAGGGTGGTGCAGATTGACATCAGGATGAGGCTCAAAGAGATCCCACAGTCTTATGCCATTTGGGGGGTTAGAAACACCTAGTCAAGACTGTTGAAGATTAGAGAGAAAGTTCTTAGTGGATCCTGAGGTTAGGCACTTCGGAAAAAAATAATTTTTCAGGGTAGTAGGAGAATTATGTTTTATTTTTTAAATATGCAAAAGTAACCCAGGAAATGTACAATAACATTTGCAGCTTTGCAAGGTAAGATGATGCTATGGCCATTGCCTTTCATGCTTTATAATTACTGTGTCTGGCTGCAGATTTCCCCTTCATGGATTCTACTGTGTGATTAGCTCCAAACCATAGAAAATTCATAAGCCCCTCCACAGCTGGGATTACTGACTCACTGACAATTGACCTTTCTGTCAAGTGTCTCCAAAACTATACTCTTTAAACCTCTCTCTCCCTGCTAGATCATCCTGGAAGACAGACCGCTCAAAGCCACAGATCAAAGACCTGAACCAAGAAGAAGATCCTCTTCCACTCATTGAGGATGTGCTAGGAAGCCAAGAACAAGCTTCAAATGAGATGCGCAGCCTGGAAGATCCAGAGAGAGAGGCAGTTTCTAGTGAGGGCTGTGAGAATGATAAAAAGGTGGAGGAAAATAACTCTGTCACAAGGCAACTGTGCACTCCAGAGGAAAGGCGGCATATTCAGAGAGAGAGACTTAATCAAATCCTGCTCAACCTCTTAGAGAAAATCCCAGGGAAAAATGGTGAGCAAACACCCCTTCCCTCAGTACACTGCAATACAATGATTTCCTCTCTAGGTTTGTTTTTGGAGTCATGCACAGCATATTAGTAAAGCAAATGCTTTTAACTGAACTCATTGCTACTGGACATGATTTGTGTCCAGAGTTCTCCTAACAAATGTTTCCTGTTAGCCAGGATGGGCAGGAATGGTGTCCCTAGCCTCTGTTTGCTGGGAATGAGCAACAGGGGATGGATCACTTGATGATTCCCTGTTCTGTTCATTCCCTCTGGGGCACCTGGCACTGGCCACTGTCGGAAGACAGGATATTGGGCTAGATGGACCCTTAGTCTGACCCAGTAGGGCCATTCTTATGAATAGGGCCCTACCAAATTCACAGCCATGAAAAACACATCACAGACCATGAAATCTGGTCTTCCTCCATGAAATCTTGTCTTTTATGTGCTTTTACCCTATACTATACAGATTTCACAGGTGAGAATTGGGGCATCCTGACCCTAAAGGGAGTTGCAGGGGGAACGCAAGGTTATTTTAGGAAGAGTTGTGGTATTGCCACCCTTACTTCTTGCACTGCCTTCAGAGCTAGGTGGCTGGAGAGTGGCAGCTGCTGGCCAGGTGGCCAGCTCTGAAGGGGATGCCCCACCAGTAGCAGTGCAGAAGTAAAGATGGCAATACCATACCATGCCACCCTTACTTCTTGCACTGCCTTCAGAGCTGGGTAGCCAGAGAGTGGTGGTTGTTGGTCGGGCACCCAGCTCTGAAGGCAGCGCCCCACCAGTAGCAGTACAGAAGTAAGGATGGCAATACCATACCATGCCACCCTTACTTCTGCACTGCTAACTTCAGAGATGGGTGGCTGGAAAGTGGCAGCTGCTGACTGAGGGCCCAGCTCTGCAGGCAGCAGCGCAAAAGTAAAGGTGACAATACCGTACCTGCCATCTTTACTTCTGCGCTGCTGGTGGCAGTGACTCTGCCTTCAGAACTAGACTCCTGGCCAACAGCCACCTCTCTCCACCTGACCAGCTCTGAAGGCAGTGCCACCGCCAGCCGCAGCGCAGACATAAGGGTACCGGTACCACACCCAGGGCCAGCTCTGGCTTTTTTGCCGCCCCAAGCAAAAAAAAAAGGGGGGGGGAGGGGGCAGAGCGGCAAAGCAGGAGGGAAAAAAACCAAACAAATTAAAAAAACCTGTGGCACGGCCGGAGCAGCAAAGTCGGGGGGGGACAACTGCAGCGCCGGCCAGAGTGGCAAAGAAAACAAAACAAAAAAACTTGTGGCGCAGCCGGAGCGGCAAAGCCGGAGGGAAAAAAACCAAACAAACAAAAAACCTGCAGCACGGCCGGAGCACCGGGGAGGAGGGACCTATAGCGTGGCCGGAGTGGCAAAGCTGGGGGAAAAAAACAACAAAAAAACGCCTACCAGGCAGCCGGAGCCAGGGTGCAGGGGGACTCCCTGTGCTGCAGACGTGCAGCAGAGTGCACACCTAGTCTAGCAGGGAGGAAGAGGAGGGAGTAGGGGAGAGAGAGAGCAAGGGGGCGGCCAGGGCTTCAGCGGGGCGCTTGTCCCATGGTCCCAACCACTGTGCCGCCTGCCGGGAGGGCTCCGCGCCACTCCAGTCGGCAGAGAGGGAAGAACAGGAGCGGCCCTGCCCAGTTTGCTGCAGGGCGCTCCCCTCCTTCACGGAGCGGCAAACCAAAAAAAAAAATAAACCGGCCGTGCTGCCCTCGGTTTGGGCTGAATCCCGCCCCACAGAATATGCCGCCCCAAGCACCAACTTGCTCAGCTGGTGCCTGGAGCCGGCCCTGACCACACCTCCCATACAGTAATCTTGCGACCCCCATCCCACACAAGTCCTTTTTGGGTCAGGACTCCTACAATTAAAACTCTGTGAAATTTCAGATTTAAATAACTGAAATCGTTAAATTTATGATTTTTAAAATCCTATGACCGTGAAATTGATCAAAATAGACCAAGAATTTGGTAGGGCCTTATATAAGAAGCATTTGCAATTCCCACTAAATAGATGAGTGAAATCTCCTGGTAATAACAAAACAGGCATTTATATAGGACTTTTTGAATTTCCATTGTCATTACTAATTATTCACTCGCTCCCTCCAATGAGATAGGTAGTTTAATTATTATTGTCTCTGGTTTACAGATGAGAAGATTGACAGAAAGGCACAAGAGATTGAGGGCTTTATCCAAAACCCACTGAAGTGAATTAAAAGACTCTTATTGACTTCAGTGGGCTTTGGATCAGTTCTTTAGAGACTTGCCCTATGCTTTAGAAAGAGTTTAATGTAACATCAGATTTAGAGCCTGGGAGTTTCTGTCCTCACACCAGTAGACCACACTTCTCTGTCATGTTACAGGGATTAATACTAGAGCATCAGGTACAATGAGTAATACTGTATCAGCTCCTTACTAAGAACCCTATGGTCTGTTGCAGCTATTGATGTCACTTACCTGCTGGAGGAAGGATCAGGAAGAAAATTGAGGAGGCGTACTCTCACCATCCTGGAGAGCAGCTTCAGGAAGTGATGTCCCAGCAGCAGACTGTGATCTGGAGTCCACTACCAGGTCTGCTAGAGACTGATGGGGAGCCCCCTCCTTCCTGTACAACCAAGGAGAGATGAGTAGAAGAAAACTGACATAAATACAGTTAGCACTTAGAAGTCTGGGCAGGCACGTGGCCCTGCCTTGCTCTGCAGTGCTCTTATGGTGTGTGTGTTGTTGGGCGTGCCTTGTATTGATGTTAGGTACTGAGAAAACCTTGTGATTATTTGTCCAAGATGGTCAGATTTAATTTATTTTTGCTTAATGTCCCCATTTGGCGGGAAAAAGAGGGGGTAAATAGAAGGATGAGGACTGATTTACTCTGATGAAAATATTCCCCATACAGACCAGTTGTCCTATGATTGTACAAGATACCGTTGGCACTGCCAGTGGCATGTACCAATATATGAAGTCCATAGGGAGGGTGAAGGCCCAGTGGATTAAAATAAAGGCTGTCCTAAAGGAGCGGCCTCAGTTTTGCACAAGTCCAGAGAGGAAAGAAATGTACCAGGATGTATAAAAGGTTCACCGTGAAACGGCCAGTGCCCAGATGCTCCTTTGATCGATAGAGAGGAAAAGCCCCCAGTCAGCTCAGAGTGAAACAAGAGTTGGTTGTTCGAAGCACTTGTTGTTCCGCATCCTGAAATGGGGGTATGTAATTTTTCACATTTTTTCTGCAGAGAAATTTTATAAAGCGAGTCGAATCCTGACGACACCATTGCTGTTGTTTTTTTTTGATAAACTGTGGTTCTTGTGTGTCCAATGTGTTGTGCAAATGAAAATCTGTTAAAAGAAGATAAAAAAAGAAACCTTCACTACATGAACCGTCAAGCAGTATTCAGAGCGAGTATTTGTTGTGAACTGTAGAATATTTCAACTAATAACACTATTCTTGTGTTCTAACTGTACAGCTTAAAACGTCTGTCTCTTAAAGAGACAGTGTATTTTACCACTCCCTCTCTCTGCCGTTATGAAAGTGTTGCTCCCAAAGGCTACAGCCAAGGCGCTAACTTTTCACTGCATGAAATTGTGATTGCCATAGTTTGCCATAAACTAGTGCTGTACTGGGATCCCCTGTATTTCAACATGTAACCTTCCCCAATAGCCAGTGCCGCGAAGCTGTCATCTGTCTCTGGGTCAGGCCCTGCTAGTGGCAAAGGGAGGGGGCAGTAGGCATACACTGCCCCTTTAAAATAGCTTTGCTTTTTTGTCTTTCAGACGTACATATGCATATACAGTCCTGTTTTAGATGTTCTTATAAGAAAAACCAGTTTTTAATGTGCCAAGTTGTATATATCTGCTGCGTGGATGTAAAGCAATACGGTAGTTACATGTTCCTTTTTAATGGACCAAGCTTGTCCTAATGTACATTCTTGTTATTATTATAATTATTATTTTACTCTTAGTGGAACATGACTCATTCCATTAACTTTTATGTGTTGATTTAAAAAGAAAAAAAAAAAGAAAGGAAAAAACCCTTTGAGGAAAAAAATATTTTATTAAAAAAAAAAAAGAAATAAGAAAATAGTTTGAAATATTTTCTTACTGTAGAGAAGCACTGTACAGTACCAGGAACCCTGAGTATAAAATACTCATGCGTGTAGTAGGAATATCGCATGTCCAAAATTTTGGGTTGTCTCATTTAGTTAATAACAGAAATCATTGTCTCAAACGGTGTTAAACACTAAAAACTTTTTAAAAAATAAAGTGCATACAGAAGCAAGACACTAGCTCTGTCATTTTATCTTTCTTTTGTTGAAAGACTAAACAAAATGTTTTTTAGACAATCAAATGTTAGGTAAGTGCAAAGAATTGTTTTTCTTACTGGTGTAGAAATCAATGACTTTTTTTATTTTTTGGTTATTTTATAATAATGAGAAGACCAGTGTGTCACCAGGATCGCTGTTTTAAGACCAGGAAGCACTACATTATTGCAAATAGATATGAACTCTTAGTCTGCATGGGTGTAGGCTGTGTGATTGCTGAAAATAAATGCTGCTAATATATTTCCTTTTTACAAAAGCATATCTAAATAGATCATTGTTTTGATGTTAATCTTTGTAAATTATGTATTACCAATTTTAACATTGGATGTAATTGCATAAAAAGCCTGCATCTCAATCCTGAGAGAGTCTAGTATTAAATGGAAAAACTTTTCCTATTAATGACTTGTGGGTTTTTTTCTTTCACATGTCCTTGATTTCACTTTTTTGCTTCTTTGTCCCAACAGTTCCTGTGATGTGTTCAGAGATTCTTACAGCCTTTTTTTAAGTTGTATGGCTGCCCCATCTCCTCTGAATATCACATTGCCTGATCACTGTTGGCATACTGAGCAGATATAGTTGTGGCGCTGTTGTTTTTCCTGCTGCTGTACAGCCCGTAGTAGAAAGGATGCTGACAGCATGTGTGCAGGCACTGAATACACCTTGATATGAATCGCAGTGGAGGTGCGAGGAGCCTAAATGGAGCTGCAGCACAAGGCCCAGGCATCCAGTATTACGAAGCAGAGGGATGTATAATCTTGATTGCACATGTTGGCAGGTTGGTATATGAGTCATTAAACCTATAAATATGATGCCCATATCCAAATCCCCATATCCAAAATCAAGAGGAACTCAGATCTCTGCCCCAATTCCTGCTAAATTCTCTGCATCAACGCCAGTAACTACAAGCTAATCTCAAAGTGGCACCATATCCTGCATATTCACGGCCACTAATATTAGATCAGAGGGCGTGCCAGATAAATACATTGACATTGTAACAGCTAACCATGTCCCATATAAAAGGAAATAGACAAAAAAAAAAAAGGTGATTTAGGAAAGAATAAGGGACAGTTGGAGTCCCTTGAAGCATTCTGCCTGGCCAAGTACTACCATCCCCTTATGGGCCTTTTGACTCTCCTCAGGAGAGTCTAGTTGCATTGTCGGACACATTGTGAGTGGAATGCATATAGGAGACAACACCAAAAACCCTTAGAAATCGCATTGTTTGGGTCATTTCTAATAACCTGATCCCTGGTTCTGGCTTCCCAAAAACTGCACTAGGTCCCTTGTCACACCGTTTCTCAGAAGTTCACCTGGGAGTCAGTCCACTCAGCTCCTCCCTCTGAGGTTGGGACCATGACCTTCCAAGAAGGCTGTTCTGAATCCTTTGACGTGCTTAGCCTGTACTCTACTGCACATGGAGGAGGTGACAATGAGACTCAGGTCGCTATCCTGCTCTGTTAACTTCATGGCCTCCAGAGTTCCCATATGTTAAGGAATTCCTGTATTTCAAAGGAAAATGGAGCAGTCACCAGGAACATTTTGCTGTTTATTTGTATTGGTCGCTCAGGACAGAATGGTTTCTTGCCAACTGATGTAATGTAACATACAGAAAAATAAGCATACTGATATGGGAGCCTAGCCCCTGGGCTGACTCTATGTATTACCATTAAAATGCTTCATCTGACCCATACGCTTTCATTTGTTCCCTCCATGCTGCAGATATCATCTCAAAGACTGTATTATTAAACCATTAACTGAAAAGCACCTGGATTCATCTCCTGCCAGGCTGACCCCATTTCAGAGTACAGAGACAGCTGTGGAATTCAATCATACATACACACAGCACATGCAAGCAAAATAACATTCCAGTTAAGATGCAGTGTCCCTTGTCTGAGGCTAAGAATTGCACAGAGAGCTGGAAGTAAGAACAGAATAAAATAAGCCCTTTATCCTGTCATATAGAACAATGACCAGTTACCAAAATATTGGATCATGCTATTAAAATCTCATTTAAAGGGTTTAAAAGTCTCTCTGGCCTAGGTGGTCATTCAGAAACTCACTGGCAGGAAAGCTGGGTCCTAAGAATAGTGGCTATCAACTTTTCAAGTCAGAAACTGGGATAGCGTGCACTCTATGTTGCATCCATAGCAGGGATGGGAAATGCAAAGCCAATTAAGTTTCCAGTGCTGAACATACCATGCCAAGAAAAGGAATGAGCAAACAGCATTCCTTTAAGGTTACACCATTTCAAGTACTGTAACAATACCTGGCTTTGGTCTCCCGGACATGAGGATACTTATGTACAAGGCAGAGCTTGAGGGGGCTAGACTCATCTCACACCCCAACAGCAGGAAAAGGCAGGGTAGATGCCAGGACTAGACAAATATCAGAGGGGTAGCCATGTTAGTCTGGATCTGTAAAAGCAGCAGAGAATCCTGTGGCACCTTATAGACTAACAGACGTTTGGAGCGTGAGCTTTCGTGGGTGAATAGGACCTGCGTCTGACAAAGTGGGTATTCACCCACGAAAGCTCATGCTCCAAAACGTCTGTTAGTCTATAAGGTGCCACAGGATTCTCTGCTGCTTTTACAGGGCTAGACAAGCAAATTTCCAGCTGCAGCTGCCAAATAATATTTTGGCAACAGGAGTTATATATTTCAAATGGAGCCCACTTAAATGCTACCTGACTTAGAATTGAAGAAAATCTTTCACCAGCAGCTATGGGTCAGGATCTCCTTGGGGTTGAACTCTGAGGGAAAGTAATTCTTATGCCCAGTTATTCCACTTGAAACAAATTGAAACCTTGATTAGGCCTAAAACAATTGAAAACTGTGAAACAAAGAATATGTGCCTAATCATGGGCACTGGAGATGGAAAAGGCTATCAACTCAGGCACCATTCAGTCCAACTCTAATATTCTGCCAAAGTTCATAGACCTGGTCAGTGCAGGTGCCACACATAGTAATTCTACATGTAATATTTGTGATTATTAGAGGAACCAAAGACTTTGAGTGCCCCCACACACCATCTATGTTAGTTTGTAGCAGTGCAGGATAGATGACTCAGCCTTTCTGAGGTCATTTCTGGCTTGCCTAGGGGTGCTCACAAAGAAACTCGTTAAGCCATGGAAAGAGCTATGGAAATTTCTTACTGGGGAAAACTACTTTCTTCTGTGGCCAGTTGACTGAAAGAATCTCAGATTAATTGTGCTTTGTTTTTCTATGAGACGCCACCTTGAAGCAGGTGACTTTCCACAGGCACCAACTCCAACTTCACAATTAGGAGTAAACCACCCATTTATACTGGCATACAACCCACCTTTTAATCACATTTCTGTAGAGTGGGAAGGGAGGGTACACAGGCCCTCACTGGCAATTGGTTCATGTGCCAGCACTCAAATCCCAAACACTGAGACAGATGTCCAGTGACTTGGGGTGTCTCTTCCAACTCTCAGCATGTACAATATTTGTCCTGCAAATAAACTATTGGAAATGCTCATAGTCCTGTGGGGCAACTACCATTGGTGAGACACTGGCTCTCAGTAAATGTGTATGTTTAATCAATTTGCTGATAAATACAAATGGTCAACAATTGAGTATCAAGCCCAGGACTACCTCCTACTACAGCCTCCCCAAGAGCCCGATGAAGAACGAGCCTAGGCCCTGTCAATAGAGGGAGTACTAGGAACCAGGAATTCCTGAACTCTATTCCTAGCTCTGACACTGACACTCCTTGTGTGTGAGAAGGTAAATTAATTAATGTGGGAGTAAGGCACTTCCACACACTGGCCTGTTGCCCCCGCACCAGTTTTGAGAGTAGCTTGTTATGCAGCCCATGGGCCCTGCCTGGCTGTTGCTTGCACTTGTAGGTACTCTGAGATGGTAGGTACTCTGAGATCACCTTCTTTCCGAGGCACAAAGCATGCTGCAGACAACCAGGTGCCCAGGCACATGTACAGTGGTCTCAGAGCATGTCAAGAATGCAGTCTCCTTCGTAAATGGGAAACTCAATCACTCAGCAGGGCTAGTGTGTTGCCTGTTGATTGTGCCAACTTCCATGTCACAAGCACATCACTGCTTTTCCCAAGGGATGTAGAGCTGTTATAAGGTGGAGTGGAAGTACACTTGTCGTTGTGGGGGAGGGTCTGAACTGCAGTACCCTACGTGCCCCCATCTCCTCCATCCCATTCATGACGGTATCACCAGTCAACCATAGACTTCTTCCTCTGCAGGAGACAAATGGATGGAGCCCAGTCCATTCAGGAAAGACATTTGCTAGCAAGACAGCATGACAGAGCAAGCAGCAATGGAAGGGGGCGGGGGGGGCACTGCTGTGCCTCATTGAAGTCAGCATCTGCTGCTAGGACATGAGCCCTGCTCATTCCTGTGCATGGGGAGCCAATGCTGCACCCCTGCCCCTTCCAGACTTAAATAAGAGCTCTATGGATAGTATAACTCGCTGGCAATGCGGGAGGTGCAGGGGAGGCCAGCTCAGAGACACTTCAGGCCTTTTCTGGAATGGTCGGTTGTGAAGCTGCATATGTTGGTCATGTTCAAGCACACAAAGGCAACTTCCCTTCACCCCACACAAAAGAAAACCCATCACCCCTTTACATGCTGGTCCTCTAGTGTCATGTAGGCTGCCCAAGCTGCCTGCACCCTAGCTTGCTGTGACATTCTGCTAAAGACCAGCTGGCATGAGTTTGGGAGCAGCCTCACTTTAGCATAGTCTCCCCACATCAGTCCCTCCCATGGGTGTGACAGGGCTGGAGGGGGACATATTTTGTCCAGGCTTCCTGAACTCCTCCCCACACCGTGTTGGGTCAGTGCTGCACTTGTGTTCAAGTAGCAGAAGCTAGTCTTAACAGGTGATAAAGCCAAGCACGGGGACAACCCTCACCACCTAGGGGATGGTGGTATGAATGGATCAATATATGCCCAGCTGTGCAGAGGCTAGGAAAAAAAGGTTTTAAAAAAAAAAAATCCAAATTCTGGATCCCACTGGCTCAAAGCACAGACTCACATTAGACTTAACGTTTTGCCAGACGAGGCCAGCTTTGACTTCTGAGCAGTTACCTGCAGTTGCATTGTGTTGAGAGGGGGGAACATGAACCCTACAGCCCCCTCAGCCAGGCTTGTGCCCATGCACCGTGTTTGGCCACACCCAACCTGCTCAGCTCACTGTGATGTCTCAATTGTGTCTTAGCACATGTCACTCCAGTCCCCTGGGAGCAAGCTCAATAGGTGAAATAGCTGCACCAGGAAACAACAGGTTTTAGGTGGCTTATCTCGTGGCTGGGTCACGGCTTGTCCAGCACCCGGCCTGTGTCATTCTGCATACCCCAAGCCATTAGGGAAACATGTCACAGTTATGCCTGTTATATTTTCCCTTGGGCCTAGATCCACACTCTTGGAGCAGCCTGCACCTCCCTCCCCCTGCCTTCAACCTTTGGGCTTCACCTCCTTCAGCTCATCCCTTTATAGGATTTCATGGCCATAGTTTGTGGTGTATCTTTCCCTGAGGTATCGCTGTACAAGCACGTCCCTGCTTTAGGAGGTTTAACCCACCTCCCTGACACTATGTAGCCTGTGCTGTAACTGCCACACCCTTGACCACATCAGGTACAGCCATCAGCTGGTGGCAAGACAAGGGCAGCAAGCCCATGCGGCTATCCTCTCACAGTCTCTTACAGCCCAGGTGCCTCAGCCCAGCCCCAGAAAGGTTACTTGAGGTCACATCCCTCACAGCTAAGAATAGACAAACAACGCATTAGGGCAAGCGATTCCATCTGGGCCTGGGGAATGAAAGCTGTAAACAGCTCCTGCTCCACACGCAGCACTCTGGTCGATTCCTTACTGTGCAGCCTGCTGGGACAGAGTCCAGCAGGGACCAACTGTGAGCCCCTTACAAGCAGCACAGCACCGTCAGACCCAGCAGGATTTAGCTTGAGATGGGACTAACTGTCTAGGGAAAAGAAAAAAAAAACGCAACTGCCCAACGCAGCACCCCTGATTCCCTGGGGTGTATGGAGCTGGGGGCCTGTGAGGGCGGGCGACGCAGCGCTGCTGCCCCATGCAAGGGCCTCTCTGGCTTCATTTCAGAACCACGAGGAATTTCCGTTGCTCTGTGGGTTCACTAGACCTGAGCAACAGCTGGGAAAAGCTGCAGGCTGGGGAGTACAGAGTAATTCTTGGCCAAGCGGCAACTGTGCATCCCAGCCAGCACTCAAGCCCTGCTCCCCAAGACCTTCCTCCATCCCCAACCAATAGCCACTCCCACCTTGTTCCACCTTCTGCCCACCCCTCAACCCTTTCCATGTACCGCCATTAGCCACCACACGCCAGCTGTGTACTCCCCCACACTGCTCTTACCACGACCCAGCCCCCGCTACCTGTGACTAGCCACACACTACTCCTCACTTCCCTCCATGACCCCCCGCACACACACAAACACACACACACCCTCTCCCTCCCTCCCTTCATGGGGATCCCCATTAGCCCTTGTGGGTGCAGGTAACACACTGGCCTGCAGGGTGCTTGTGCCACCTGCTGCCCAGAAATGGCAGCACATCCCTAGACAGGCTCATGCCCACGAAAGTGGAAGCCTGGGTCCTGGAGCGCTGAGTTGCAGGTAGGGTGACCAGAAAGAAAGTGTGAAAAATTGGGACAGAGGGTGCAGGGCAATAGGCACCTGCGTAAGAAAAAGCCCCAACTATCAGGCCTGTCCCTATAAAATTGGGACAGCGGGTGCACAGGTTCAGGGGGGAGGGGAGGCTGTGACAGGCGCTCGGGGGGGCCTGCCTGCGGTCTGTGCACAGCACCAGGTTTGCAATGAGCCAGCGACAAGTGGTTGTGTTTCAGTTGCACCGTTTATTTCTGCCCCATTCCTGCCCAGTGTTTTTTGTTCCTATGATCACAAGTATTTACATGGTGCTGGGGCTAACCCCCCCCCCCAGCTAAGGGCCCAACCACTGCCCTGCTGCAACCTGGGCCTGCGTGCTGCATAACCCAGCCAGGGGTGGAAGGGGGCGCAGCACTCGGGCATGCTGGGCTGATGGGATGCAGCAGGAAGATACACACTCAAGTGTGATTACGGCACAGGAGCAGAGGGACAACAGTTGAGACAAGACACAAAAGACACAGCAGGACCATTGCGATGCAGGGGCAGGGCTCAGAGCGGGCGCTAAGTTAACTGTGTACTGCTGCAGAGAAGCAGGGGTGGCAGGGAGCCATCTGGCACTGCTGTGAGGATGCACCTCTTGGCTAGAGCCTGCGGCTTGGTGTTACTAAACTGCAGAGAAATGACAATAGAGAACCCTTCGTACGCGTGTTCTGGAACTAGCCCCCCAAAGCTGCTTAGGGAAATCACAGGGTCACGGCCGTTGCCCTGGGGTCAGCAGATGCTCCACGCGGGATTCCCTCTCATAAAATCAGGGACGTGTAGCCAACAGGAACTAGGCCGGTGTTGTTTCCATGGCAACAGCGGATCCAGTCCTCATCCACTGTGGCTAGGAGTTGCAGGACGTCCCCTCTTCTGAAGCTCAGGTGATCGTCTCCAGCCCCGGTGTGGTCACACAGCGCCCGCACAGCCCTGCACAACAAAGAGGGGCTCAGTTAGGGGCTAGCCCCACGGGAGGAGGCCTGTAGGTCAGAGGCATGGTTGAGGGTTGCCAATTTTGGTTGGATGTATTCCTGGAGATTTCATCCCATGATAGCATCTTGAAATAAAGATTAATCTTTAATTCCTGGAGACTCCAGGCCAATCCTGGAAGCTTGGCAACCCTATGCCAGACTCTGGTGGGGTTCCACAGCGGGATCGTGGCTGGCAATCCACAAGCCGGGATACATAAAGGGTGAGTAACCTGCAGTCCACAAGCCAAGAACAAGGCTCCAACAAGACTGGGGTGACAGGTGCTTGCCCATGACCAGACATTGTGGAGTGACCTGAGACATCCAATGCCCTGTCGTACTCGAGCCAGGAGTCTCAGAGAGGAAAAGCCAGGGCCTTTAGTCCAGATGGCTCCCAAGGTCAATTAGACAAATTCAGTCAAGAATCCCCCGCACAAATCCACTGTGCAATTCAGAGACCTGGAATAGAAGAGGACTGCAGGTTGGGATTGGGACACATTGACAGGGCTGCGCATGTGGAGGGGCTCTGGGTTGGGAGTGAGGGGCACCAGCAGAGCTGCGCATGTGGAGGCAACCCAGGGCTAGGCTAGCAGGGGCTGTGGACTTGAAGGACAGTGAGGAAGAAGAACACGGAACCTGGCACCAACCCAGAAGTCTTCAACCCACCCAATCCCAAGCACTGGAAGCCCCCTGGGCACCTGTGCAGCTGGGGCGAGTCAGATGCTTTCTTCTCTTGCTGTTCCTGAGGCCAGGCCTTCTCAGTGGGCCCTCCCTTCAGAACCAGGGTGAGAACATTCACACTGGGGGGCAGCCAGCTGGAAGGTCTCCTGCCAGAGAGCAGAGGGAGTCACCAGAACGTCTGAGAAACACCTCAAGAAAGGCTCACAGATCTGCAAGGGCAAAGAAGGGGGGACAAGATCCCCAGGTCCCCAAGTGTGGCCCCTCAACTAAAGCACTGCAAGAAAGAGTCACATTTTCAAAGACTGTGTCCGAAATCTGGAACCTCCCCCCGTAACATTCCCGCCAGGTCCGGTATAAACTGTCCTGGACCCATGGGCGACGCTGGGTGCAAGCACCAGGGGCGAGAGGGAGGGGTGTTACTGACCCAAGAGTATTGGGCACTTCTTCTCCTGCAGCAACGTCCCAGGTGAGTTTGGAATTGGGCAAGTGATGGCAAAGGCTGAGCAAAAGGCCTGAATGTCTACCGGGGAAATGGACCAGAACCTGCTCCTCTACTGGGCCCCGCACAGAGCAGCCCGCAGCCCCTCCCCTAGGGGGCTGGTACCATTAGAAGCAATAGCACCCAAGAGCCTGTAACAGAGAAGCTGCTAATGCCCTATGCTGCAGGCTGTTTGCTGGACACAGATGCAGGATACGGGCCATGCCACAGCCCTGAAAAAGGAGGAAGCCCTGCAAGGGCTCACCCTGCCCCACCCCACCAGGCACTGACCTGGACTTGGCTGCACTGGTGTCAGAGTCGGTGGGGAAGCCTCTGGCAGGCGGACACGTGGCCCCAAAGAGTCGGCCCAGCCAGGTAGGGTGGATGGGGGAGCCGCCTATGTTCAGGTTGGGAGTGGCCACCTGGCTCCCATCAGGGGCTGGCTCCTTGGACTGAGGCAGGCATGGTTTGCTGGCAGAGGGCTCCAGTGGCTCAGTCTCCCTGGGGCCAGCGCATCCCTTGGTCCTGGCCTGCGGCGGCAGCTCTTCAGCATGAGGAGCCTCCAAGCTTCCTGCCTTGCTGGAGGATGTTGGACCTGGAGCCTCAGCACCACCTTCCCCAGCTCTGGGCTTGAGGAGCTGCAGGTCTGTGCCACTGGCCCCCTCCCCTCCCCGAGCACCGAACTCATTCGCGGAAGCCTGGCTCGATCTGTGGGGAGGAGCAGCGAGGCTGGAGCTGGTGTCCCCTGCAGCCACCCGCAGCTTTGTCCAGCAGGCGAAGGGAAACCTTTCCTTCGTGGCCGTGGTGTAGACCCCAGAGGTCTGGCTTAGCTGCTCCCACCAGCTGCCCCACCTCGCTCCTGTGTCCTGTGGGACAGGCTGCTGGAATTTCTCAGGCTCAGCAGGACACTCAGGTCCCAGAAGCGTCTGGGTCATCTGCTCCCCCCACTGAAGCACCTGCTGGAACGTCTGCTTCAAGGCGACGCCTGCCGGGAGGCTGGGGGGTAATTTGACAGCTGCTGCGCTGTACTGGGATCTAGCGCTTTCCTCCGAGCCCACCAGGGCTGCCTTCCTGGGGCCATCGGTGGGCAGCTGGTGCTCTGGGCTAGCACCACCTTCGGCCCCCTCGGCCTGGTCACTGGGGTCCCGGCCGTGTGCGGGAGCAGCCACCAGGGCAGGGCCAAGGGGGTGGCTGTGGGGACAGTCTGGCCTGCGGGGCAGGGGCCGCAGATCCACGGGCAGGTGGTGGTGCTCGAAGAGCAGGTCGAGGTGAAAGGTCAGCACAGAGAGGGGCTGGACGAGGAGCAACAGCTCACAGGCCAAGTGCGGGCAGGGGCCGTGGCTCAGGAAGAAGAAGGCCGTGGGCAGATAGAAGACAGAGATGACATCTAAGAGACACAGGCAGGGTGAGATGGCACCACCCTACCCATAGCCCTCCCATCCCACAGAACCACCCCACAGAGCCCTCCCATCCCACACAACCAACCCACAGAGCCCCACCCCCACCCACAGAGCCCTCCCATCCCACAGAACCACCCCACAGAGCCCCACCCCCACCCACAGAGCCCACCCACCCCACACAACCA
>NC_133779.1:44116430-44130993 GCF_003597395.2 Chelonoidis abingdonii
CAGAGCTCCCCCCACACATAACTAACCCCCAGAGCCCTCCCCACCTCACAGAACCACCCCACCAA
Organism: Chelonoidis abingdonii; assembly: GCF_003597395.2. Lineage (NCBI taxonomy): Eukaryota > Metazoa > Chordata > Testudines > Testudinidae > Chelonoidis > Chelonoidis abingdonii. Next base: position 44,116,496 of record NC_133779.1, read on the forward strand.
GCCCCCCGCATCCCACCCCTCCACCCTGGGACACCAGCCTGTCTCTTCTGGGTCTGTCACTAGCAGCCTGTACAGGGGAAGAGTTTCCATCTGTACTTCAGCAACCAGGCTGCCCGGGATCCTCAGCTGAGGCATGGTGGTGGGAAAGTCCCACCACCAGGCCTCAGCTGGGTGTGTCCTATTAAAGGAGCTCCAGATAAGCACTGTCCTGGAGGGCTCACAGAGTCCACTGCTCCCTACCTGAGCTCTTCTGCAGGTGGGAGAGCCACAGCTCCAGCTGCTTTATGCTGAACGAGATGGAAAAGCTCCAAGTTATAACTGTTCATAACGACAGCCCCAGACTGGGCCATGCCAACAGCATTAAACTGCCTGACTTGGGGGCCACCCTAGCTGGAGCAGGCCCAGGAGTCCAGGGCCCACATCTGCTGATGTCTGCCTAGGGGCAGCAACATCCTAGTGCTTCACCCACCCAGCTGGGTCTCTGGGTTCACTTGGCTAAACAAAAGGCTTACCAAGGTTCCAGCTCCTGGAGTGTGCAGGAGGCACAGGGAGCTCCCCGTCCGAAGGTTGCAGACACCAGGGTGCCCCCAGCCAGGTTCTGCTCATTTGTGCTGGTGTCATACCAGAGCGAAGCTTCTGGCGCCATGGTGCCCTGAACCAGGCCTGAGACTGAATCTGGGTGCTTCACACGGCAAGTGCCAGCATCAGCTCCTTCCCCCATCTGCCTGCACCCCAGCTCCCCTCCCCTGGGTTGGGGCATCCCATCTCACCCTGAATTACAGCCCCAGTGTTCAGCTGAGCACAAATGTAGGACCGTAAACATGAGTGAGGCCAGGGCCAGGAGTGTGGGCGAGTGAGAGAATGGCAGAAACTGAGAGACAGCACACACCCACACACAGGAGCACCCATGAGTAGGAGGGTGAGAGCAAGCACGAGAGAGTGCACACGCCCACACACAGGAGCACCCATGAGCAGGAGGGTGAGAGCAAGCACGAGAGAGTGCACACGCCCACACACAGGAGCACCCATGAGCAGGAGGGTGAAAGCAAGCATGAGAGTGTGCACGCCCATGTGAAAGTAAGTCCAGCAGCTGCAGGCTGAGGCATGGAGAAGGGCTCCGAGACACCAGAACCACCCCCTTCCCAGGCCAGCACTCCCCTGGCAAGGACCATCCTGCCCAGGGAGCCCAGCAGCTCTCCCAATCTCTCCTAGGGAGGCAAAGCAGTGCTCAAGCCTGGTACTTACTTCAGAAGGCCGAGTATGAAGGCGTGGAACCTCTGCCTGCTGCTGCGGAGGTGAGCCAGCTGGGACACCTGCCAGTACAGCGAGTGCAGGGGCCGAGTGCCGGGGCCTGTAGAACACACAGCAGGGAGCCACTCAGCAGCCATCTTCCCTGAGTTTGGCTCCTCTCCCTCCCAGAAATTTGGCGTGGAGTTAGGGGCCCTGCTCAGAGAGTAGCCAGCAGCCACAGCAGCATCAGGCCAATGAGAGGCGTTGGGGACATGGCCCCAGTCACCTGCATCTCCCAATGTATTGGTGCGTTGGAGCTGGAGGCACCTGGCTGGCCCTTCCCACACACCCCCTGGGCTTTATCTCGCTATTCGACCAGGGGAACCGATGGTATCTTCTGGGGCCATCCAGAAGCCCCCTCCAGCAACAGCCCCTCAACCTACCCAGCTTGACTGAGGCCTCCACCACGCTCCAGGGCGAGCTCCTCCTCTGGCCCATGATGATGTCCTTCTGGAAGGGCTTCAACCCATCTTCCACCAGGGCATAGAGTGCCGGGCACAGGGTGCTGAGCAGCAGGTAGCTCACATCTGGGCTTAGCCAGCTGTCGCCCAGCTGCGTCTGCGTAAGGAGAGGTGCAGGTGATGGTTTGGAGTGGTGGGGAGACAGGAGTCGTGTCCCTCCCCCTCCTCCCCCAGAACAGGCAGGGCAGGGATGGTGGGTTCCCTTTGCCTGGGACAGCCCTCCGTGTTGCTTCCAGCTCCCGCCATTCATGGCGTATCAGACACAGGCCAGGGAACAGGGTGCCCACGATTCCCACATAGTCACACTCACCCTGCCAGCCAGCAGGGAGGGGACATGACTTAGCTAATAGTCAAGGCAGCAGCTGAGCCTCTTCCACCAGATCCACGGCCCAGGCCAGAGACCCCCACCCCTGCCCAGCGCTTTACCTTCTGCACCAGGCTCCTTGCCGTGCTGAAGTGAGCAATGAGCTTCTCCACGGAGGCGCTGATGCCAACCAGCAGGGCTGGGACGGACAGAGAAGGGATAAGTCAGGCCTGTGCTGAGTCCCTACACCAGGTCCAACCACGCAACCCCACAAAAGCTGCACCTGAGCCCATGATAGGGTGACCAGACAGCAAGTGTGAAAAATCGGGACAGGGGGCGGGGGGTAATAGTAGCCTATATAAGAAAAAGACCCCAAAATCGGGACTGTCCCTATAAAATCGAGACATTGGGTCACCCTGGCCCACGACCATGGAAAGGAGCCCTGAATAGATAGGGCTGGACAACATCACTTCATACACTGGTCCCTGCCACGCAACACCCGCTGCTGGCTGGGACAGTGATTAGCATCTGTCCCCTGCAATCTCTGCTGGACTGTTCCCTGCAGCGTCACCCCCTGCTGGCTAAGGCAGGGATAGCGCCTGTCCCCTGCAATCTCTGCCGGACTGTTCTCTGCAGCATCCTCGCTGGCTGGGACAGGGCTCGGCCCCCTCTCCCCTGTGAGACTCCCTCCCCATTCCCTGCAGTGCCCACTGTTGGCTGGGACCGAATCGAGCCACAGAACCTGGGCCCCTCGGGATGGCTCCAGCTGCTCCAGCCTCTAGGTAAGGCTACTTAGCCCTTGGCAGGGCACCTCCCCCAGCTCTAACCTGAGCTGCAGCTTCCACACAGCTATTTTCAGAACATTAGTGCCAGCCCTGCAATCCCAAGTCTGTCAACCCTGGTGGGCAGGCTGACTGCTGAGGTCTGCGTAGATGCACCAGAGTTACTGGGGAACCCAGGGCATTGCCATGGGAACTGTTATCTCTTTAGCAATTCTTCAGAGTCTAAGAATAAAGGTGCAATGGAAACTGGCAGTTACCATGACAACAAGACAAGGATGCAAAGGTTTGCTACAGAAGCTTAGAGGTATTTGTAGACTCCAGGGCCACCCCCACCAATCTCCCCATCTGGGGCTCCAAGTTTTCAGGCTCAACAGCTCCACCTGCTGGAAAAGACTGGGAGCATGATTCCCCAAAGACTAGTCTCCAGGAGCTCCCCACAGCCACAACTCCAGGTCACAAACAAGAATGCATCAGCCATAAAAGGTACCAAGAGGGTGGGATGTTAGTCCATAATCCCCCAGACTGCTAAGCTCCTAGCCAAAGGGAGAGTGAAGCCTACCGCTGGAAGGCCAAGTTAGAAAAACTGAAACTGCAAATAAGGTGCAAATTTGTAAGGGCAAGGCTGATTGCACAGGGCAACAGCTCCTGGGGGCAGAGGGTTCTCTGGGATGCACCTGGAGCCTTTGGGTCAAAATTGGGGGTTTCTCAAAGATACGCTCTTGCTACCCCCCACTACTGGCTGGATGCAGGAATTGCTGAGTGGAATTATCTGTCCTGTCATGCAGGAGATTGGCTGAAGGAGGAGAATAAGAACGTAAGAACTGTCACACTGGGTCAGAACAGTGGTGCATCTAGGCCAGTATTGTTTCTCTAACAGTGACCAAAGCCAGAGCTTTATGGGGGTGCATACTGAACAGGGCAATTCGACTGATCCACCCATATTCTCTCCTGGTTTCCAGTGGACAGAGGTTTAAGGTGGCCCTGAGCATGAGGCTGCATTTCTGGTCATCTTGGCTAATAGCCATTTGATGGATCTAGCCTCCATGAACTTATCTAGTTCTTTGCAAAACCCCAGTTATACTTTTGGCGATCACAACATCCCCAGGCAATGAGTTCCACGGGTTAATTGTGCATTGTGTGAAAAGTACTTCCTCTTTTTGTATTAAACCTGCTGCCTATTAATTTCATTGGGTAACCCCTGTTTTTCGTGTTGTGAAAAAGGATAAATAATAGTTTTATAGTCATTTTTTTACAGACCACTATCATAGCCCCCCTTCATCATCTCTTTTCCAAGCTGAACAGCCCTCGTCTTTTTAGTCTCTCTTACTGTGGAAAGTTCCATAGCCTTGATCAGCTTTCTGCCCTTCTCTGAACCTTTACCAGGCCCACTACATTCTTTCTGAGACAGGGCGACCAGAACGGGACATGGTGTTCAAAGTGCAGGTATGCCATGGGTTTATACAGTGGTATTATGATATTTTCTGTCCTATTTTCTAATAATTTCCTAATAGTTCCTTTAGGCTGTAGAGGAATTTTTAAACTGAGGGCTGGGGAAAGCTGACAGGTCCAAAGGAGCACATGATTTGGACAAAGACATCCCTTACGGGAGGATAAATAAATAAAAAATAATAATAATTGGAGATATACCAATCTCCTAGAATGGGAAGGGACCTTGAAAGGTCATCAAGTCCAGCCCCCTGCCTTTACTAGCAGGACCAGTTTTTGCCCCCGATCCCTAAATGGCCCTCTCAAGGATTGAACTCAAGCTCACTCTATATCCTAATAAAGAGGAAAGACTAGAAGTTAATAAAGCACTGGTAGGAACTTAAGAGAAAAAGTCAAATAAAAAAGAGCCCCATTTAACTACACCCCATGAAGGCAGACACCTAACTAGTGACAAATATTATAAGTGTTTATATATAAATGCAAGAAGTTTAAATACTAAGATGGGTGAACTTGAGTGCCTGATATTAAATGGTGTGGGAGTGGCATATATGTGAACGAAAGCAAAGAGTCAAATATCATAAGCATCTTAAATGAGCCAAACTGTACCATGGAATCTCTATGGAAAGAAATTCCTTGCTTGAATACTAAGAGTATTGCAGTGGGAATATACTACAGATCATCTGACCAGGATGGTGACAGTGAATGTGAAATGCTCAGGGAGATTAGAGAGGCTACAAAAACAGAAAACCCAATAATAATGGGGGATTTCAAGTGACCCATATTAACTGGGTACCTGTCACCTCAGGACAGGATGCAGAGATAAAATTTCTGTACTCCATTAATGCCAGCTTCTTGAAGCAGCTAGTCCTTGAACCCACAAGGGGAGAGGCAATTCCTGATTTAATCCTAAATGGAGCACAAGATTTGGTCCAAGAGGTGAATATAGGTGAGCTGCTCAGTAACAGTGACCAGAATGCAATTAAATTTAACATCCTTGTTGTGGGAGTGGAGGGAAATATCAAAGAAAATCACCACAGTGACACTGAACTTCAAAGAAGGGAACTACACAAAAATGAGAAAGCTAGTTAAACAGAAATTAAAAGGAACAGTCACAAGGATGAAATGCCTGCAGGCTGCATGGAAACTTTAAAAACCACCATAGAGGCTTAAACTAAATGTATATCCAAACAACCAAACAAAAAACGCAGTAAGAGGACCAAAAAAAAAAAAATGCCACCATAGCTAGGGTGACCAGGGACAGCCCTGATTTTGGGGTCTTTTCTTATATAGGCTCCTATTACCCCCCACCCCGATTTTTTGCACTTGCTGTCTGGTCACCCTAACTATAGCTAAACAGCAGAGTAAAAGAAGCAGTTAGAGACATAAAGGAATCCTTTAAAATGGAAGTCAAATCCTTCTAAGGAAAATAGAAAGAAGTATAAACTCCAGCAAGCCAAGTGTCAAAGTATCATTAGGAAAGCCAAACAAGAATTGGAAGAGAGTGAACACTTTTTTAAGTACATCAGACGCAGGAAGCCTGCCAAACAGTCAGTTGAGCACTGGGTGATTAAGGTGCTAAATGAGCACTCAAGAAAGACAGAGCTGTTGCAGAGAAGCTAAATGAACACTGCAGAGGATGTGAAGAAGATTCCCACATCTCAGGTGACAAGGCTGAGGAACTGTCCCAGTTTGAGGTGCCAGTAGAGGAAGCTTTGTAACAAACTGATATACTAAACAGTAATAAGTGACAAAGAGTCCTGTGGCACCTGTGGCAAACTCAGGACAGTTGGCTACCAGAAGAGGGGTAGTAATTGGTCCCGGAAGGCTTAGCCTAGAGGAATCAAGTTCAGCTGGGACAGGGGTAGGAGGGAACTAATCAGGTTCAGCTGACTCCAATTGCTGGTGACCTTTTTAAAACCTCCCTGGCAGGGAAGCAGGGGGGGAGAAGGAGAGAAGCAGAGTAGCTGCCAGCAAGTAGGGGCAGTAAACTCTGAGGCTCTCCTGGGAAGGCAGCTTGCAGTCTCCTCAGAAGGAGAGGAAACTAGAGCAAGGGGCTGGCTGAGAAGGGATCAGCCAGACCCTGTGAGATTGGAAAGGGTTTTTTTTTCTTTTTTTTTTTTGCCCAAGCCTGTGCCTCCAGGGCAAAAAGGACTGAGCTACCAAACGGAGAGGCAGGTACTTTGCCACACGTGGTGTCAGGAGTGGGATTCCCTAGTGAGTGAGGCTCTGTGGCAAGCCATCACTGGGCAAGGTAAAAACCACCAAAAAAAAAAATATAATTTTTTTTTTTTTTTTTAAAAATGGAAGATGTTTTGAAGGCGTTGTTGCAGGCCACTGCGGCCCAACAAGAGGCTACCAGAGTGCAGGTGGCTGCCCAGCGGGAGTCCGTACGGGTGCAACAGGAGACCAACCAGCTGCTGATGAGCCAGGCAGCCCAAGATCGAGCAACCCTGACCAAGAGGTAGTAAACCAGTTGAAGGCCCTGACCACGATGACGCACGGGCCCCAGGGGAGTCGGCCGCTGCGGGCGAGCAACTACTTGCAGAAGATGACAACAGATGACGATATAGAGGCGTATCTCCTTGCGTTCGAGAGGACGGCACTGCGGGAGGCCTGGCCCCAAGACCAGTGGGCCGGTCTGCTGGCTCCATTCCTATGTGGGGAGGCCCAGAAAGCCTACTTCGACATGACCGCAGAAGCGGCTATGGACTACTCTCGACTGAAGGCGGAAATCCTGGCGAGGGCAGGCGTGACGCCGGCCATAGGGCCCAACGCTTCCACGAGTGGAAGTACCGGAGGACAAACCACCGAGGTCCCAGCTATTTGATTTGATACACCTTGCTCGGAAGTGGCTCCGCCCCGAGGCCCATGGCCGGAGAAGGTAGTAGAGATCCTGGTATTGGACAGGTACATGAGAGGGTTGCCGCCGGACATACGGGGGTGGGTCCGCCAAAATGATCCCTCCTCTTATGACGATCTAGTTGCTCTCGTGGAGAGGCACTTAGCAGCCCAAGAACTTTCTCAGACCACCGGGGGAGGAGGCGCCAGTATCGGAGGCCAGCCTCTACGCCGAAGCCCCGGTTTGCCCTAGCTCCGGGCCGGAAAATGGAGGGAGGCAGGAGGCGGAAGAGCCGCTACAGTCCCGGAGAGACTGGGGACTGGGAAGAAAGGCTCAGGGGATACATCCCAGCAGCCCGAAAAATAGGGGGCTGCCCAGGGGGGTGGGGTACCGATGTTATGCCTGTGGTGAATTAGGGCATATTGCTGCCCAATGCCCTAATCTTGGAGAGCCTATGCAGTGTGAACTGGGAGATATAGGGGGACCATGCGATCTAATAAGTCTAGTCGGGGTTGCGATGGTCCCTCATAGATACACTAGGGCCGTTAAGCTGAACGGTGTAGAAACCACTGCATTAATAGACTCGGGCAGTGCAGTTACACTGGTCTCAGGGACGCTGGTCAGGCCGGGCCAACTATCCCAGGCCAAACGCTCAGGAATATCCTGTGTACATGGGGATGTCAGCTACTACCCCACCGTCCCTGTACGCATCGAAGTTCTTGGAAACCCTACCGAGGTGACAGTGGGAGTCGTTCCGAAACTCCCGTACCCTGTCCTTATCGGACGAGACTTCCCGGGTTTGATGGCCTACTCCCTGGAACGAGGGAGAAGGAAGGGAGGGACCCTGGGATCCAAAGGGGGGCCCAGATAGGGGACCCTCTCCCCGCTTTCCACGAGTTTAGCCAGGATGTGTTCTCCCCACCGGGGAAGTCCAGGAAGACTCGGAGGGAACGGAGGGCCGATAAAAGAAGGGGGACGAGGATCCTGACCCGGTACCTGACGCCTACACTGGCAGGGGAAAGAAGGGACTCGGCTGACAGCGGGAACTAGGTCAGCTAACTCCAACCCAATTGTTGGACCGGTTCCCCTGGGGCTGTCCCTGAGGGGGAGACGGAGGTGGACCCCCCGGAATGGGACAAATAGGGACCGCACGTGGGAATTTTGGTCAGGATCAGGCCAATGATCCCATATACCACAACATTTTTAAGGAAGTAGTCGAGGTGAATGGGGTCCCAGTGGAGGGGAGAGCTAAGGGCCCGGGACCATATTACATGATTAAAAAAGATCTGCTGTATAGAGTAGTCCGCGTCCAAGAGCAAGTCATCGAACAACTCTTGGTCCCCCGGAAGCATCAAAGGGCGGTAATGGATCTGGCCCACAGTCATCTGTTTGGGGCCCATCTAGGGATGGATAAGACCCTCGATCGGATTCTACAGAGGTTTTTTTGGCCTGGCATTTATGCAGCCGTCCGGCGATATTGTTCCTCCTGTCCGGAGTGCCAATTACATGGGCCCCGACCATACTTAAGGGCCCCTCTGGTCCCTCTACCAATTATTGAAGTTCCGTTCGAGCGAATAGCTATGGACATAGTGGGGCCATTGGAAAAGTCAGCCCGGGGCCATCAGTACATCCTGGTAGTACTAGATTATGCCACCCGATACCCCGAGGCCGTCCCCCTACGGAATACCATGTCCAAGTCCATAGCCAAAGAATTAGTCCAGATATTCTCCAGAGTGGGGATACCTAAGGAGATCCTGACGGACCAAGGGACCCCCTTTGTTTCTAAGCTAATGAAGGACTTGTGTAACATGCTCCACATACGGACCCTCAGAACGTCGGTCTACCACCCCAGACCGATGGCCTCGTTGAACGCTTTAATAGGACGTTGAAGAACATGTTACGGAAGGTGATCAGCCGCGATGGAAAAGACTGGGATGCCCTGCTACCTTATGTGCTGTTTGCCGTCCGGGAAGTTCCTCAGGCTTCCACTGGATTCTCCCCCTTCGAGCTGTTATATGGTCGGCACCCCAGGGGCATACTGGACCTGGCTAAAGAGGACTGGGAAGAGCAGCCGAACCCGGGGAGAAACATTGTGGAACATGTGCTACAAATGAGAGACCGAATCGCCAGAGTCACCCCCTGGTGCGCGAACACATGGAGAAGGCCCAAGGGGCGCAACGGACATACTACAACCGTCAAGCGAAAGTCCCGGAAGTTCCAGGTGGGGAGACCGGGTGATGGTGCTCATACCCACGGCGGAGAGCAAGCTCCTGGCCAGATGGCAGGGACCCTATGAGGTAATCGAAGCGGTAGGAGAAGTTGACTATAAGGTCCGGCAGCCAGGTCGCCGAAGCTGGAGCAGATCTACCATATAAATCTGCTGAAACCCTGGCAGGATAGAGAAACCCTGGTAGCTGCGCTGGGGGCGCCACCCCCTAAAGACGATCAGCCCAGCCTGGTGGGAATATCCCCGGAGCTGACCCCGGAGCAACGATCTGAGGCGATCAGCCTGGTCAAACGCAACCAAGATGTGTTCTCGGAGAAGCCAGGTAGGACTACAGAGGTTCACCATCACATCTTCACAGAGCCCGGAGTGAAGGTGCACGTCAAGCCATACCGGATCCCGGAGGCTAAGAGAGAAGAAATTCGGAAGGAGGTCAGGAAGGATGCTGGCCCTAGGGGTTATTGAAGAGTCTCATAGTCAATGGTCCAGTCCCGTGGTTTTAGTGCCTAAGCCAGACGGCAGTATGAGGTTCTGCAACAACTTCCGCAAGCTAAACGAGGTGTCCCGATTTGATGCCTACCCTTTACCCAGGATCGATGAGCTGATTGACAGACTGGGAAAGGCCCAGTTTATGTCTACCCTTGATCTTACTAAGGGCTATTGGCAGATCCCCCTGGCTAAGGCCGAAAAGGAGAAGACGGCCTTTGCAACCCCGGAAGGACTATATCAGTACACTGTTATTACCTTTGGATTGCATGGGGCCCCCGCTACCTTCCAGCGGCTAATGGACAAGCTGTTACGGCCCCATAGGGAGTATGCTGCTGCCTACCTTGATGACGTCATCATCTATAGCCCCGACTGGGAGATGCACTTCGAAGGGTAGAGGCAGTCCTAGATACCCTGAGAAAGGCAGGACTGACTGCAAATCCCTCCAAGTGTTCGATCGGGTTAGCTGAGGCCAAATACCTTGGGTATATAGTGGGGAGGGGCGTGGGGAGGCCCCAACTCAACAAACTAGATGCCATACAGAAGTGGCCCCGCCCACTCCGGAAAAAACAGGTCCGAGCATTCCTGGAACTTGTGGGGTACTATAGGCGGTTCATTTCCCACTTCGCCACCAGGGCATACCCATTAACAGACCTGACCAGGGCTCAGGGCCCAGACATAGTAACATGGTCTGCTGCGGACGAAGCCGCTTTTGCAGATCTACGAACGGCCCTCTGCACAGACCCCGTATTAATAGCCCCGGACTGGGAGCAGGAGTTTATCCTACAGACGGACGCCTCGGAAGTAGGGCTGGGGGCGGTGCTTTCCCAAATGGTCGGAGATGACGAACACCCCGTCCTCTTCCTCAGCAGAAAACTCCTGCCTAGGGAACGGAAGTACGCCATCGTGGAGAAGGAATGCCTGGCAGTAAAATGGGCCGTAGAAAGTCTCCGTATTATCTACTGGGACGGAGATTTACCCTGGTCACGGACCATGCCCGTTGCAGTGGATGCACCAAAACAAGGACAAGAATGCGCGAGTAACAAGATGGTTCCTATCGCTTCAACCTTCCACTTCACGGTTCGGCACCGGTCCGGAACCCAACATGGCAATGCGGATGGCCTGTCAAGGGTGCACTGCTTTCCGACCCAAGTAGCCCAACCCCGTAGTGTTGAGCGGGGGGGGGGGGGGATATGTGGCAAACTCAGGACAATTGCTACCAGGAGAGGGGTAGTAATTGGTCCCGGAAGGCTTAGCCTAGAGGAATCAGGTTCAGCTGGGACAGGGTTAGCAGGGAACTAATCAGGTTCAGCTGGCTCCAATTGCTGGTGACCTTTTTAAAACCTCCCTGGCAGGGAAGCAGGGGGGGAGAAGAAGAGAGAAGCAGAGTAGCTGCCAGCAAGTAGGGGCAGCTAAACTCTGAGACTCTCCTGGGAAGGCAGATTAGTCTCCTCAGAAGGAGAGGAAACTAGAGCAAGGGGCTGGCTGAGAAGGGATCAGCCAGACCCTGTGAGATTGGGAAGGGTTTTTTTTCGTCTTTGTTTTTTTTTTTACCAAGCCTGTGCCTCCAGGGCAAAAAGGAACTGTGCTACCAAACGGAGAGGCAGGTACTTTGCCACACACCTTATAGACTAACAGACATATTGGAGCACGAGCTTTCATGGGTGACAAAGTCTGACAGAGTGGGTATTCACCCATGAAAGCTCATGCTCCAATACGTCTGTTAAGCTATAGTGCCACAGGACTCTTTGCTGCTTTTTACAGATCCATACTAACACAGCTACTGCTCTGATAGTAAACAGTAAGAAGTCACCGGGACCAGATGATATTCACCTAAGATTCTGAAGGAATTCAAATATGAAACTGCAGAACTCCTAAAAGTGGTAAGTAACCTATCACTTACATCAGCCTCTGTACCAGACGGCTGGAGGGTAGCTAACATAATGCTGATGTTTTTAAAAGGCTCCAGACGCAATCCTGGCACTTCAGTACCAGGCAAATTGATTGAAACTATAGCAGAGAGCGGAATTATCAGACACAAAGATTAACACAATAGGATGTGGAAGAGTCAACAAGTTTAAGGGGAATCACCTCACCAATCTACTAGAATTCTTCGACAGTGTCAACAAGCAGATGAACAAGGGTGATCCAGTCGACACAGTGTACTTGGACTTCCAGAAACCTTTGACAAGGTCCCTCACCAAAGGCTCTTAAGTCAAGTAGGCAGTCATGGGGGAGAGGGAAGGACCTCTCATGGATCAGTTACGGGTTGAAAGATAGGACACAAAAAGGGTAGGGAATAAAAGCCAGTTTTCACAATGGAAAGTGGTAAATAGCGGGGTCCCCCAAGGCTCTGTACTGGGACCTGTGCTCTTCAACATGTTCACTGATGATCTGGAAAAGGGGGTAAACAGGGAGGTGACAATGTTTGCAGACAATACTAAATTACTCGAGATAGTTAAGTCCAAAGCTGCCTGTGAAGAGTTCCAAAGGCCTCTCACAAAACTGGGAGACTGGGGAACAAAATGGCAGATGAAATGCAACATTAATAAGTGCAGAGCGATGCACATGGGAAAAAATAATCCCAACTATACATTCAAAATGATGGGGTCTAAATTAGCTGTCACCTCTCAAGAAAGAGATCTTGGAGTCATTGTGGATAGTTCTCCGAAAACATCTGTTCAATTGCAGCAGTAGTCAAAAAAGCGAACAGAATGTTAGCAGGGCCGGCTCTGGCTTTTTTGCCGCCCTAAGCGGCCAAGAAAAAAAAAGGAAAAATTAAAACCTGATTGAGCTGCCACAGAAGTGCCACTGAAGACTGAAGCGGAGCAATGGAGTTGCTGCCAAAGGGCAAGTGAGGGACGGACTCGCCGCCAAATTGCCGCTGGAGATCTGAACATGCTGCCCCAACAGCGGACAAAGTGCTACCCCTTTCTATTGGGCACCCCAGGCACCTGCTTCCTTCGCTGGTGCCTGGAGCAGGCCCTGAATGTTAGGAATGATTAGGAAAGGGATAGATAATAGGACAGAAAATGTCCTAATGGCACTATATAAATCCATGGTACACTCGCACTTCGAATATGTATGAGGAAAGATTTAAAAGACTGGGGGACTGTTCAGCTTAGAAAAGAGACAACTAAGGCGGGATATGATAGAGGTGTATGAAATCATGAAAGGTGTGAGGAAAGTGAATAAATGTTATTTACCCTTTTGCATAACACAAGAACCAGGGTCACCCAATGAAATTAATAGGCAGAACGTTTAAAACACACATAAAAGGAAGTACTTCACACAACACACAGTCAAACTGTGGAACTCATTTCCAGGGGACATTGTGAAGGCCAAAAGTATAACAGGGTTCAAAAAGAATTAGCTAAGTTCCTTGAGGATAGGTCCATCAATGGCTGTTAGCCAAGATGGTCAGGGGCACAACCCCATGCTGTGGGTGTCCTTAAACTTCTGGCTGCCAGAAGCTGGGACTTGACAAAAGGGGATGGATCACTCAATAATTGCCCTGTTCTGTTCATTCCCTTTGAAGCGTTTGTCATTGTCAGGGAACAGGATGCTAAGCTAGATGGACCATTGGTCTGACCCAGTGTGGCCATTCTTATGTGATGACCAATGCAAAGAACTCATGTAGCTTCTCTGCAATGGCTGTGTCTTCCCTGAGTGCTCTTTGAATACCTTAACAGGACAAGGTGAGGGAGAGAGAGCTCAGTCGTTTGGGCATTAGCCTGCTAAACCCAGGGTTATGAGCTCAATCCTTGAGGAGGCCATTTAAGGAACCAGGGTAAAATTCTGTCTGGGGATTCGTCCTGGTTTGAGCAGGGGGTTGGACTAGATACCTCTTGAGGTCCCTTCCAACCCTGATATGCTATGAAATAATATCTTTTATTGGACCCAAATATTTTGGTGAGAGACAAGCTTTAACATCTTGGTCATCTACTGGCCCATTGCCTGTTTGGCAAGCTTTACGTTTCTGAGGTACTTTACAAAACTCTTACTGTTACTTTCTGAGTCTTTAGGAAGTAGCTTCTCAAATCCTTCTTGGCCTGCCTTCAGATACTGTTACACTAATTTGTCAGAGTTTATACATCACACTATTAGCCTCCATAGGATTTGACTTCTAAATTTTACACGATGCCTTTTTGCTGCCAACAGCCTTCATTACTCTGCTGTGTACTCAGGGTGGCATTCGTTAGGTCCCCTTACTGTCTTTTAACTAGTCCCCAGGATGCTTGCAGGCATTTACAACTTGGAACAGCTCCTTTTCAATTTAAGTCTAACAAGAATATCCTCATTCTTGTGTAGTTCCCCTCTGTAAAGTTCAATGTTGCTGTGAGGTGTGTTCTTTGGTATTATCTCCCCTACAAGGATGTGGAATTTAATTACATTATGGTCTCTATTACCGAGTGCTTCATCTATAGTTACCTCTTGGACCAGATCCTGTGGTCTACCTAGGACTAAATCAAGAATTGGCTCTGCCCTTGTGGCTTCCAGGACTAGCTGCTCCAAGAAACAGTCATTTATGGTGTCTAGAAATATTCTCTATGCATTATGCTGTGAGTCAATATGAGGATCGTTGACGTCACACAGTGTTATTGCACTTCCTGCTTTTGTGGCTTCTCTAACTTCTCTTAGCTTTTCACAAGAACTATCACTTCCC
>NC_133779.1:44131752-44152662 GCF_003597395.2 Chelonoidis abingdonii
TGCTGGGGACGAGGAGTGAAGGGCAGATGTGGGGGTCTGGCTCACTGCCCCCCAGAATGGACCCGGCCAAGGGGTCTGGTTCGCTGTATCTACAAGCTCTGTTTTAGACCCTGTTCCTGTCATCGAATAAACCTCTGTTTTGCTGGCTAAGAGTCATGTCTGACTGCAAAGTGGGGGTGCAGGACCCTGTGGCTTCCCCAGGACCCCGCCTGGGTGGGCTCGCTGTGGGAAGCCCACGGAGGGGCAGAGGATGCTGAATGCTCCAAGGAGGTGAAGATGTGTGACCTTCTTGCCCTGAACAAGTCTGCTCCAAGGGAGAAGAGGCTCCCCAAAGTCCTGACTGGCTTAGTGGGGAGCAGTTCCAGAGCATCACCCAGGGACTCCGTGACAAGGTCCTTCCCCCCAACACAGACTCAGGGACCCGCCACCAAATTGCCGCCAAAGAGCCTGGAGCCGGCCCTTGTCTCGGGTGCAAAAATTCCTTGTTACGGTTCTGGAGAGGCGTTCCAGATGGCATGGACAGTGAAAAACTCCAAGTCTGAGGCAGTCTCCTGGGCTCTGATGTCCCAGGGGGCTGGGCCTGCTTGTGCCTTTGCAAAGCTGATTCAGAAATTAAACGAGACCCCCTCAAGAACAGGACTTTCCCACCCATCTGGATTCCAAGAGCACGGAAGGGCCCCCCCTTCCCCCCCTCACAGATTTCGGGGTGGGCAACGGTTACCTTTCTTTTGCTCTCTCAGATGGTCATAGGCTCTGTCTGCATTTGCCATCCAGTGCTGGCCTGCCCCTGGAACACCAGCAAAAGACTGAGAATGTCTTACTAGAGAGAGAAAGAGAACCTGGTCAGTCAGTTGGCAGGGGCTCTGTGACACAGGCACCACAGGGGCCGGGCCCAGCGCGCCCTGTCCGGAAGCAAACAGCACCACGGCCACAGTCACTGGGGGCTGGCAGGGTCCTTCCTCATAGGCCTTTCTATGAGCCAGCCAGTGCAGCACATTCCTGCCAGTGGGGCTGCATCCATCCCTGGGAAGGGAGACGGTCCCTCATTCACCTCAGTCTCACCTCCCCCTTCTCATGGACTCCTGGGTGTCCTTAGCTAGAGCGTAGGGAAATGAGGCCAGCTCAGTGTCAGGGCTGGGATGGGGGAGGGAGAGCAATGGAGAAGCCTCCACAGTATGTTTCAGGTTACTAGCCAGTGGCTCAGGGAGCCCAGCCCTGAATGGGTACGTGCAGCGTCCAGACCCCAATTCCCAGGCCAGAGCAAAGGGCTCGGCAGCTGGAGATGAGGGGAAGCTGCTCAGGAGAGATTTCCCAGGGTGGACAAAGATGGAAACATCCCCAGCAAAGGAAACTTGTCCCAGCTCAGCCCCTGGCCCTGGCACAGGCCCCAGAACGGCCCCTGGCACTGGGCCCTGGCACTGGCCCTAGCTCTGGCACGTCCCCTGGTGAAGGCTCTGGCACAGCCCCCGTCACGGCCTCTAACTCTGGCCCCGGCATGGCCCCTGGCGCTGGCCCTTACAAGCCAGACTCCCTGAGCTGCTGTGGACATGGGGCTTGCCGAATTTCTTCCTCTATGGCCACAGCCTCCCTCCAAGCTAGGAACACTTTCAGGGCCGGCTTTAGGAAGTGCGGGGCCCAATTTGAACATTTTCAGCGGGGCCCTGGCAGGGATGACTTAAAAAAAAAAAGTGGAAAAAAAAGCCTTTCATTTCTTTCATGTATTATTTACTTTCCATAACTATATATAGAAATATAAAATTATATATTATATCATGCATCATATACTTATGCTTATGGACCGCCTGTCACAGTGGTCCCCCGCGCACCTCTCTGGGTTACACATTGTGGTCCCAGCTGCCCCGCCCCCTCCATTGAAACGTGCAGGTACGGCCCGGAAACTGCAGGCACAGTGGACAATGGCTGGCTGACGCAGGCAGGGCGATGGAGTAGTCTGGGCTGCAAGCCAGGCAAGAGGTGTGGTGGTTGAGATGGGCGGGGTGCTGCTTCAGGCGGCCCACAAGGGTGCAGCAGGGTTTGTAAGGGGCCGACAGACAGAGGAGTGCGGACTGCTGCTTCAGCAGGGTGCAGTAGGGTGACGGGAGACAGCAGTTGCAGGGCTGGTGCTGCGGGCACTGTGTAGTGGGGTGGCTGGTTGGGCAGGTGCAGGGCGTGTGTGGCAGGAGTTGGATAGGACAGGAAGGGTTGGAGGTGGCTTGGCTGTGGGCCGGTGCGAGTCTGGCTGCAGGCCGGGGGGGCGGGGCGCGGAACTGGGGCCAGGTCAGAGGGTGCGCAGAGGAGTCGGCACCTTCCTATTAAGTAGGCCCCACCCCTTTGCCCCCTGGACTTTTATAGCCGCGGTGAGGCTGGGAATGCTAGGGGAGGGGTGGTCCGGGCTATTTAAAGGACCGGGGGGTGGCAGAGGCGTGGAGCCCTGGGCCCTTTAAATAGGCCTGGGAGCCCTCACTGCCCGGGCTTGGGGGCTATTTAAGGGCTCAGAGCTCCGCCAGATGGGTCGCGGTGCTTGCTGTTTGCTTGGCCAGAGCGGTAGAGGAGGCCCGCGACCCCGTCTCCGGCAGAGAGCGGCAAAGCCGCTGCCATTTCTGGGCGGCCGGGGAGACGCAAGCCCCGCCGCCGTTTCTCCGGACGCTGCAGCCCCGCGCCGCTCTCCGGCGAGAGCGGGCAAAGCCCGCGACCCCGCTCTCCAGCTGGAAGTCCTTGCGTGAGGCAGCAAGCCTGTGCCTGCTCTCCGGTGGAGGCCCCGGCTGGAGCGTGCAACCCACGGCCCAGCTGGAGCTCTAGGGCTGGGAGGGGCAGGTGCTCGCTTTCCCTGGGTGCTTTGCTCAAGAAAGATCCCGAGCACGCAGCGGGCCAGGTAGTGTAAAAAAAAATTAAAAGGTTGCTAAGGCACGGCCTTCTTAGGCGCGGGCCCGATTCCGATCGGTGGATCGGCCTAAGCCGGCCTGAACACTTTCTCCAGAGGTGGGGAGACCAGGACAGCTCCCAGGGTACAGCCCTGCCTGGAGCCTGTACAGCCTGTAAGTGAGTCCCTTCATATACAGACCCCTGGTAGCAGCTGTGCCCTTGTGAGGGAGTGTTGGGTTCAGCCCGTCCCGAGGAGGCAGGCGGTCATTTGCTGTTCCTCGCCAGCAGAGTCCTGCTCGCTCCAAAGGATACCACAACCAGGCAAGAGAGGACCAGGAGGACTTAGGGGAGCGGTCTGGGCTGGCGAATCCCACTCTGTCCCAACTGGCCGCACTGGCTCTCTAGTATATATGGTGACCGAGTGCAGGATACTCCCTTCTAATGCCACAGCACAGTGTACATTGGGTGGGTCCAGTCATGGGCCCTGCGCCCTGCCCGGGCTGAGTGGGTCGGGGGAGCACGTGGAGGGACCGCCCCAAGACTGGGTGGTGGGAGGAGCATAGCTGGGAGGGAACCAGCCCCAGGGGCTTGGGGGCTCGGAGTGTGACCGTGCGGGAACGCTGCCCGGGTGGGGGTTCACGAGGGGGCCATACTGGGGACTGCTTCGGTTGGTGTCGGATGGGCATAGACTGGGACCTGCCCCAGGGCTTGGGGTGGTACCGAGTGGGGCGGGACGATGGAGTGGACCTGTCCCAGGTTGGGAGTTTCGGGGTGGGCGCTGGAGGGACTGCCAGGGCTGGCGGGCCTCCTCGGGAAGAGAAGTGGAGGAAACTGTACAAAACGGCCGCCCTAGGGCTGGGAGTACGGGGGTGGTAAGTGGGAGGAACCTGCCCAGGGCTGGGGGCTCGGGGGGGACACTGGAGGAACCGGCCGGGCTGGTATGGGCTCGGAGAATCAGCAAGCTGGAGGCTAACTCCGCTCCCAGGAGTGGGGTGGTCGCGAGGGTGCACGCTGGAGGCCCAGCCCCGAGGCGTTGGGTGCTCGTGAAGCGAACCAGCTGGAGGGAACCTGCCCCGGATTGAGGGGTTCAGTCGGGCGCACAGCTGGAGGGACGGCCAGCTGGGGGGTTTCGTGGTGCTGTGTGCGGTAGGCTGATCCGCGGGATGGGCACAGCAGCGTCCCCACCTGCCAGGCCCCTGACGAGTGATGCCCGCTTCAGCGTGGCTCGGGGAGGAGGTGGAGGCAGGGCAGGGAAGGGGGCAGCCAAGGGAGAGGTTCCAGTGGGTATGGGGAGTCACCTACAGGCCCCCCAGCCTGGGCAGGGACAGGTGTTTGACAGCAGCAGATGGCGGCGAGGCGCTATGGGGCAGGATGTCAGCGCCAGCTGACTGCGGCTCATCAATCGGGATGCAGCGGGCCCAATGCTTGGGGTGAGGTGGGGGGGCCAGCCTATGGGCACCTTGGCTCCCGTCGCCCACAGTGTTGGAGGTTTAGGGGGACAAGCCAACGGGCCAGTGCTGGAGGTTTGGGGGGACATAGCCATGGGGCACCTGCCCCTGCCCCAGTGCTGCGGGTTGGGGGGGCACAGCCACAGGGCACCTGCCCCTGCCCCAGTGCTGGGGGTTGAGGGGGCACAGCCACAGGGCACTTGCCCCTGCCCCAGTGCTGGAGGTTTGGGAGGACACAGTCATGGGGCACCTGCCCCTGCCCCAGTGCTGGGGGTTGATGGGACACAGCCATGGGGCACCTGCCCCTGCCCCAGTGCTGGGGGTTGGGGGGGCACAGTTACAGGGCACCTGCCCCAGTGCTGGAGGTTTAGGGGGACACAGCCATGGGGCACCTGCCCCTGCCCCAGTGTTGGGGGTTGAGGGGGCACAGCCACGGGGCACCTGCCCCTGTCCCAGTGCTGGAGGTTTAGGGGGACACAGCCATGGGGCACCTGCCCCTGCCCCAGTGCTGGGGGGGCACAGTTACAGGGCACCTGCCCCAGTGCTGGGGGTTGGGGGGGGCACAGTCATGGGGGACCTGCACCAGTGCTGGGGTTGGGGGGGTGCACATTGCTCTGGTCTCCGGCAGGCAGGTCTGGGAGAGTGACAGGGCAAAGGACAATGGGAGAGAGGGAATGGGGCAGAAGGACAGACAGACGGACAGAGAGATGGAGGGGACAGTGAGCAAGCACAGCACCTTGTCCAGACCCCAAAAGGCAGGTGTGCTGGGTCTCTTGGCACAAAGTCTAGCAGGATCCCCCAGCCTAAGCCTCCTTCCTGCTGCTCCAAGCCCCCCTTGGGTACTCATTGAGAAACCTCAGTGTTAGCTGGGGAGTGGGGGCCACATGCCCCCAGCCCGTCATGCACACACACCTCGACTCACACACACGCGGGCTTTCTGAGCTTGTAACACAAGAAATGTGTGGCATGTCTGAGCCCCGTGGTGACCACACAAGCCAGCCAGGACGGGGAGTGGGCGTTAGAAGTACAGGGTCCGATGAGAGCTCCCCTGCTCCACAGCTAGGCGCACTTTGGGGGCGACAAACTGACCAAGTTACTTTCTGCTAGCTAGGTACCCCAGAGCTTGTCAGGTGAGTTTGACTCTCAGATAAACAGCTTGGGGCACAAAGGAGCAGAGTTGAGAAGGCCAGGGAACCCCAGAAACATCCCCAGCCCTTGGAACGAGCCTGCAAGATGGCCCCCTGGTGCAGCACAAGTTGGCCTGCCTGTGGTACTTCGCAGCCCTGCACTGCTGTGCTACGCAAGTGCCCAGAGGCTTTAATGGTATCAGGTGCCCCTGTGTAACAGGGCAGTGTAGTGTTATCCCACTGTCCCGATATGAACGAAGGCCCAGACAGGCAAGGTGATAGGGAAATTAAACCTAGGTGTCCAGAGTCCCAGGCTAGTGCCCGCCCCAAACCACAAGCCATCCTGCCTGTCTTTGTTGCAGCCTTCCCCTCAGTGCTTGGCTCCTGGCACAGAGAAGCAGCCCTGCCTACATCACTACAGAGCCCCCAGAATCCTTCCGAACACAACTCTGTGTGCGGGTCTCCAGGAAGCTGGCCCCCATACACTGCCCCCATCTACCATGCTCTGCTCTCCTGCACTGTCCCATCCTCTCTGCCTGTCTCCCTGGCATCACTTCCCAATAACCACACACAGCTGCTTCCTGGGTGCCTGGTCCCAGCGCAGAGAGGAAGAGCAGGTGCTCAGACTGCAAGCTAGGAAAGGAAACGGGCAGCTTACGTTGCTTGGGAGGTCTTGGATTCTTGGCCCCTCTGCTCTGCTTTCTCTCAGGAGACACTGCCCCAGAGCATGCTCCAGCCTGACTGTGTGCACATGCCTCTCCCCTGAGGCAGCAGGCTCTGGACACCTCCACACCGAGTGGCAGCTCTGGGACCTGGTGGGAGGGGAAGGCCATAGTTGGGAAGGTTCTGCTTCGTGGGAAGAGCGGGGAGAAGAGCACAGACAGGTCTGGGCTGTCCAGGAAAGGCAGCACTCCCCGGTGCGGGGGGGAGTAGGCTCCTATGGGGGACAGGCGGATGGGGAGCAGTTCCTCTGGGGAGAAGGTGCCCAGGACTCTCCCCTTATTGCTGGCCAGGAGGCAGACTTCATCACAGGACAAGGTCTTCAGCGTGGGGCGAAAGGACGGGGTGAAGAGGGCAGGAGACTTCAGCTCAATGCTCTCCAAGCTGGAGTTAAGGGACGGGATCAAGGGCAGGGGAGGTGCCACTGGGTCTGCGCTGCAGTAGAGAGGCTTCCCGTCCGCCGAGAAATGGAAGAGCAGAGGCTGGAACGGCAGCATCTGAGGCCTGGGGCAGCGAGAGAGGGGAGAGCCAACTGCAGGCGGGAACATTGCAAAGAAATGCAACCAAAACCAGGGGGGCATGGAGAACACAGCAGGGGAAAGGGGAGTATGGAGAACACAGTGGGGGAGGAATACAGAGCCATAGAGAACACAGCGGGGGGAAGGAGAAAGGGGAGTATGGAGAACACAGCGGGGGAGGAATACAGGGGTATGGAGAACAAGCGGGGAGGAATACGGGGGCATGGAGAACACAGCGGGGAGGAATACGGGGGCATGGAGAACACAGCGGGCGGGGGGACAGGGGTATGGAGAACACAGCGGGGAGGAATACGGGGACATGGAGAACACAGCCGGGCGCGGACGGGACAGGGGTATGGAGGAACACGAAGTGGGGGAATACGGGGACATGGAGAGCACAGCGGGGGGTATGGAGAACACAGCGGGGGAGGAATACAGGGGGCATGGAAGCACAGCAGGCGGGCTTGGATGGGGGCATGGAGACACGCGGGGGAGGAATACAGGGCATGGAGAACAACATGCGGAGGAGAAATGGATTGAGAGGCAGATATGTGTGGCATGGAGAACACAGCAGGGAAGAAGGAGAAAGGGAGTATGGGAGAACACAGTGGGGGAGGATATGGGGGCATGTTGAGAGCACAGCGGCGCGGGGGATGGGGCATGGAGAACATCGCGGGGAGGAATACAGGGCATGGAGAACACAGCGGGTGAGGAAATGGAGAGAGGCAGATATGTGGGCATGGAGAACACAGCGGGTGAGAACGAGAAGGAGGGGGAGTATGGAGAACACAGTGGGGGAGGAAATACGGGGCGCATGGAGACACAGCAGGGGAAAGGAGAGTATGGAGAACACAGCGAGGGAGGAATACGGGGGCTATGGAGAAACACAGCGGGGAGGAATTATGGGGCATAGTGAGAACACAGCGGTGGATAGGAGAAAGGGGAGTATGGAGAACACAGTGGGGGAGGATACAGGAGCATGGGGCAACACAGCGGGAGAAATGGAGAGAGGCAGATATATGTGGGCATTTGAGAACACAGCTGGGAGGGAAGGAGAAAGGGGAGTATGGAGAACACAGCGGGGGAGGAACTACGGGGGCATGGCATGGGAGAATACGACAGGAAACACAGTGGGGAAGGAATCACGGGGACATATGGAGAACACCAGCGGGGGAGGAATACGGAGAAAGGGGGGAGAGTATGGAGGACACAGCGGGGGAGGAGGAATGGAGAACGTGGGCAGGAATGGGGACATGGAGAAACACAGCGGGGGGAAGGAGAAAGGGGAGTATGGAGACACAGCCGTAGGAGGAATACGGGGGCATGGGAGAACAACAGTGGGGAGGAACTACGGGACATGTGAGAATCACAGCGGGGGAAGGAGGAAAGGCGAAGTATGGAGGACAACGCAGAGGGGATCGGGCGCATGGGAACCGGGGGGGATAGGGGGGCGCGGGGCCATGGAGAACCAGCCGGGGGGGAAGGGAAAGCGAGTCTGAGAACTAGCCGGAATACGGGGGCATGGAGAACACAGCGGGGGAGGAATACGGGGGCATGGAGAACACAGCGGGAGAAATGGAGAGAGGCAGATATGTGGGCATGGAGAACAAGGGGGTGGAAATCAAACAAACCAGGAAGCATGGAACAGAAAATGGACACCCCCCAATAAATCAGAGTA
This sequence comes from Chelonoidis abingdonii, assembly GCF_003597395.2. Classification (NCBI taxonomy): domain Eukaryota; kingdom Metazoa; phylum Chordata; order Testudines; family Testudinidae; genus Chelonoidis; species Chelonoidis abingdonii. The sequence goes on from NC_133779.1 coordinate 44,140,106, forward strand.
AGCCATTCCCGGGGCAGCAGCGACAGGGTGGCAGGGGGAGGAGAGAGAGATGGAGAGACAGTTAGCTCAGAGGAGTCACAGCACACACACAGCGACTTCACAACCATGACGACACATGGACACGCCTGTGCCCTCTGTCACTGCACAGGCCCCAACCTGCATCAGGAAAGGGTCTGTGGGAGCCCAGCCCCAGCCCCTGGGAGGTTTCCCAAGAGAACAGGACGGAGGGAGGGAGGTGCTAAGGGCCAAGCAGCTGAGCATGATGAAAATATGGAGGCAGCCTTCAGAGAAAGGGAAATTCAGTACTGGTCTCCCTCAGACCCAGAGTCCTGGGGCACCCTTCTCAGGGAGCAGGGACCCAAGGCTGTGCTGTCCCCCACTGACAGAGACATTCCTCCAGTGCCAAGACATGGCCACTCAGGCACAACACTGCAGCCCGGTGGGCCAACAATGTCCACTGCTCTCCCTAGAGATACTTGGTTTGCTCAGGGTCTCTGGAGCCAGGAGCTCGTGCAGCAGCCACTGAACCAAGGGCTCCTCCAACCAACCCACAGGAACCAACGGAGAACCAGGAACTACCCACCCCAGGTAGGGAACAGGAGGAGAAAGAAGCTATTCCCGGACACTGAGGACAGCCCTAGGAGCCCGCCAACCCAAGGGCTCTTGGGGACCTTGGCTGGAAGCAGGGTTTAATGCGGGGCCCAGCTCTGCTATCAGCATTCCCTGCAGTGCTCTGTCCCCCATCCTGAGCCATTCCCCATCACCTGCCCCTAAAAAATCCCTTTCAGCCCCCCAGATGGAAACACCCACCCCACTGAAAGCCCATTTCATCTCTCAGCCCAGAGCAGCGTGCGACCCCAGCAAAGCCTCGTACCCAATAAGGCAACCAAGTGCATCCCGATGGTCCCTGGGCAGAAGCTGCTCAGGGATCCCACAAGGCCCAGGGTATCAGAGAGCTCTTAGGCTGCGGCAGGACTTCTGCTTGCACCACATTCTATCTGAGGGAACCTGGGCCAGGCTGTCTCCCCAAGTTAACACACACGGAGCTGCAGATGGATCAGCTGTTTAACCCATGGCCTTGGGTTCTGCCTGCCACCTGGCTCAGTGCGTCCCTCTCCCCCTGCAGTCAAACAGGCTCCAAGCCCCTTATGCCTGAGTTTGCACTGGTGTGGTGAGCTGCAGCACACCCATGGAGGAAGGAGAGTGCAGCAGGGAGGGAGGGGAGTGTATGCGAGGAGAGGCTAGGACAAGGAGGGTAAGGGTGGGACACCTCCTCCCAGTAGGGGGGCTTTGTCTTCTGCAAAGCAGCTGAACTGCACAGAAATCATCTGCACAGCACAGCAAAGAACTGGCCAGCTCAGTGCACAGATGCAACATGCATTCACCACCACTTCACTCTGCCAACCTGTCCCATAAACCTACCCCAGCCCCACCCCACTGCCTCAGCTCAGCCCTACACACCCATTTCAGGCACACCTAACGCAGTCTGCCACTGCCAGGACTCTGCACCCCAAGCCAAAGCCAGTTCCACATCCCCCAGCCCTGCAGCCCGCCAGGAATGGGGCAAGTGGAGAGAGAGGTGGGGTTAGTGATGGAGATGGAGGTGTGCCAGGATCAGGAGGAGGAAACCCTGTATTAATCCCATGGGGACTCTGCAGCTCTGTCCCCAGGGAACACAGGCCTCCATACATGGGGAAATGTCCCCAACCCCAGTCCAGTCCTGGGGAACCCCTATAGCAGAGGAAGGGGAAGTGCCTTGATAGCAGCTGGCGCTCTTACCCTCCTTGCAGGCTCTGTGTCCTCTCTGGGCCTTCCCCGACACCCAGAGATCCCCCTCTGGTCCGCCGAGCCTCCAGCCCAGTGCCTCCTTATCACAGCCAGACCCAGGCATCTTTCTCCTCAGGACGTAGCCCTCCAGGGGTCGCACCCCTTCCTTTGCATCACCTGGCAGCCCCTCTGTGATGGGCTGCAGCCCAGGCCGAGACTGCCTCCTCGTCTGGTGGCTTTCCATAAGTGTCAGGAGGTGCCCATCCAGCTGTGGAGCCAGCACCCCGCCAGGGCCCTGGAGCCAGCTGCTGCTGCCACTGCAGACATCTCTGCCCATTGCTGCTTGCTGGGGCTCAGGCTGCTCCTGGTATGCTGCTCTGTCCCCTGGCTCCCAGGCCAGCTGGCCCTTCTGCTTGTTCATGGCACTGCGGTATCGGAGCTCCTTGAACGTGGTCACCTCCCTCTGGCTGCAGCTGGGGGGCTTTGCCTGCTCGTCAGGCTGCAGCTGGTGCCCAGGTGGCTCCGGGTACAGGGTGCTGCAGCAGGTGAGCTCGTTGGGGGGCGGCAGCTCCTTGTCTGGGGAGAATACAATTAGCCAGTCGCTTCGGTCCTTCCTGGCCTGTGGGGTGGGTGGCCCAGCCGTGTTCCTCTTCCGCTTCTGAGCCAACTCATGGAATGAGGTGACGTTCTTCCAAGTGGCATCTCTGCACTGGTCTCCAGGGGGCACCTCTGTTGGGGCAGGCCTCTCCACTCCACTCCTGTTCAGCACCTGCAGCCCCCTCTTAGCTCTCGGGGGCACTGGGGGGGGAGCCCTCACTGAACCGCTCAGACTGGGGACCCACTTTCCTGGTGCTAGCGCAGACAGACCAGACGGTTGGATTCTTAGGGCAGGCAGGGCATTGCAGTTGGAGTCCAACTCAGCACAGACGCTGGTGGGGAGCGATTCTGGCATGGTCTCCTGCCCACCCTCACTGGCAGAATCAGCATCATCAGATGCGGAGTCAAGCAAACTTCTGCTGCACAGGCTGTCTGGGGTCTCCCGGGCCCCAGGATCTGGTCGCTCTTGTCCCTGGAGGTTGAGGTTACCATCTCTCCCATCAGACAGTTCCCCTTTGTCAGTAAGTGAGGGAGCATCGTGGGCATCCTCCAGGGGGACGATGTTTGGCTGATTGTCAGGAGATAGGGCCTCTTCACTGGGGAATGCCTTGCAGTAAACAGAGACTGGCGTGTCATCCAAACTGAAATCGGAGCAGCTGCTGACAGAGGAGGAAACCGGGTCTGAAGGGGAAGCCACTTCCTCCTCAATGTGCAGGGAAGGGAAATCTTCCAGGAGAGGCTGGTTCCGAAGATCCAGTGTTGGGGTCTGCTGCGGGTGGGACTTGCAGCACCGGCACTGCATGGAGGTGTTGTTGGAGTTGGCATCGACTTGCTCCAAGGCACCACAGTTCTCCTGGCAGTCGTTGCAGCCTGTCTGGTCTCCCGGAGCCATTGTGACAGGGCCCTCCTGGAGCTCGGGTCGACGGGAGAGGTGCAGCCCCAGGGAGATGTGCTGCAGATGAATGTGGTTGAGGTTGCACAGCAGACCTTTCTTTGGGGACAGCATGGTGCTGGCTGGCAGCACCTGGATTCCTCAGCTTGTCACAGGCCCCCACAGGCACGTTGCTCCGAACACCCAGCTCAAACTCCCTGCAAACAGCAAAATAGCTTATCAGTCACTGGAGCAGACAGGTTATCAGCCAAATGGGCATGCACCGGAGGGACCAATTTATGGAGAGAGAATTAAGGGGCTATCTGGGCAGCTCAGCTAAAGGGAGCGACAGCTTCACGGTCCACAGATACTAGGAGGGCATGATGATTATTCAGTCTAGGCTGCTACAAGGGGTCACAGCTGGGAGAAATGGGATGGAATCAGGAGAGAGAAAGTTGAGGGCAAGTAACAAAAAGAATTCCCAGACAGTGAGATGGATCCAGTCAGGGAATCATCTCCCATGCGGGGCTGAGAGCCCCATCGCGTCTGGACAGAGAGATGGGCCTGGCTGGGAACTGACTCCTCCTTGGCGCTGGGCAATGTTCGAAAGTATCCAGTGTTAGGGAACTGCCCTGCATTTCTGGGCTAGGTAGAGTCTGTCCCATTTCTCTGGCCCTGGGAGCTGTTCTCTGGGATTTCACATCATGTGGAATGGTAGCTCTGTGGGTCACCGGCGCTCGGCAGGGGCAGCAGGACTGAGTTACAACTGCCAGATCTCTGTCAGCCAGTGTCTCAGCAATGCGGAGTCAAGGAGATGATGCCCTTGAAGGCTCAGCCTCGCTGTCAGGAAGGTTTCTGGGCTGTGCCAAAAGGCTCCCCAGCATCAAGAAGAGAGCAACCAAAAGGCCGGGGTCACGTCCGGGGAGTTGCTTGGCTTTGCCCCCACACATGGGCAGGCATCAGAGAAATGGACTGCAGGGATAGAAGAGACAAAGCACAGAGACATCACCACTGCTACTGCATCCAGGTCCCATTCCCCAAAGGAGAGCAGGAGGCAGGTCACATTCCCTGCCCAGCCCCAGTGCCAGCAGCTGCTCCTGACCTGAGGCCTCTCTTGAGCTTCCCATTCCAGATACATCTGGTTTGTCTCAGCTGAGGCCATTGCACTGAATCTCCCAGGAGCTCACCCTCCACTTCCTTTGGTCCCCTCACCACTGCAGATGTGTGTGGCTGTCAGGGCTTTGCAGCAAATGGGGATTGCACATGTGTATGCTGATCTCTGAGGGGCCTCGGAGAATTTTGCAGCATGGCACTCGCTGACCCTAGGCCACAAGGATAGTTCTGCTAAACGTTGCGGGAAGCACCACTGGGCCAAGTGATGCTGCAACATCCTAGCAGCCAAATGGCAATTTGTTCATTTCCCCCACCCCACCCCCAGTGGCAGCCCCGCCCAGCTGGTACCGCCCTGCTGGTACCAACTCCCCATCTATGAGCTTGGAGAGAGGGAATTGGGGCATTTCAGGCTGCTTCACCCCACCAACATAAGAGGCAGCCTCTGCACTCGTACCCCCTCCTGCCTCCATTCCTCTCCCCTCCCCTCCCCATCTCCATCTCTCTGGTCATCAATAATTCACAAGGAGGGATTTGTTCTCATGACAACCGCTATTTCCTGTCATGTGGACCTGCCCTCTGCATCATGCCCAGCCCTGTTGGAATCCGTGTGCCACACCCAGCTCTGCCCGGCCATCCAGGAAGGGTGGGTAAGGGGGAGACCATGGCTGGGACGAGCCACAGGTGGAGCCTGAATCAGCTGTGGCCTGATGGATTTTCTTTCTGCTTGTTGGTTACTGCATCTCCAAGAGACTCACCAGCCATGAGTGGTAGGGAGACCCTCCGGTAACAAAGAGCGGGGACAGGCTGGTTTTGGGGGCGATGGGAGGGGAGGCCTTTCCCCCTTTGATCCAGTCCTGGTGGGAGGTGCCAATCCGTGACTCCCACATGAAATGAGTTGGAGGATCTCAAACCACATTTCACAATCCAGCCCCAGGCCCCTGTGCTATCAGTCTCAGCAGGCAGAACCTGGCGTCAAATGCACCCTGGGTACATGACCCCTCCTTTGACACCTGAGAGGGCTGCGGCCCGCTGGCAGGTGGAACAACAACACAGGCTTAGGCAGGGCCGGCTCTAGCCATTTTGCTGCCCCAAGAATGGGGGCACGCTGCGGGGGGTGCTCTGCCGCTCGCCGGTCCCACGGCTCCGGTGGACCTCCCACAGGTGTTCCTCCGGAGGGTGCTGGTTCCGCGGCTCCAGTAGAGCATCCACAGGGGTGCCTGCGGGAGGTCCACTGGAGCCGCGGGACCAGCACCCTCCGCAGGCACGCTGCAGGAGATCCACTGGAGCCGCCTGCCGCCCTCCCGGCAACCGAAAGAGCGCCCCCTGCAGCATGTCGCCCAAGCATGCGCTTGGCATGTTGGTGCCCGGAGCTGGCCCTGGGCTCAGGCTTGAGGGGCTGCTGACATCTTTGCTCAGCCCCAGACTCCCCCACCCCACAACAACTGCTGTAAAAATAAACCAGAGACAGAGCTCTGGGCTCCTCACTGCAATCCCTGCCCCTGGAGGGGAGTCCTGGTTGGAGCAGATCAAGAAAGTCACACTAGGGCCCAGCAGAGAATCCCAGCTCATCACACAGGCAACAGGAAACATACTATTCCTCGGATACGGTGGGGGTGGGGGGTGTTACATTGTAACCTGCATGCAGACTCTTCAGCCTGTCCCAGCCCCACCCCCGTCCCGGGTGCCTTCTCTGTCCTGTTAGCACATCAACCGGCACCAGGAGGACCTGGGGCACAACTGGGGCTCCTAGGCCCTGCACATTGCCCATAGCAATACTAGAAGGGCCTGCACGCAGGCTGCAGGTGGCAAGGTCTTTAGGAGGCAACAAGCCCATAGCCTGTGCCCAGCTGCATGGAGGGGAGGCTGGTGTCAGTGCCAGGGAGCTGCTGCTGCTCCACTCCAGTGGATCCTGTAACCCTGCGCAGCAGAGAGAGGAGCATGGCCTCTCCAGCAGAGAGGGAAGGGAGCAGCCCTGCTCTGGCCTGGCCCCCGGGCTTTGCCCAGCAAGGCCAGTCTAGTCCTGCCGGAGTGAAGGGGTCACCATCCAACCCCTCCCCAAGTCCATACTAAGAGCACAGCTGCTGGGGCTGGCAATAGGAGAAGGGCTGGAGCCAGGCTCCGATAGGGGCCACTCCCTGCTGACCCTGGAGTGACCACAGGCAGCCTGCAATGGGATGCACACTCAGGGGAGAGGGGACGGGCTAGGAGCGGACCCCCAGCAGGGACAGGGGGCCTCCACGCTTCCTGCAGGGCAGGGGAAATCAGCTGCAGCCCGCAGAGATGTAACGGGCTGGTGCTGGAGAGGGGTTACCACACTTGTGCCCAGCTGGGAAGGGGTGTGAGACCCACTGGCTGCTGCAGCTCCACCAGGGCGCTGTGGGGGTTGGGGACCGGCCCCCTGAGGGGTGTAAGTCCCGCACCTGGACCAAGGGGTTCCCACCACAGCTGGGTGATGCCCTGGCAAGCAGGAGCAGCAAGCTCCCTGCTGGTGGCTGGCAGCGCAGCCAGGCTGCAGCCTGCTGTGCCCCACAGGGGGATGCTCACCTGTCCTTGCTGCAGGCAGTGCACGGTTGCCTAGCTCCTGGGATGGCTCTGCGGCTGTAGGGGATGGAGAAAGAGGCTGCAGCAGCTCTGCTGAGCTCACCAGCTGCAGGGAGGAGCCAGCGATGAGTGATCCATCCTCCGCCAGCTTCTGCCATTAACCCTCCCTGCCCCAGGCTGCAGACACCCTCATGCCTGGACTAATCCTCCATTGTCCGCCCCCCACAGACTGCAGAAATACCCTGCACTGGCTGCAAATCCAGGAACTGCCTAAACAAGAGAACCTCTACTACCCCCAACCCTCCACCCTCACAAGGAAACCAGAACTTACAACCCGCCAGCCTGGATCTGTCCCTCCACCCTTAGGACCTACTTTGCTCATTTGTCAGCTTTCACTCCCTGGGAGCCTCTGCATGCGGGTGTCTCCCCAACAGCCTGCTCAGGTGGGATGAGAGCGGATGCTCTGGACAGGCCCTTTACCAAGAGGCCAGATTGGAGACGCTTCCCTTCCCCAGGCCCATCCTGCCAAAGGAACACAGGTGGTGCAGCTAGGGCAGGTTCTACGGCAGTTCCCCAGCTCATCTCTGGGCCAGCTGAGCTCCTTGGGACCAGATCCCATGTCCACCCCAGGCCAGATGGGCTGCAATCCTGCTCACACCAGCTGAGCAGGGCACAGGTGTCACACTCCCCCTCCCTTCCATGCAGGCAGGTGTGCTGGTGAGACAGGCAGAGGCTCTCAGGGCCAGGTATCTCCCCGTAATCACACAGGCAGCAGCTACAATAAATTATGTTTATTGACAGAAATGCTTTGCATCTCTGCTATCACAGCTGATCTGTTACATGGACAGCAGGTTTCTCCCAAACACTCCAACAAGAGGCCGTATACAGATGGTACACAGATCATCCCCCCCAATGGAAGGGGACAGGGGAGGCATCACCTTCCCCATAGCAGATGAGTTTGAAGAGTCAGCTCCCATGCCAGAAGCTGGGCCTGTCAACGCCTTTCCTGTTAGAGCCCTGAGGAGCCAGCCCACCCTGTCATTTCTGACGCTTGTAGATCTTCTGGGCTAGGCCAAGAAAAATTGCTTTGGGGAGGTGGTTGGCATGTTTCTCAACCAGCTCCTCCAGGCGGCGGTAGCTGCTCTCCTCACACTCCTGGTAGGCTTCCCTCATGCCCACAGTTTCATACAACTCCTTCACCTTGGCCACCTTCTCCAGCGATTTTTGCCCATAGTTTTCCTGGAAGCCAAGGAACACGGTCAGACAAGGCCCAGCCCAGAATGGAGCTCCTGGCTGCCACAACCAGCTGCACCGGGAGCCATCATCTCCCCCCGTTCTGAGCTCTGCAGCCTCCTGCCATAGGACTCAGCACTATATATCACTAGATGCTTGTGACAAAGTGGGACTGTTCTTAATGTTTCCTCTGAATACTGTTGGGTGCCTCAGCTTCCCCTGTGCAGTTCTTAAGTCTCTAGGTGGTGGGATAAAGGCCAGTGTGCATAAATCACTGACACTCTGTCTCCGTGGCAACAAATGGCCAGGGCCCTTCCCCCCTGCAAGGAAATAGCTAAAGGTGAACAGAGAGATCAGGTGACTCCTGGCCTGGGAAAGAGACACAGCCCAGAGAGGAGGGGCTGGAGGGGGTGTCAGTTTGGGGCTGGCTGGGGACGAGGAGTGAGTGCAGACAGGGTTGTCTGGCTTGCTGGGCCCCAGAATGGATTCGGCAGAGGGGTCCCATTCGCTGCACCGACAAGACCTGTTTTAGCCCATGTTCCTGTCATCTAATAAACCTCTGTTTTACTGGCTGGCTTAGAGACACATCTGACTGCGAAGTGGGGGTGCAGGACCCTCTGGCTTCCCTAGGACCCCGCCTGGGCAGACTCACTGTGAGAAGCACATGGAGAGGCATATGCAGAGAGTTCTTTCCTGAGTGCTGGCTGGTGAATCTTGCCCACATGCTCAGGGTTTAGCTGATCGCCATATTTGGCGTCGGGAAGGAATTTTCCTCCAGGGCAAATTGGCAGAGGCCCTGGAGGTTTTTCGCCTTCCTCTGCAGCGTGGGGCATGGGTCACTTGCTGGTGGACTCTCTGCAGCTTGAGGTCTTTAAACCACAATTTGAAGACTTCAATAACTCGGACATAGGTTAGGGTTTTTATAGAAGTGGATGGGTAGGATTCTGTGGCCTGCTTTGTGCAGAAGGTCAGACTAGATGATCATATTGGTCCCTTCTGACCTATGAGTCTATGAATGCTCCCAGGAGAGATCCAGGTGAAGCCGTGTGAGCTTCTTGCTCTGACAAGAGTCTGCTCCATGGGAGAGGAGGCTCCCCAAAGTCCTGCCTGGCTTTGTGGGGAGCAGTTCCAGAGCATCGCCCAGGGACTCCGTGACAACCCCCGACTATTAGAGCCTAGTAGGTGTCAGGGTCTGCTGGCAGGCCTTCTCATGAGTAGCAAGCTTTTCCAGATTCACATTCACTGTTCCGCCAACAGGTTCACCTGCACCAAGCTGCCTCCCCACCCTCTACCCAGCTGCTGATGTTACCTCCAGGAGCTGCCTCTGCTCTGGCGAGACACGGTGCAGGCATTCCACCACCAGCCAGCTGCACTTGTTGTCCTGGATGTCAGTGCCAATCTTACCCGTCAGGTTTGGATCCCCAAAGCAATCAAGGAAGTCGTCCTATGGGCAGAGAGCCAGTTACAGGTCTCCGCACTGTGAGCTTCCCAGTCCCAGTGCCCAGGAACACCCTGGGGGAGGGAGGAGTCTCCTACCTGGATCTGGAAGAACTCGCCCATCTCCAGCAAGATGGCTTTGGCGTTGGCATGCTCCTCCTTGCTGTCAATGCCAGCCTGAGAGACGGGAGGGGCTGAGACACTTGCTAGCATGTTCCAGCACCTGCATCCCCCAGCCTGTTATATCCTTCCCCACCACCTTTCTTTCCTTCCCCACTTCACCTGATCCTCAGACACCAGCTCCCCTCCATCCCAGCCTCCCACCCCTTCCAGACCCCCACATCCCCATTCCTCTTAACATGGGATCCCCCGGTCAGCCTGGCTCACACCCCACGGCCTCTCCATTGCTGCGTGAACCCACATAACTAGCAGCTGGAGGTACACTCACCATGTACATAGCAGCTGCAACCGGCAGGTAGAAGGAATAGAAGGCGGTCTTGTATTTAACGATTGCCTTGTATCTGTCAGACAGTATCCACACTCAGTAACACTGGCCTCAGGTCAACTTAAGTCCCTGTATCTGGTCGGTGCAGACACAGGGGTCACTTCCTGTGGGACAGGTTGGGTACAAGTCCTGCTCCGCAACAGGGGAATCAAGTGTCCCAGCTTGAGGAGACAGAGTGTCCCTTCTCCAGCTAGTTTGGAGGGATAAGTTGCTCCTGCAGGGCTGTCCCCAGAGCCCAATGGGCCTGGAAGAGAGGTAAGCACCCCTCTCTGACAACTCCCAAGCTAGACAGAGCTAGCAGAACTCTGAAGTGACCGGACTATCTGAGAGTTAAGGTCACCTATCAACCTAGAGAACTGAGGACTCCACCCCTCCCTCACCGGGCAGGATTCTTCTGCCCCAGCACCTCACCTCTGCACAGTGAAACGACTAAGATCAACGTGGCCAGGCGGAGCGGTGATGAGGTCCAGTGCCTGTCCCAGCTCAGTCTGGTATGAGGTCTGGGAACAAGAGATGTTATGGACCCAACCCTACAAGACAACGCTCATACTATGCTCTGAGAAGAGACCCAGGAGCTACCTACCTCAGGCAGCACATGGGGAGCCTGAGTGCCCACCCCCTCACCATCACTGAAGGTGGGGGCAGGAATTGCCATCTCACTGTCACTGCCCCACAGGCACTCCCCTCCAGTGCTGCAGGGATGCAGCCCTGGGGCAATGCATAGGAAAGGCAGAGACTTTCCAAGAACAAAGCAGAGAGATTTGAACAAGGTCTGAAGTGCCTTTGAGTGCAGCGAGGTGGGGCTGACCCAGGGATGGGAGATCTTGGGGGCACAGGGACCAGCCCCACCTCCAGGAAGAGCTCAAGCAGGTGGACATAGTAGGGCTGCCCCCGGCAGTATTTCTTCAGCAACCGATAGATACAAGACTCGAGGAGGAAGGAATCATTCACAGCATCCAAACCAATTCCCTCCTGCAACAGAACAAGGACAGGTTACACCAGCAGGCCCAGCCACCCAGGCACTCCCACTTTCTAGAGACTCCTCCACCTCTCCCCAATACCCCAGGCACCCCACCCTCATTCTCACCCTCCCCAGTGCCCCCACTAAGACCCCAACAGCCTCTATTACCTTCTTATACCAGCAGGGTTGGCCACGTCGGGTGAGTGAGAAGTCCATGATATCATCAGCCACCAGAAAAAAAGCTTGAAGCTACAATAAAAGGAGTTATAAGATAAACTTGCACTAGGCCCCATTACGGAGCTTCTGCATCCCAAAATCCCACCTTGACACTGAGATACCACCCCAATAAGAGCATCTTCAGCTCCAGGTTGAGCCCGATTCAGAGTAAACACTAACCAGCTCGATGCACCAGCCAACGGTCAAGGCACATTGGAAGCTTTCTGGGTCCTGCTGCTCTGGCCCCACTAGCTCCCGGAAGGCAGCCAGCACTGTCAGGCCCCGGTTATACTTCCCACCTGAGGTGTTGTATTCCAGAATCTGAAGAGGATACAAGGGGAAAGGAAGCTGTGCAGTCATCCCAGGAGGGCCTCATCCCACAGTTCCCTGCCCAGGCTGCAGAGAGGTACAAAGCCCACCTGCATTGTACGCACTGCGAGGAGGAGTCTTTCGCTGGTCCCAGAGGGATGAAGGCCTTGCCTTAGTATCACAGTACTGCCATACAATCAACAGCTAGGGACCTATCACACTAGAGAGCAAGAGCGAATGGAACATAGCTGGTCCAGTAAACCTGCACGTGGCCTGAAAAAATAGCTTGGGGGAGGGGGCTGCCCCATTCATCGCAGCGAGACGTTCACTCTGAAGCCTACAGACGGCAGTTAGAAGTGCCAGCAACGTCACCGCTGGCAGAAGCACCCAGGTCCCATGCTCCCCCCAGCCGTGCCCTGGCCCGGTAACCTCGAGCCCCCGCAGTCCCCGCTTCACCTCCTTCAGCCGGGCGACCGCGTCGCCCACCTCGGGGTGCTGGAGCCCATCTGCGGTGAGGTCCCGGAGCACCTGGCGGAAGAAGCCCACGAAGGCCGCCCTGTCCGCCGCTGCCCTGCTCATCGCGGTGCCTGCAACAGGAGAGTCACAGCCGGGACCGCTGCTCCCCAGCCCGGCACCCGGCACCGCCCCTCGGAGAGGGACCCGCTGTGCCGCGCGGCACGCTGGGGCTTGTAGTTCTCGCTCTGTCAGAACCCCGCCGCAGACAGCGCCGCTCCTCCATCCACCGACTACAACTCCCGGCATGCCTCGGGAAGGGAGAGGGGACCCGTGCCGGACTATGGCAGGCGGCAGCGCTCATTGGCCAGCTCCATCGTATGAGACGGGCTCGAGAACTCTGAGCCAGTAGGAAGGTGAAGGGGCGGGGCTTCCCCTTACAGAGCCTTGTGATTGGAGGAGGCTAGAGGAGGCTTATGGGCGGGAACCTGCATGTTAACCCTTTAGATTAGGGTGTGAAGGGGGCGGGGCTGAGGGGAGGGGGTTGGCGGGGC
>NC_133779.1:44154263-44195384 GCF_003597395.2 Chelonoidis abingdonii
GGGGAGGGGGTGGGGGCTGAGAGGGGGGCTGAGGGGAGGGGTTTGGGTGTGATGAGGAAGGGGATTGGGTCTGATGACCGTAAGGAATTTGACCTTTGAGCATGGCAGGGATTGGCAGCCTGTCTATACTAGGACTGAGATTCTGGGCTGCACCTCCAGTAGGCACAGCCCGGGGGTGGTGAAGGGCTAAAGTGTCTGTAAGGGATTCTGAGCTGCTCCAGAGGCTGAAGAGGCTCCCAGCCCCTAGGGAGTGCCAGACTCTTGTAAGCCCCTATAATCCTTCTCCTCTTCAGGCCTGATTGTCCAAAGGGAGCAGCAGTCGCCTGCCTGGACAGGAAGCCAAAGCAAGAGTGTTGTGGCCCTCCCCTGGGAGCAGGAGCAGGCAGATGGGAGAACCAGTTGACACTTGCCCAGAGGGGGAATTGGGACCATGGGGCTCTTAGGAGAAATACCAGCATCGGGGGAGAGATGTGTGGTGCATGGGGCAGGGATTGGGGCTGGGAGTTGCTATAACTGAGACATCCCAGCATTAGGCTGAGCCAATAAATGGGGTTTGGGTTAACAGCTCAGGAAGAGGATGCCCCCAGCTGCCCAGGCGGGAGTGGGACAGCGCCTGGGCCAGGGAGCAGCAGGGAAGGGAGCAAGGAGGGGCTGAGAATGGGCGGCTCAGGAGGGGCTGGCAGAGAGTAAGGAAATGGCTTCCACTTCCTTGTTTTTCACTTGGGCGTCGCCACAGAGCCACTGAGAAGGAAACGCAGCACCAAAACCTGAGTGAGGTGAGTGGCTCCCAGTTCACTGCAGGCAGCTCACCCCCTCCTGTGCAGACTGCAGTCTTTATCCTGGCAGGGGCCTCACGCTTGCATCTCTCCTCCTGGGGATGGTCCTTGGAGCTGGGGCCTGACTATCCCGCAGTATAACTCCACTGACTTCCCCAGGGCTATTCCCAGTCACCCCAAGCCTACCCCTCCTTCTCTAGGGTGGGGGGCATGTCTATGGGTCCTGAGGAGTGTGTGTGATGTTATAATGCCACAGGAGCATTAGTAATAACAGTGGCTGAGATGGAAATGCCAGGCCTTACCTGTCACCCCACAGCTGAGGACTGACCATGGGCCCTTTGTACTATCCCAGCTGGGGCAGACTCCCATTGTTCTCACTGAGACTGGAATGGGTGCAGCCTTTCTGTCCACACAGACTCCAGCTCTGCATCTTTCTGTCCTTGTGTGGCCACAGATGGAGAGGAAGGTGCAGTAGGCAGATATTTGGGTGCCTAATGACAGGTTTGAGGATTTGGGTGGGAGTATGTGGCACTCACAGCTCAGGCCTCAAGGTCTGTATATTATCAGACTGACAGCAGCCCAAGCCCCTGTTCTATAGGGGTGTGCAGCTTGTATGGTATCCCAGGTGGTGCTGCCATCTCCTGGGATGGGTAATGGCCTCTCCTGTGCTGTCAGTCAGCTGCAGGGTCAGCCTGGATCTGGTGAGTTGAACTGTTCATGTGACCTTTGGGCTGGGAGTGTCCATCCCAGAGACACATGTGACTGGAGGCTTGGAGCCAGAAGCTGGTGGCCAAGAGAGCCCCTGGGGATTCTGGATCCACACCATGGAAGGTGAGTCTGGGCCCTGCTCAGCTGCTCCTTCACTGAGTCCTGGGAAGCAATCATCCAGGGGCTCCATTTAACAAGGTGTTAATTACCCTGGGGACACGGGCCAGTCTCTGCAGTGAGTTCTAGCACTCAGGGAGCAGCAATGCTGTGAGCTCTCTGATCATGAGACACAGTAGTGATCACAGGGCACTTGTCAGGTGCCTCGATAAGCTGTGCCACTTCCTGCCTGCCTCATCTGCGTGAGAGAGACCCAGCCAAGCAGCCTGATAGTGCCTGGGTTGAGGGCCCCTGGCAAAGCGCCCCTGGCAGGGTCCTAACACAGGAGTTGTCCCTGTGTCAGCAGGTGCTGAGTTGAGGCTGCTGGACAACATGGCCCAGCTCACCCAGGAACTTGGCATGGCCTTCTTCCAGAGGCACCAGCAGACAGCGGCCATGGCAACACCTTCCTGAAGCATCTCTGTTTGCTGGACATCGACTCTGAGCCCATCACCACCCGCAATACTGGCATCATCTGCACCATAGGTACCCACCCCCTCCTCCACATGGATTGCTGCAGCTAAACCTTGGGAGGACTCACAGCAGCAGCGGGGGTGCTGGTTCCTCTGAGGCAGCATTTCTCAACCTTTTCGATACCAGGGGCTAGCTTGCTGCCCTCTTAAACTGGGTTAGGGAGATGTCAGGGACCAGTGCCGGTCCTCAGGCTGGTCATAGAGAACCATGGCTCTAAGGGACGCTGGGTTTGGATAAGAGTGTGAGGGACCCATCTAGGGCGAGCAAGGAGCACAGGTGAGCTCCTGGGGTACAAGAACAAGATGTGAGGGACCTGCTGGGGAGGGGAGTCCATGAAGTGAGTTTGGAGGCACCTCCTGGGGAGGGGGTGGGGTGGGAGGCAGCTGCCCATCAGCAGTACTCGCCTGAGCCCCATGCTGTTGCAAGTCCTGCCTCCCGCTGTGTGGAGATGCTGAGGGAGATGATTAAGGCTGGGATGAACATCGCACGCCTCAGCTTCTCGCATGGTTCACATGAGGTACAGGAAGAGGGACATCACACCATGAACCCCCAATCTCTCAGGATAGTGGCGGGATCTTTGTACTGCACAGTTGGGGAATATCCTGCCTACTGGAGACTGCTGGGGAGCAATCCTGCCCTGTGATTGGCTGACAGTCCTGTCTGCTGAGGCTGGAACAAGGAAGATTCCTCATGCTGGGGCCCTGGGGGAGGGAGCTGCAGTGGGAAATGATTCCTGCAGACTTGGAGGCAGACCCAGGATGGGGCCCACCCTGGGGATAGAGTCCCAGAGGCAGAGCACAGAGACCCTGGCGAGAGGGGAAGGGCAGGGCAAGGCAGGGTCCCAGGATGGGTAAGGATTGTGACAAAGGTGCAGAGCCCCAGGGTGGGGCAGGGTCCCTGGGGACAAGGCACAGGGCCTTTGAATGGTGCCTGCCCTAAAGACCCAGCCCTTCTTTTCCAACAGTATCATGCCGGATCCATTGAAAATATCCGGGAGGCAACTGAGAGCTTCGCCTCCAACCCACTTTTCAACTGCCCTGTGGCCATCGCCTTGGACACCAAGGGGCCGGAAATCCGCATGGGGCTGGTGAAAGTGGTGAGTATGGCAAGATCAGCAGCAAAAAGGTGGGGTCTGCCCAGCTCTGCTGCTTAAAGTGTCATTGGAGGGGTCAGTGAGCTGGGCATGAGGGCAGTGGGTGTTGCAGGGGAGTAAGTGTGTGTGCGGGGTGTCTGCCCAGCTGTGCTGTAGAGAGAGTCATTGGAAGGGTCAGTGAGCTGGGCATGGGACAGTGGGTGCTGGGTGTGGGGGAGCATTGTCAGAAGGCTTGGGAAGGTGACTGTGGAGGGCTGGGGCATCGCGGACTGGGCTGCAGTGAGCAGAGCTCATCTGGTTGGATCAGGGCAGGCCACGCTGTGATGGAGCCCCAATCCCATCCATGCTGCTGCAGGGTGAGAACATGGAGGTGGAGCTAGTGAAGGGTTCCCGGGTGACGGTCACCACTGACGATGCCTTCAAGGAGTGCTGCGACCAGGCCACCATCTGGGTGGATTACAAAAATCTCCCCAACATTGTCAAGGTCGGTGGGAAGATCTTTGTGGATGATGGGCTCATCTCCCTGCTGGTCAAGGAAATCATACGTCCCCCCACACTCTGTGGACCTCTGTACTAGCTCCCAGCCCACACTCCTAGAGTGTCTGCACTGCTCCTTGTTGCCCCCCATGTCTGTGCTGGCCCCCCCGTATAAGTCACCTGTCCCCTTTCCATGTGATTCCCTCACCCTTGCCCCCTCTGTGCCCCTTGCTGCACCCTTGAGGTTCCATGCTGCCCCCTCTGTACCTCATGCTACTCCCTTGGTCAGGGTGTCTCAGCCTTACCCTGCCACTCTCTCCCTGGCCAGGTGCTGACAGCTGCATAAAAGAGGTGGAAAATGGGGGGATGCTGTGCAGCCGCAAGGGGGTCAACCTGCCAGGGGTAGAGGTTGACCTCCCAGCTGTGTCAGAGTGGGACATCCATGACCTGCACTTTGGGCTGAAGCATGGCATGGACATAATCTTTGCCTTCTTCATCTGCAAAGCTGCAGATGTAGCCGCCATCCAGGATGTGCTGGGTGAACACGGCCGCGCTATCAAGATCATCAGCAAGATTGAGAACCACGAGGGTGTCAGAAAGTAACTTTCTTGTCTTCCCATCTGCCCTACCTAGTACTCACCCTCCCAGTGTTCATCTGCCCCCCGTCCATCTGTTCCTATGTCCCACAGCACTTGGCCACTCCATGTCCATCTCTCAGTCCCGCTGCATCCATCCATTCCTGTGCCCCAGTGAGCCCATCTCTGCCCTGCGTCCGTCTGTCCCTCTGCCCCACTGATCACCCTCAGCTACACACTGCACTGAGTGATCTGCCCCGTTGTCTGCGTATCTCTGCGTTCCCAGTACCTGGAATCCATCTGCCTCCCACCCATCCCCTACAGGTGAGTTGCACACAGCTGGGTGCAGTCCCAGGAATTGGTCACTCCGGAACACTGCCCTATCTGTCCATCTGTAAAATCGGCCGTGGGAAAGAGAAACTCCTACCTGTGCCTTCCTCTTGCCCAGAGCTCCTGACTCTCCTTCCTGCACACTAACCACTAGACTCACTGGTTCTGTTAACATGCTGTGCAGCAGTGCAGTATCCCCTGTGAGCTGGCTGGAGTGGTGGACACCAGGGCCAGGTTTCTTCTGCGCCCTGCCCATAGCACTGAGCCTGGCTCTGTCCTGGCTGCAGGGTCGATGAGATCCTGGAAGCCAGTGATGGGATAATGGTGGCTCGTGGGGACCTGGGCATCGAAATCCCAGCAGAGAAAGTCTTCCTGGCTCAGAAGATGATGATTGGCCGCTGCAACCGTGCCGGGAAGCCTGTGATATGTGCTACGCAGGTGAGTGTGGTCCCCTGAGTAGCATGAGCTGACCTGGACAGACCCAATCTCTCTGTGCCCAGATGGGGACTCCAGATCCTGCCCCACCAGATCTGGGGCACTAGGCAAAACCCCCAACCCTTATATCTGCCTGGGAACCCTGGGGACAGGGCCCCACCTGGAAATGCTGGGTGAAGTGCTGATGTGGCGCTAGCAATAAGTATCAGGTCACATCATCGTGTGAAACATGTCCTTGATATCTCCCTCCCTTTCCCCCACAGATGCTGTAGAGCATGATCAAGAAGTCCCGTCCCACTCGGGCAGAGAGCAGTGACGTAGCCAATGCTGTGCTGGATGGAGCTGACTGCATCATGTTGTCAGGAGAAACAGCCAAGGGGACCTACCCCGTGGAAGCTGTGCGCATGCAGCCTGCGGTGCGTACCCTGGAGAGACATAACAGCGCTTCAGCCTGGCCTCTCCCAGCAGGAGGTGCTATGGAGAGCAGAGTGGGGGTGCTGTCTGTGGGAGGAGCTTTCTCTTCCATCAAGGGGCAGTGGGGTGGGAGTGTGGCTTTGGTGGGAGCTGCCAGCTCATGGATCAGTCTCCTGCAGCAGGGCATGCTGTAGGGAGGGTGGGGTGTGTTGGCTGTAGTGAGCTCATTCTCCAGCTGCTTGGTTTCTCTCTGCAGATTGCCAGGGAGGCTGAGGCCACCATCTATAACCAGCAGCTGTTTGAGGAGTTGCGTAAGGTGACCCATCTGAGCCAGGACCCCACTGAGGTGACAGCCATTGGGGTGTGGAGGCGTCCTTCAAGTGCTGCGCTGTGGCCATTATTGTGCTGACCACTTCGGGCAGGTAAGAGGTGAAGGGCTGGGGCTCCTGGGATGGGGGCTGTGCTCTTGGAGAGAGTGTGGAGCCAGGCTTGTGTGTGGAAGCTGTACCCTTCAGGGTGCCCAGGGGAGGGGGCAGCACAGAGGAGGAGACCAGTGGGTTGGAACCTTCCCCATGGAACAATGTGTATCACTAACCCCTGGCCTGTTTAGCACTCTTTCTGCAGGGAGTTTGCAGCACTTCCAGATCTCACAGACCTCAGTGGAGACAGGGCTATCCCCAGTGCATGGATGGGAAACTGAAGCACAGAAAGGGGAAAGGACTTGAGGTCCTTATAAGTGATAGCCGTGGATAGACTCCAGGAGTCCTGACTCCTAGTCCTCTTGCATCCCTTACCACTAAGCCCCTCCCCGCCCCCCAGGCTCAGGAGGGAACCCAGGAGTCCCGATTCCCAGACCCCTGCTTTAACCACTAGACTGCACTCCCAATCCGAAATCCAGTCCGGACACCAGGCTGAATCCAAGGAATGAATATGGGAATTGGAGCTAGTTTACTCCTTTTACCCTCCCACCTTTCTCACAGGTCTGCACAGCTGCTCTCCCGCTACCAGCCTCGTGCCCTTATCATTGCCGTGACACGGAATGAGCAGGTGGCACGCCAGGCACACCTGTGCTGGGGCGTCTTCCCTGTTCTTTATCGGGGGGCACAGCAGAAGGTGTGGGCAGATGATGTGGATCGCAGAGTGCAATTCAGCATAGAGATGGGTAAATGTGACCCTTCCCACAACACCTGCCTGGCTCAGCCAGCTCTTCTCTACCCCATGCCTGGCACGGTCTTCCCCACTCAGTGCCTAGTCCCAACCACTCCACCCAGCCCCCAGCAGTCCCCTCCCCATGCCATCTGTCTGGCCCAGCCAGCTCTCCATCCCCCTGCTGCTCCATGGGGACCCTGCCAGGGCCACCTTGCCCGCCGCTGCTCCTGCCTGACCTTTCCCCAGCCTGCCATCCAGGGAGAGTGCGTGGATTCCTGCGCTCCAATGATGTCGTGATTATCGTGACAGGCTGGAGAACCTGGCACCGGCTACACCAACATCATGCAGGTGGTGAAGGTGCCGTGAAAAGCTGCTGGAAGCATCTGCCCCAGCCCCTCTCTCCCATCTCCCACACTGGGAGCTCCCTGCTTCACTCCATGCTGTGGCCCTGTCTGTACCACACAGCTTCCAGGCTTCAGCCTATAAACATTCCTACCCAAGACTGTTTCCTTGGCATTACTGAACCGGCCACCCAGGGTCTCTGTGGATACATCACCAACATCACCACAGGGACTGCCCCAGACGCAGAGGGAAATGGGGGAGGAAGGTCCCAGACTCCTCAACCTCCCCGCCCACCCACACCCCTATGTCCTCCCAGCCAGGATTCTGCCGCTGCCCCAGGGAGGTCAAGCCAGGAGCTGTTATGGTCCCTGGCCCCCTTGGCAGCATGGGGGACCCTGGGTCGGGGGGAAGGTGGCAGCTAGGGTGAGGATGATGAACACAAAGGCATGGGAGCGGGTAGGGTGTTGGGACTGGGGCCAGAAGCACGGGGCAGAGACAATTAGAACTCAGTCACACAGTGGGGTGCTGGATGGGTGGCACCCTCGGAGAGGTCGCCAGGGCAGTACAGAGCACTGTCAAGGGCAGGGGAATGCCCATCCTGTGCTTCACCAGCTGAGGAGCTCCTGCCCCAGGGTTGGAGTTGCCCTGGGCTGAGACCTCAGGCCTACATCTCCCCAGCTCTGACTCTGGGGAAGTTACCAGAACTAGCTCCTTCCTTCCATAGCTGCTAGAGGGAGCCTGTCCCAGCAGCTGGGTCAGGCTCCGGATCATTGGTGCTGCCAGGGCCCTGCAGCATGTTCAGGTGCCTGCCCTTGGGGGCTTCCTATGGGGCCAGGATCCTGCTGGGGTGTGGGGAGGGGGCTAATGCTGGGGCAGGGGCAGAGGAAGTAAAGATGCTCCACTGGCCCTGCTTCCAAGCAGCCAGAAACCTGCCCTTTTCTCAGGACCTCCCTCTGCTGCAGGTTCCCCAGGGCCAGCTCTAGCTTAGGGGATGGGGGTGGGGCTGATGCTGGAGGTTTTCCCCTCTCAGGGAGCAGCTGGACTGGTGCTGTAGCCCCGCTCTTCCCTCCCCCAGGTCACTCACCCCATGCATTTCTGCTCGGGCCCCTGTGCTGATTGGCAGTTTCCCTGTTATCTGCCATGAGCCATTAATCTCCAACTAAACTCACTTTAATCAATCTCTCCCCAACTCCCTGTAATCCCTTTCACCAACTGCTGCTGCTCCCAGAGGCAGTGCAACCCTAAAGCTAAATCCCACCAATCCCGCTTCTCCATGGCCATAGCAGTGCTGAAGGCTAATGGCCATGGAAGGTGCCTGGCTCCCAAGGGGCAAGCTAATGGGACAGAGTCTCTGCTAATCAGTGCAAAACCAGCCTCCTTGGGGCTGCATATAACACCCCCCAGGACCAGGCTCTGGGAGAGCATTGCAGGAGGGGGAACTGGGCTGCTTGCTCCTCTGGGATACAGGGATACAGGCCAAGTTGCGCCACTCTCTTCTCTGAACTGGGGCAGGGCCTGCCCCTGGAGCTGCTCTCTCTTCACAGCCACAGGGCAGGCCAGGGGCTGTGATTAGCCTGAGCGTTCTCTGTGGTACCTGACCCTGGCACCCAGGCAAATGGAACTGGGGAGCTGGTGGGTAAATCTGAGCTCTCCCAGCACCCAGGCCATATGGGCAGAAATGACATTTCCAAGCAAATGCTCTTTTCCCTTCCTGCAGCCTCAGTGCATGTGAGAAAACAGCCTGGACAGGGCCCTGCTGGGCTGGGCCCCAAGGACCTGCACTCACAAAGCTGATCGGTGTGGGAGGGGGGCAGTGTAATTTCCCACCTTCTTAGGGGACCCAAAGGGTTAACTGTGATGTGGTTACTCATAGTCATCTCCTGAGAGGAGCCCCCTCTGGAAGGGGCAAAGCCCAGGAGAACAGGCTTGCCCCAGGGGCCAGGTTAGGTAGAACCTGTTCCAATTGCTATACAATGGCCCAGGCCCAGGGCTCCCAGCAGATATCCCCTGCACCCCCCCTTTCCTTGGGCGCATGGGCGAGGGAGCAGAAGGGCCCTGGTGTAAGGTGTGTGGCTGAGCTTCATGCCCGTGAGAGCCAGGGCCGCACATGCACTTTACTCCAGAGGGATTCCCAGCCCCTCTCCCTGGTGGCTGTCAGCACCACTGACCATCAGCCAGACAAACAGCTGGTAGGCTGCACGGCCACAGCTAGCCTTCCTAAATGCGGCCCCTGGGATGCAGGCAGCCTAAGGCCCAGAGTCAGCATAATCTGAAATAATCAAATCAACAAGAAACCTGCTCATCAGGGCTGAGCGCCTCCTGTGTCATGGAGCCTAATTTCTGCATGAGAAGTTGTTGCTTGTGCCTCCAGTGAGCAAATGTCCTGGGGACGGACAGACAGACAGACATGGGCACCTGCTGCGCAGCCCCCCCTTCCCCATTGCCCCCCCGGGGGGGCAGGTAGACAGACACTGCTGTGCCTCAGGGACAGTACTGGGCGTCCCAGCTGAGTATGGCCAGGGGCCAGCTCACTGTGTCGGGGGCCTAACCGGGGACTGCCAGCACACTGCTGCAGGGAAGCTTGCAGCACTGGCAGTCAGCTGAGCACTCCTTTGGGGTCATGCCCTCTGCTTTGCCCCATCTTGGCCTGGCTAGAGAGCTGCTGTAAGGCCATGTATCAGAGGGGTAGCTGTGTTAGTCTGGAGCTGTAAAAGCAGCAAAGAATCCTGTGGCACCTTATAAACTAACAGACCTTTTGGAGCATGAGCTTTCATGGGTGAATACCCACTTCGTCAGATGTATGTAAGGCTGCAGCAGCTGCCTGTGGTTGGTGTCAGAGCTATGCCCCAGGGCAGGGCCGGGGGGACTTGCTTTGGGCCTGCTCTGAGGGGATGGTTTCGTCTGGGTGTAGCACACACCACAGAGGGTTCTGCTCCCTGTAGAAATGTTCATTGGCTACAGGGGCGCTTGGATCCCCAGCATCAGTTGATTGTGCCCTGTGTGACCTTGATTTAATCGACTTAATGCCTAAAGTCCAAGCTGCAATCAGGCAAGATCAACCTCCCGCAAGTTAATAAATGGAAGAAAAACTCATTAAACATTAATCCCAAAATAAAGCGGGGGGGGGGGNCTAATGCAGCTATATAAAGGCCATGTGGAGAGTTAATGCGGATGCCTCTGTCCCAAAGTAATAGGGAGGAATTTCACCTCTCTCTAGCTCCTTCCCTCCACTGCCATCTCCTAGGGGGGGGTCCCTGCTGCTGCCATGCAGCCAGACTTTGCTTCCTGTTGGGGAGTAGGGGTGGCGGTACAATGCAGCCACACCCTCCTCTTGGCTCCTGAGATGGAAGCAGGGGCCAAGGGCAAACTGTAGACTCCGTACTCTATCCTTGTTTTTAAATTCCACGACAGACTTGGCCCACTCAAGCCACCCCCTCCCCCAGCTCCCTCTGTTCAGCTAACATTGGCCACTTCCTCTCTCTGCAGGGAGAGCCTTCTCTGCAGTGCCTCTTGTCTAGAACTGTGCTGGCCCATCAAGCCTTCAATGAAATCCCAGGGAGAGCCCAGCCTCTGCCTCCAGCTCTCTCGGTCTCTCATTTTGGCTTTGCCTGCCCTTTGCTGCACAGCTTCCTGGCTCCAATGAGGGCTTGGGGGATACAGTTCCCCCCCCCCCCCCCATGTGCCATCCCCTCCCAGTAGCTAGATTTGGATTTGCATGGGCCATTGGTCTAGGGAAGCAGCATTGTCCTATTTCATTGCAGTCTCTGGACGAGCCCAGGCCCCATTACAATTTCATCAGGGCTGAAGGGCTTTGAGAATTACTCTTAACTGTCCCAGAGAGCAAGGCAGACCCTGAACTGCCAGCACCAAGGTGCTTGCCCAGCATCACCTGAGCAAAGGGCACAAGGGGCTGCCTTCTCTCTGGGTTGGTGTCACTAATAGGCACCATGGCCAAAGAAGCCACTGGCAGGAGGACATCTAGAGCTGTGACTGCTGGAGAGCAGGGGCTAGGGGCTTCTCTAACCCCAGCAGTAGGTGATGGGGTGGGCAGCATTTCATTGGGTGCAGCTGCTTTATTGACAGAGGTGCAGTTAGCTGCCAACTTGGAGTCGCTCTTTATTATTTAAATCTGTTATGTACGACGACTAAAAATTAAAAAACGCTTTTAAAGTCTCTGCAATATGAAAACTACAAGCTCTGTACATAGACTGCTGTGAGTGCAAGTGAAGGATCATGGTCTTTGGTGACTAGACTCGCACACACACACGCACGCGCAGGGTGCTTCTACTGTGGCCTCTCCCCAGCCCTGATTCCCCCGTTGCTAATATGGATAGGAGTGACAGCCTCTCCCTAGGGCAGGAGCTATGTCCTGCTGCATCTAATGCCCCCCCACCTCCTTGGGGTGACACAGACAGACACAGCTGCCACATTTGTAACCCTGCTTAGAACAAGGCTGGGCAGCACAGTGGTACTGTGCTGGGGTTACCCAGAGCACCGTGAACACTGGCGCTCTCAGCAGCAGGGCTGCCCGGGGTTAGCAATGACAGGGAACCTGCAGGGGAAGAGTCGCAGGGCGCCACAGCCACACAGAGGATGGTTTCCTCTCTGGAAAGATCAGAAAGGTTCCAGATGCTGTGGAAAGAGGGCCACGGCTCTGCGGTTGCCACCTGGGCCAGCCCACACCTTGGCACTCTTCCTCTCAATGGAATCCTACAATTGTTACAAATGTCTCTACATTATGTAGTGTAAACAATAAGATCCTGGAATGTTTGAATCTAAGTGACCTGACTGCAGGCCCCTTCCAGAGGAGCTGCTGGGACAGACACACGGGGCCAAGTGGAAGGGGGGAGAGGCAGGGACAGAGAGAAAGGACACTCAAGTCCATGAGAAGGCAGTGCTGAATACTCCCTCCAATACAGGCATTAAAGTGATTCCCACTGGACTGAACTCTGCCAAGGGCTGAGCTCCCGCTCCTTGTCCTGCAGTGAAGACTCTGGTCCCAACATCCCAAAATACGAATAAAGAGAAGAACTGAACAACTTACCTTTAAGAAGTATTGTACGGACAGAACCCCTAGTCCAACACTGTGCCTAGCTACGGCTGGGCCTATTGCGTCTAGCACAGGTACCTACAGGGCTGAGCTCCATATTGTTGACAGTCAGTGCTCCCAGAGCGGGGACTACAAGATACGATTTTCCTGACTGGTAGTGGAAAGAAGCTATACAGCACAGCGGAGTTGTGGGGGGGGGGGGCACTACTCTAACCCGAATCAGTAACACTTTTGGACCCAAAAGCAACACCGTAAGCAGAATTCAGCTGCTTAGCAGAGCCACGACTCGCACACACATTGCTAACTACTGGTTCCTGGAGAGGGGCAGCTCGGGCTGAGCCAGGAGACTCCCCGAAAATCCCAACCCTTCTGTACAGGGTCGCAGAATCCTCCCCCTGGGGAGGCTACAAGTGCAGGAAGCAACATTGCTTCAAGCTGAGATCCAGGCAATGATTGGGGCGTGATTGACAAGCTTGGGGTGGGGGGACGTGAGCATCTCCTCTGCAATCTCCCTGGAGTCACTTTAATGCTGACAAAGAGCATCTTGGACTGACTTAAAGAAACTGGGGGTGGGTCTTTAGAAAGACTTGACTATGGACGGGGTGGGGACCAACCCTTCCTGACACCCAACTCCCTGGGACAATGCTGCTCACTCAGACTAACCCCAGGCAACGGGCACCAGCCTGCGAGGTAAGAGGAGAGAGACCCTGTGGCCCAGCTCTCAAAGACCCTCCGGGGGTGCAAGAGCTAGCAGTCGAGAGCAGAGGTAGCGAAACTCGTTTGCAAGTCCCTTCCCCCAAGAGGGGGGCAGGAAACCATCTGGTCTGCCAAGAACATGCCTAGTGAGAAATGCACATCTCAGGATGATGCTGAGAGCCCTGAACTGCAGCCTGTGCTCCTTGCCTCAATACAGTGTAGGGGACAAGACCCAGCCAAGGAGGCCCTTCAGTCAGGTCTCTGGGTCTGGCTGCCCCAAGGCTCCCAGAACATCCATCAGAGCCTGTCTCATAGGAACGGACATCACCTACGGCCACCCAGCACAGGTCCTGGGGGACCTTGGGATGTTTCTATTCAGCTTTTGCATTTCCAGGTCTGGTTCCTTG
The DNA here is from genome assembly GCF_003597395.2 of Chelonoidis abingdonii. NCBI lineage: Eukaryota > Metazoa > Chordata > Testudines > Testudinidae > Chelonoidis > Chelonoidis abingdonii. Next base: position 44,167,346 of record NC_133779.1, read on the forward strand.
CACCAAGGGGGGCTGATTTAATCATCTCCTGACCAGCCACGGATACCAAGAACAAGCCTCTTAGGGAAGCCAACACTGGGCCTATGTCCTCAGAGGCAGCCTCCTGGACCCAGGGCAGGCCAGGAGCTGTGAGATGGAGGGAACCCACCAGCTCAAATCCAGCCCAGACAGTTACAGCCAGGACAGCCCTGGCCCATGGCCCCATTCTGCTGGGTCCAGATCTTCCACTTTCTACAGGGACCACCTGACTATAACAACCAGGTGCTCGGAGCACTGAGGGATGAGACATGCCTCCCTTCCCAGGGAACTGCGTTTTCTAGGCTAGAGGCACTCACATGGGCTCCTGCTGCACACATTTAAAGTCACCTATGGGAGAGATGGGGCAGCTGAGACATGCTCACAAGTGGCAGTGACTTGCCAGGCCTCTGGGGGCGGAGGCCAAGCGAATGAGGATCTGTGTGGCCTCTCAGACTAGACCAGCTGGGGATGAGGGGGAGAGAGGGGAGACACCTGGAGTCCTGGGGACTCGGAGCTGCTTGGGACCACAGGGTGCTGGATGGATTCATCTTGGCTTCCTGGGTTGGCCATGGTAGCCAGCGCCATGGGGCCCCAGGCATCCTCCTCTGGGTACAGAGGCTTGGGAGCTGGAGTGAGGGGGATGTCAGTCTCTCAGCAACCTTGCAGCCCCCCACCTCCCTCCTGCTCTGCCCTCCCCCAGTGCAAAGGCCTCTCCATGGGGTCCATCCACCTCACTCTGTCCCCTGCTGTGGGTGAAGGGAAAGGCCTCACCATGGGGCTCTGGCCCTATCCCCCTCCCCCTGCCTCCCCCACAGGGCAAAGGCTTCAAGCAGGCCATTGTGGGGACGCAGCTGACGGATGGGCAAGGTGGAGGGGCTGGGAGAATTTCCTAACACGAGTGGAAGGATCTGCCGAGTGCCTTCCTAACACTGCTCACCCCAGCGGCGCAGGGGCTGGGCCCCTTGGGAGCGGGTGGAGTGAGGGGACAGAGTAGGGGCAGGGTCCCCTTACAAGGTTAGTGTTCCCAGGGAGAGGCAGAGTGCACTGATGGAGTCAGCCCAGCCCATGGCCCTGCTGCCCCCTTGCTATGGGGAGCAGATGGGGGAAGCCTTTTAGTGGCTTCCTGTCCTCAGTGGAGTCAGGGGAATCCCAGAACGACCCCTGGGCAGAGCCTTCCGTGCGGCCAGGCACATGACTCTGGCAGAGTCGGTGTCTGTGGTAGGTGGTCATTCCTGGCCATCTCCTCTCCTTCCCCACTCAGCCTCAGCCCGGGGTGGGGGCCTGGTGGAGGCTGTCCCCCTTTCTCCCTGCCCCAGACCTATGTCCAACAGCCCCAGGAGCACGGCTCTCCAGAGAGCTCACTCCTCTCTCCTCCACGCTTGGACACAGCCCTGGGCTCTCATATGTTGGACGGGAGTTTGGGCTTCCCACTTTCCACCTCAGGACTGAATGCCACGGAACCCTTGCGGGAGGGGCATGCCGCATGCCTGGGCACGGAGACGGGAGACTGCGGGGTGGACACTCCGCTCACGGGCCGGCTGGATTGGACCAAAGATCCTGAAGGCATCTGCTGCGGGTGTGCTGGCTGGCCTGGAACCCCAGGGGGTGGCTTGGTGAGTCCAACTACTGAGGGAGATGACCTGTGAGCCAGGTTCCCCGCTGACTTTCTGCCCTGATGGGAGGAACTCCTGTCCACTTGCTGGGCGACTTCATTGGGCAGGGATGGCTGAGATGCCGACAGGAGCCGGACGTCCTGGGTGAGCCTCCCGATGGGTAGGCCCTGGATGCTCCTGTGCTTCACCAGCTGCTGCGGCTGCATCAGCAGAGAGATGTGGGAACCAGTGGCTCGGGACAGGCTGTAGTGGAGAGTTCTCCCTGCTGGGAGCATCTGCTCAGAGCTGGGGGATGGAGCCCCTGCTGGCTGCTGAAGAAGTGACGTGGAAACTGAGGTGCCTCGGGACTTGGACAGCTGGGGTTGGGAGTCCGTCAGGGGCTGCTTTGCTATGGCCAGGGGCTCTCCCTTCTGCACCAGCCTTGGCTGCGGCAGTCCCACATGGCCAGCTTTCTGCCCCCCCCTTTCCAGAGGCGACTGGGACTGGACCATGGGGGATGAAGGGGAGTTGGCTGCAGGCGTCTGCAGGTGGGACTGTACACCGGACTGGGAGCTCACTGAGGAAGGCCGGGAGCCCCCCCCTAGGCTGGGCTGGGACCTGCGCACTTGCCTGGTGAGCAGGGTGGCCTCAGGCGAGAGTGGGCTGGAGATGGAGGAGGGTGGCAGGAAGATGTGGGCCTGCAGGCTCTGCTGGTGAGTCAAGGCAATGGCCACGTTGGTGGTGGCAGCTGCCGTTTGCAGTGGTGCATGCACCAGAGGCTCCCAAATAACTGGCTTGCCACTCAACTCCCGGCCCACTGCCATCTGCTGCAGGTCTTGGATGTTGTGGGCCATGTCCCGGTCGTGCTTGACGATCTGCTGGATCATCTCATTGTTCATAGCCCCCGAGCTGTGCTCTGCTAGCTTGCGCAGGAGGATGGAGTTCTTCTTACCTGAGGGGCAGAGAGAAAAGCAGGGTCACCAACACCTGCCTGAGCTGTGCCCAGGGCTGGGGAACCATGGGAGTAGCAGGCAGATATGAGCATCTCCACCATCTTACAGACAGGGAGGGTGAGGAGCAGGGAGATAGACCTCAGGAGTCCTGGCCCCTGGTTCTACCATGGGGTTATGCTGACACTAGCAGTTTTCTTGGCTGATTGTCTATCTACGGCTGTGTAAGAAGGGTGTAGGCCTGGCACCCCTGGGTCCCATTTTCCCCCAGGGCCAGCAGCTAGTCAGGTCGGCCCTCACCAGTGAGGAGTGCAAGGGGGAGGCAGTGGGGGGCTGAGCTTGGGAGGGGTAACTTACAGACCCTCCTTGCGATGCCATATAGCAGTTCCCCTTACCTCGTACTGGGGAGAGGGAGGGAGGGAATCCTAGAGCAGGCTCCTCAGCCCAACCCCAAAGGAGGCAGGGAAAGAAATGCCCCTGACGTTAGAGGCCCAAGGACAGGGGAAGGAGTTTGGGGAACAGGGGGGGTATGTGCCAGTGCAGCAGCTGCCTGGGAGCAAGGAGATTCGTGGGGGTGGCTGGCATGCACCTGGGGTGGGCGGTCCCTCACCAATGCGGTCAAGGCGGTCCATGGCCACGGTCTCGAAGGCCCTACGCATCATGGGGTGCTCCTCCAGCACCTCGTTGAAGTTATCCACCGAGAGCGAGTAGAGGCGGCAATAGGTGTCGGCACGCACGCTGGCTGTCCGCCTCCCCCGCGTCAACAAGCAGATCTCTGTGGGGACATAGAGCTTGGCACCACGGCCGTGGCCATCTCCCTGCTGGCACTGACCCCCCAGCCAGAGAGGAGGAGACAGTTACCTTGTCTAGTGCCTCTTATGTTAAAGGAGCTTGTGTGCTGAACAAAATTGAAGCACAAAGTTGGGAAAGGGACAATCCCAGGCAACGCAACAGCCACTTACAGAGTGAGGAACAGAACCCAGAAATCCTGTCTGGCATGGCCACACCTTGCTCTAATCCTAGACACTGCTCCCTTTCCATCCCAGAGCTGGAGAAAGAACCCAGGAGTCCTGGCTCCCAGCCCCTCCTCCTCCCCCCCCATTCTTACCACCACTGCCTTCCCAGAGCTAGAGAGAGAACCCGGAAGTCCTGTCCAGCATGGCCACACCTTGCTCTAACCACTAGACACCGCTCCCTTTCCATCCCAGAGCTGGAGAGGGAACCCAGGAGTCCTGGCTCCCAGCCCCTCCTGTTCAAATCATTAGACAAGACCCCCTCCTCAGCATGAGCAGCAGATTACTAAGTATTTTAACTCAAAGAAGCCTTAGACTGTAGGGTGAGGGGCACCTTAGTAAACCCAAGTGGGTGGGTGGAGCCTAAGTTAGGGCCATGAGGCAATGGGCACAGGAGTACAAGAGCTGGGGCTAGGATTCTCCTGTGACATTCTGTACCTTGAAGGAGTGTCCTGTAACCCCCACCTTCCTCATTTACATATGACTGTGAACTTGCATATAAAACAGGCTGGGTGAGGTATCAGGGGAAAAGTTATGATCTACTGAAAGTCATTTCTCTCTCCATAGATGTGTATCATTGATGCACGTGACGTTATGGGAATTGTGTTGTATGGTTGTCACTAAATTGTGCTGTAAGTTGGGGAATCAGCCAGATATTAGCCCCCTGCCCACAGAGTCAACAGCAGGAAAGTAACCAACACCCGGGCGGGGTGTCAAACAACCCATCAACAGCTATAATAATAAGAGGAGCTATACCTATCTCCTAGAACTGGAAGGGACCGTGACAGGTTTTTGAGTCCAGCCCCCTGCCTTCCCTAGCAGAACCAAGTACTGATTTTTGCCCCAGAGCCCTAAGAGGCCCCCTCAAGGATTGAACTCACAACGCTGGGTTTAGCGGGCCAATGCTCAAACCACTGAGCGAGCCCTTGCCCCTCACCCCCCAGCTACTGTCCTGCAAGGGAGCTACAATGCAATGACTCACCTGCGTGAAGCCACACCAGGGGAATTGCTCAACCTTGCCTGGGGACTCAGCAATGACCACCAGACATGCCTGGATTTATGTTCTACATGAGACTAAGGGTATAAAACAGAACACAGGGGCCCCCTGCTTGGCCTTTCTCCTGCCCCAACCTGTGCTGCAAGCAACAAGGAAACTGAAGACTTGAGACTCCAACGGAGGACACTGGCCCAGATTTCAAGGGTGAAATCTGCATACTATGAACTGCAATATCTAGCGGGGCGAGAAAAACCGCTTAATCTCGATGTTGCCCAGTCCAATAGGGTTCAGAGTTTAGGCTGTGTGCTTATATTTTCTTTTCTTTTGGTAACTAACTCTGACTTTTTGCCTATCACTTAATACCACTTAAAATCTATCTTTTGTAGTCAATATATTTGTTTAACTGTTTATCTTTACCAGTGAGTTTGTATGAAGCGTGTGGCATAACTGCTCAGGTTTGCAAAGGCTGGGATATATCCACTTTCCATTGATGAAGTGGTGAAGCAATTAATAAATCTGCATTGCTCATCTTGAGCAGTGCAGGATGGTATACTCCTGAAGCACAGTGCTGGGGGGATTCGGCTGGTGCCTTTCCTTGTCTGATTCATGAGTGGCTCTGGGAGCGTTCATGCAATATAGCTGAGAGTGGGGCTCCACATGTGGCTGTGCTGAGTGATCACAGTGCCTGGAGGGGTTGCAGCTGGCCACTAGCCAGGCATTGTGAGCGACAGCCCAGGCTGGAGAGTTAAGGGGGCACAGTGGTCCCACGCTCCCAGGCTGTACCCAGGGGATCCCATCACATCTCCATCCCAGACCCTTGAACCACAGACACGCCCTCCCATCTAGGGAGCAGCATGGCCGTTTCCAGCCTTACCCCCGAAGTAGGAGCCATCGGACAGCTTGGTCTCCTTGTTGCCCTTGGTGAGGATGCTGACCACGCCATGCTGGATGAAGTACATCTTCCTGCCCACGGTGCCCTCGCGGATGATGAAGTCCCCAGGCTGGAAGACCTCGAAGTGCAGTTTGGTCAGCGTGGCTGTCACAAAGCTGGGGTCGGCACTGGCGAACAGCGGCATGTTGGCCACCAGGTTCCGACAGTTAAAGTTGATGATTTCCTGGGAGGAGGGCAGCAGAGGGTCACTTTACCCCTCCGAGAGCAGCAACCCAGCAGCGATCACACCCTGAGGGGCGGCGGGGCTGGCCCCAGCACTCACTCACCCAAAGGGGGCAGCGGGGCTGCCCTGGCTCCAGAACTCCCTACCTCTTTGAGAGGCTCACTCAGCTCCCCGAGGATGTTCTCCTCATCAAACATCTTGCCCTGGTAGCGGTGCTCATAGTACTCATGGATCCGCTGGCGCGTGTCCCCAGGCAGCTTGTGGAATGACATGTACTGCTCCACCTGCTTGTACTGGAGGGACAGACAGAAACACTCATGCCAGGGCTGGACACACCCAAATGGGAAGGGGCCCATGCCTCTGGCTTGAGCCCCAGGGCAAGAATGAAGAGTGCACCATGGCGCCAGGCAGCCCTGGGCCAGCTGTGCCAACGCAGGGATAGAACCAGGGGAGAAGCTGGCAAGGAGCGGCACAGGTCGGGCAGTGTTTAGTGACACAAGGATCTGTTCATTCTCAGCTCATAGCCAGGCCCTATCTCTCCACCACACACCTCCCTTGCTTGCCTCAAGGCCTGCCCCTTATCATCCTGCCTGAGCTTTGGGGCCTGCTTCACACCCCCAAGCCCTGCAGGGGCACTCACCTTCTCCTGGTACTGCCGGCGAGAGGAGTCCAGCGACTGAATGAGGGCAGTGGCGTGGCCAATGAACATGGCGTAGCAGGTGGCACCCACAATCATGCTGAGCATGGTGAGCCAGACGTCGGTCATCCCCTCCGGAGCTTGCTGGCCGTACCCGATGCAGAGCATGTGGCTCATAGCCTTAAACAAGGCATGGGAGTACTGCTTCCCCCAGGAGTCGTTCTGCAGACAGGAGGGCACCTGAGCAGGCTGTAGCCGGGCTAGCTCCTGCCACTGTAGCCAGGGATTTCTTTGAATACACAGCCTCTCTGGATCTCCCACCCCAGGGTGGGAGAAATGTGAGCTCCCAGCTAGCAGGGAAGCACGTCTGTGGCCACACACGCCGGGGCAGGGCCCCGTTCCCCAGAGGCCAGTGGCTTCTGGGCTGATCTAAGGACCCGAGGCTTTGCCCCCAGCCAGCTCCCAGGGAGGCAGCAGGAGCCTCTGCTGTCTCTTGGCAGCTGGTGTGAGGGATTTCCCTTGCTTGTCCGATTTAATTAGCAGCAGAGACGTGCTACAGCAGGGACACGCCCAGACTGAGAGATTCCCCTGTCTGACTGTTGCCTGCAGGGCTGCAATCAGATCTCCATCAACCCCCAGCTGGACAGCACATGTGTCGATGTGCAATTAGCACAGGTGTAAGAGTGTGCACCTGGGTGTGTGTAAGACTGTATGTCTAGTGGCGTGTGTGCCTGAGGACGTTCCCAGCCTGGAACACGCATGATAGTCTGGTCCATGAGGTCTCCCAGACTGGAGCCCTCAGCATAAGGTTTATTTATTACCTGCCTGTCCCTTTATAAACACTAAGCCTCCCACACCCCACACACATGCCACGATCCCCATTACACAGACTGCAGCCCGTCTCTGCAAACGGCCCCATTCTCTCACTCAGGAGATCAACCCCCCCCCAAAGGCAGTTCTCCTGTTAGCCCTGCAGGGCCAGGGAGGTCAAATTCTGACCTTGGCTGCTGAGCAGGGTGGGAGGGGATCTGCCTTCCAGCACATTCATTGTTAACAGAGTGACACAGTGCACGTGTCACGGCCACAGTGGAGACTGGGACTCTGCATGGACTCCATGGCCCTGGCCAGGGATTCCGCCCCCTGATCCCCAGCCGGTCTGCTCCTGGGCACAGCTCCTCCGGGACGCCACAGGAACACAGTTCTGTGGCGGCAGTCTGGGATGGGGGATGGTTTTAAACAATTGTCTTGTACAATAAAGGCTTTGCTCCTTATGTCCCATGATGGGCACCAGGGCTGCGGATGGCACCGCTCCACCTTGGGGCTCTCTTAGATCAGAATGGGATGAGAGATGCTGAGGAGAGCAGATACCGCAAGGAAGGGACAGGCTGGAGCCCAATAGCCCCACCCCAGGGAGACACAAAGAACCTGGGGATCTCAGGCTCCAGTGCAGAAGAGCTGGGCGGGGCACTCACCACCATGTGATTGATGGAGACCCAGCAGTCCTCAGGAAAATCTTGCAGCATGGGCACCAGGAACTGCAGGCAGCCGTCCCAGTGGCACAACAGCAGCATCATGCCAATGAGGTTAACGATCCGCACCACGGCACTGGCCAAGTCGTAGGTCATGTGGAAAATCTGAGCAAGGGCACAAGCCAGGAGAAAGACTGAAAAGCCAGCTCTCTTCTCCAGGTACCCGCACGGGAGGACAGGGAGCCCCCAAATGCCCCTTAACTCCCCACAAAAGCTCCTTAAGCCTCCCAGCCACAGGTCCCCAAGACGCCCCTCCCCCTAGCCAGGGGTTCTGAACCCCTCCCCTTGATCCCTCCAGGCAGGGATCCCCCCAAATGATCCACCCTTCTTCCCCTGGCAGTCTCACCTCCTCCCATTGGTGAATGTAGCGGATGAGGCGGGACAGGCGCAGGAGGCGCAGCAGGCTGAGGATCTTGGTGAAGCGCACGATGCGCAGGGCCCGTGCTGTCTTGTAGACGTCGGAGTCCACCTGAGTCTCCAGGTCGACAATGAGGAAGATGTAATCCACAGGGATGGAGGAGATGAAATCGACCAGGAACCAGGTCTTCAGGTACTTCATCTTGATGGTGTGCGGATCCAGGATGATCTCCGTGTTGTCCTCCACCACGATGCCCGTGCGGAAGTTCAACACCAGGTCGGCCAGGAAGAAGGTGTCTGAAAGCACGTTGAAGACAATCCAAGGTGGTGTGTTCTCATCCTTGAAAAAGGTGATGCCTACGGGCAGGATGATCAGGTTTCCCACCATCAGCAGCAGCATGATGAGGTCCCAGTAAAACCTGCAGGAGGAATGGAGAGCAGGCACGAAGCAGGGGACAGAATCAGAGGAACCCGAAAGGAGATGGGGAATGGAGCCAGGGAAGGAGAAAGGGAGAGAGAGAGAGAATGAAAACCTCCTAGTAGCTAAACCTGCGTGAGAAATTGGATCAGTTTAAACTGGAGGGTTCAGAGAAGAGCCATGAGAATGATGAAAGGGCTGGAAAACCTGCCTTACAGCAACAGAGCTCCATCTGTTTAGAGAGAAGTTTAAGGGATGATTTGCTCAGTGTCTGTAAGTACCTTCCTGGGGAACAAGACATTTGATCATGGGCTCTTTGATCAAGCAGCCAAAAATCTAACACAAGCCAACAGCTGGAAGTTGAAACGAGACAGATTCAGACTGGAAATGAAATGCAAATGTTTAAGAATTAACCATCGGGACAATTTACCCAGAGCTGTGGGGGACTCTCCATCACCAGAAATACTTAAATCAAAAAGATGAGCTGTAGATCCAACAGGAACCGATTCAGGGAAGTCCCGTGGCCTGCGTGACACAGAATGTCAGACTTGCTGATCAGCAGGGTCCCTTCTGGCCTTGGACTCTATAAACCCTCTGGAGATTGCGTGCACATGCCCCAAACAGATACACAGCCAGGAAGCACACGTGCACACACACACATGCACGCATCACCCCATTTGTCTCTCCACCTCAGAGGGCTGAGAGCAGCCTGTCATTCCAAGCTGCAGCTCGCCAGCCGTGTGCGGGGGCAACACAACACGCCAGGCCAGACAGCTCTACTCCCAACCTTTGTGCCCCCAAACAGAGAGCCGAGGTATGAGCGCACGGAGGGGCTGCGTCTGCACCCAGTCCAAGGTCCCAAGGGGAAAGGAATTAGCACAGTGGCAGGGAAGGAGAGAGAGGAGGCTCCATGATAGGAACTAGAGAAGGCAGCAAAGGATAGGGTGGCTGGGCCTGGTAGTACGAGCTGTGGAGGGGAAAGTTCTTGCCCTGACAGTGAGGAGATGCATGAAGGCAGAAGACTGCCAAAGCCTGGTGAGAAGAGAACAGAGACTCAGCACCCGAGGGCCTCTGTAACAACACTGCCTGCCTGCCAAGTGCACCTGATGGCCTGGGGTGGCTCTGTAGCACTCTGCCTCAGTTTCCCTTTCATTCAGCAATTCCACAAGATGTATCCTTCTCCACCCCCACCACAGGGTCTGGCCTCCCTCTCCACCTAGCATCTTGCCCTGCTCTTTATCTCCACAGGAGCTCCCAGGCCTTTTCCATGCGCTTACAGCAGCCATGTGGGCCTCCAGGCCCAAACCCTTCCACCGGCTCATCACAGCCTCTGCCCCAGCATCCTCTCCCAACTCCTGCCTCCCTCTCTGCACAAACAGCAGGTCTGCATAGAGCCTGGCTGTCCTTAGTGCAGCTGTTAATGAGGAACAGGTGGGCCAGATCTGTTCCCTAGCCCTGGGCTAGGCTCTGAAAACAGCGAGGGTGATTCTGACCCAGAAAGGAGAGGGTGGAGTGGGTATCTCACTGTGCCCATGCTGCTGACCAGGGCTTGGCAAGCCTGGCAGAAGAGAGTTGCAATAGTACTGGTGAGAGGGGCTGAAGGCCCGAGGGGGAGTCCAGGAGAGGGGAGGCAAGGCTTCGGGAAATGTTGCCAAGACGGTGCTAGCCAGTTATGCCGGAGGAGGAGGAGGAGAGCTTGGGTTCAAGGATGATGCCTGGGCTATGGAGAGTGGGGGCCTTATGGAGAGCCCCCACAGAAACCAACTCCTCCCCCTGGGGAGGGTGCCAGGCTGAGCGCTGCCAGCCTAGGGAGAGGAGCTCCCACCCATGGATGAGGAGGCAAGGTATGGAGACCATCCCTGGTGGTGCTTTACCCAACAGCATGGAGTAAACAAATCACACCTCCCAGCATCCCCTTGCAAACCTGCACTCCTGGCACTGTAGACACCTGCCAGGCGGGCGGATCAGGGTCACGGATGGACAGACTGAGCCCAGAGTGGGGACAGAACTTGCACCCAGTGAAGCAGTGTCAGAGCTGGGGTTGGAGCTCGATGATGGACTCTGTCCCTGTCTGCCCGGAACTCAACACACAAACTTCCCTCTCCCCCAGCACCCCCCACTGCTGCCTATTGTGCCAGCCCTGACTTTCAGAAGGGAGCTTGAGGGTGTGGCCTGTAGGCGTAGCTGGGGGTGGGGTTGAGGGGGGAAGGATAAGAGAGGCCCCACTGGGTTCTGCTTCCGCACTTCAGGACAATCGGCTTTTGCTGAAGTGCCCAGGCACAAGTGGCCAAGCACAGAAGGTCCTAGGTTCTTTCCTCCCCGGGAACTCAGGCTCTGGCCCTCCAGCATTGGTGGGGGGCAAGGGCCCTGCGTCTCCCCACCGGCACCTGATTCCTTATCGCTGCCCACAGGGCTTACAGGGTTTACAATAAGCTCTTTGGTTACACAAGCAGGATGAGATGGGCAGGGCTCTGGGTTCCGAAAGCCTGCCCCATGGTCAGAGCCATGAAGAGGCCGGGGTACTGAGCACAGTGTGACCATGCAGGCAGAGGTGGGGGCTGAGGGCTAAAGGAGATGCACCTTCCTGCCATTCCTCTGTTGGGCTGAGGGATGTCTGCAGCCAGCACCCTCCCCGTGCCAGAGGGCAACCTGCTGCACAAGCCACAGGACCAAAGAGCCGCACTCGTTGGGAGAGTGACGCCCCTTGCTGCATCCTACCCAGGCCTGGGTGCTCCTCGGGTGCCAGAGGGAGTGGTTAGCAGGGAGTGCTCTGCACTGGGCAGAGGGGAGCCCCTGTATCTCCTATAGCACCAATTTTATGCCTGGGCATCTTGGGCTGTGCTCTGGATTTCAGAGAGGGGAGGTTCCTGCAATTCTCAGCCTGGTTTTTCCCCTGCTGGGCTCACCTCCCACCATGTGCTACAGCCCCACTAACTCACCTTGGAAATGGGGCGCCAGTGCCAGATGAATTCACTCTGCAAAGCCAAGCTCTTGGGGAAGAGACTAGAATCCAGGCCTCTGCAGGCTGTGACCTCCACAGGGGGCCAGCCTAGCTTACCGGGTTCCTGCCCTGACCTTCACCTACATCACCGCCACATTCAGAACGGGGGAAAGAAAAGAACCAAAACTCGCTCCTCCATGAGACACACTCCAGGAGGGAAGTGGGGAGAGAGAGATCAGTTCCTGAGAGATACCGCCAGATGTCCCATCCACCCCACTCCTCTCTCTGACAGTGGCCAGATGCTTCAAAGACATGGGGAGGAACCCCTATAATAGACTCTTTCAGGGGTTGGATTACACCCTAAAATTCTCTCTCTAAACACACTCAAATGGGGCCACGGATGTTCTCATTCTCCCAGTCACAGATACACACATCCCCCTTCCCCCCTCCGCCACACAGCCTCTTCCCCCCATGACAGACACTGAGTAATGGAGGAGTCCACAATCATTCACAGAAATCAAGGGCAGTTTTGCTCGTTCCTCCCAGGCCCATGTGGCTCCTTTCCCCGTCTCTCTGCGGTAACCTGGCCAGCTCACACTCCGGCTCTCCCTGTGACCCACCAGAACTGCACCCAGCCCTAGACACCCGTGTCTGTATTGTCGTGAGGTGTCTCTGGTCCTATAGCCAAGAACAGTTTCAAGTAACAAGTTAAAGATAGAGCCAGAGAGCTGCCCCAGTGTCTGGGTTGCACAGAGGCAGGTGCAAAAGCCAGTTCAGTTCACTGACAGCCCAGTCTCCTAAGGTGGGCACCAAAAAAGGCCTCTGCAGGGAGAGATGGGCTTTGGGGAGCTAACAATGGTGAGACCCCAAATTTCCATAACAGTAGAATCCAACAGTCAGAAGCTGAGGATTAGCAGCTGGTCACTAATGCCTCTCTGGGGGCCATGCTGTATGCTGGGTTAATCTTTTCCAAGCCACGACTCTGGGGACTCTCCAGCTGCAGTCAAGAGCTATCCTACTGATTAGTACTTTGCTAGGAGTGCCAGCCCAGAAGGACTCTGGCTATGGAGGGGTTAATGTCATCTGTCCCAGCTCATTGGCCCCTGACAAATGCCATGCACAAGCTCACCTAGCTAACCTTGTCCTTCCCCTCCTGCTGACTGCCCAAACCCACCTGGCGTCTCTTGTCTCAGATTTACTTTGTAAGCTCTTTAGGGCGAAGCCTGTCTTTTATTCTATGCCGGGCAGCACCAGCATAGCAAGGCCCTGATCTTGATTGGTCTCAGTTGCTACCATAATGCGGATAATAAACAACATCGGCGTAATCCAGCCTGGACAGCTACCTACCAGCCCCCCCACATGTCACCCTGTCACCTTCACCAGGCAGAGCTGCAGGGACCATGACTTCACAGGAGCTGCAGCTTGTAAACGTGGGGCCTTCTCACACTGAGGCCCTTACAGGGGGTGCAGCTGTGACAGACGGCTGCTTTACAGCCCTTCACACTCTGCTGGAGCAGCATAAAGGATCCTTAGCATCCCTGCGAATCAGGGCCTCTCTGCAGGGGGACCCCTGGTTACACCGACATGTGAGCAGGCTACTTTCCATTTCAGGTGCTAGCCTCCTGCTGGGTCACAGTGACCATGGCATAATTTTCCACTAGAAATTATCGTCTTGCAGTTTCAACCCTCACAGAGAAAGCCCATCCGATGTGACTCAACATCTCTGTGACATCCAATTCCTTCTCACCACGTAGACAACCCAGTAACACCCTGGAGATCCCAGGGACAGAGTGTGCCTGGACCTGCCAGCACAAGGCTTGCCTTCTTGCATTACACCCTGGCTAAATGGTCACATTGCCCTTCCCAGAGCAACTCCACCACCAGCCTGCACAGCCAGAGCCATTCCTGCTGAGGGAGGGCTCTGCAAGCGCCCCTTCTGCGAGAGCTGGGACAGGAGTTCATCTCCTTGGATGTGGTGCGAAGACTCAGTACACTCACAAACTAAAAACAGCTCCTAGTCCACTGGCAAGAGAGAAGGGCTACTCAGGGGCAGACAGAAGGATCTGGCTTCCTCTGTTGGGGGTGCCCTGGTGCCCAGGGTCGGTTCGGCCCGGCCCAGCTACCTAGAAGCTCTCCCCTGTCCATACATGAAGCACTGTCAGATGCAAGAGTGAGCTGTGGGGGAGAGATTGGTGGGACACTTAGGACTGCAGGGGCAGGAGGGTCTGAGTCACTCCCAAGGGCTGAGCGCAGGATACCCCATGTCCTGCTGCCAGAGGAATTAGCCTGGGATTCTATAGGGTTGGTTGGAAAATGCTCAAGCAGAGTGATTGCTGGGCAGCAGAAGCACATCCCGGTCAGTACTCTAGCCTCTCTGCATGTTACTTTCAGCCTCTGCCTTACTGGAGAGTAGTGGCAAGAGGGGAGGACTAACCACGTGCAGGGGCGGCTCCAGGCCCCAGCACGCCAAGCGCGTACTTGGGGCGGCATGCCGCGGGGGGTGCTCTGCCAGTTGCCGGGAGGAAGGCAGGTGGCTCCGGCGGACCTCCCACAGACGTGCCTGCAGAGGGTCCGCTGGTCCCGTGGCTCCGGTGGTAGATCCGCTCCTGACCACGTGCTGGTCAGATCCCCTTCCCTGGAAAGTCAGGGACAGGATCCTTCCAAAGAAAAGGAGCAGGGGGTGAATTCTGGGCAGCAGGGGAGTTTCTGATTCTGGAGAACAGCTGGCCTCCCAGGGTCACACCGGGCCTGCTTGAAAGGGGTCCCCAAGAAGAATAGGGGGACCACTCTAGGTGAGGCCTCCTTGGGGTAAATCCCAGTGGTCCAGCGATGCTGGGGAGTCTGGGTGCAGGGAAGGCTGATGACAGTGAGGACTTGGGAATAGAAACTTCCTGCACAGCACAGTGAACGGCACTGGATTTGTATCCTGTCGGTTCTTAGTCCCCGACTCCCCTACAGCTCCCAGCTGCTGCCCTGCTCCCACCTGGAGGTAGAGGGGCCCTGGTGACAAGACTGATCTCCCTGACTGGTCTGGGGAGGAGGGACCTGACTCCCCCAGTCCCTGGTGCCTGGCTTGCAGGAACAGCACACGCTGCTGAGGAACGGCCCCGTCAGGGTTCCTGGGGAGCGGAGCCCACATCCCCAACTCACTGCCCAGCCATCCCTGGGATGTCACCCCCTGGCCTCCTACCAGGGCTGTAGGGCTCAGGTGCCCCAGCTGGTGAGAGGACCCCGGCACCTGGGCCAGCCCCACCTCACCTCCCCCGCAAAATGGGGCTGGAGCTGCAGGCCCCAGAGCACCAGCACGAATAGCAGACAGATGCTCACAGCCTGAGGGAGCAGCCGTTGGAGTATTAGAGGGTAAGGGCCATGGGGGCCAGAACGCAGCACCCTCACTCCACTGAGACCTGAGCCACCGGGACCCACCCCCGGGGCTGAGCAGGGCCTGCTTCAGCAGGGGAAGGCCAGGCTTAGCCTGCGGCCTCATGCTCAGTACCCAGGACAGTGCCAGCCCCAGACCCACAGGACAGTGGACATGGGGGGGAGGGCCTGGGCAGACAGCCTTGCACGGGGGTGGGCAGGGATACATGCAACCTGACCACCCCGTGTATCAGCTGGAGGATGGGGGCTTGGCTGGAAGGTGGGGTCAGGAGGGGCAAGGGCCCCTCTCACCTGAAGTCACTGTAGGGGTGGATGGGAAGGGGCACAGGGGTAGGACCTGGCTGGGTGGACAGGAATGGGTGGTTAGGCTGGGCGTGGACAGAGACAGGGGAAGGGGAGGCTGGGTGACTGCGGGCGGGGAGTGGCCAGCTAGGGAGGACAGGGGCAGGGGCTGGGCAGCTAGCAGGCGGGTCCTTAGCAGGTGCCAGGCCGCCTCTCACCTGAAGTCACTGTAGGGGTAGATGGGCAAAGGGGTAGGGCCCAGCTGGGTGGCAGAGGGTGGCTGACCAGGGAGAATGGGGGCAGTGGGTGGCCGGCGAGCAGGCGGGTCCCTCAGGGACTGCCCAGGCCCTTCTCATCTGAAGTCACTGTAGGGGTGCATGGGGAGGGGTAGGGCCTGGCTGGGTGGCAGAGGGTAGCTGACTGAGGAGGGGGCAGGAGGTGCCCAGGCCCCTCACCTGAAGTTGCTGTAGGGGTGCATGGGGAGGGGTGGCAGAGGGTGGCTGGCTAGGGAGGATGGGAGCAGGGGGTGGCCGGCGAGCAGGTGGGTCCCTCAGGGGGTGCCAGGGCCCCTCTCACCTGAAGTCGCTGTAGGGGTGCATGGGGAGGTGTAGGGCCTAACTGGGTGGCAGAGCACGGCTGGCTGAGGATGGGGGCAGGGGGTGCCAGGGCCCCTCTCACCTGAAGTCGTTGTAGGGATGGATGGGGAGGGGTGGCAGGGGATGACTGGCTAAGGAGGATGGGGGCAGGGGGTGGCTGGCGAACAGGTGGGTCCCTCAGGGAGTGCCAGGGCCCCTCTCACCTCAAGTCGCTGTAGGGATGGATGGGGCGGGGTGGCAGGCTAAGGAGGATGGGGGCAGGGGTGCCCAGGCCCCTCTCACCTGAAGTCGCTGTAGGGGTGGATGATCCAGGACCCGGCAGATTTCACCCGCTGCTGCTCCAGCTCCACCGCCTTGTGGCTGCCAAACATGCGCAGCGAGAACTTGTTGACCGCGGGCTGCAGCATGGCCCCGAGCTGGCGCTGCACGAAGGTGCCGGCCAGCGCGGCTGGGTCGTCGGCGTCCGACAGGATCTGCTCCGCCGCCTCCGCCTTGCCGCCCCCGGGCTGCGAGGCGGGCGCCTCCCCGGGTCAGCCGCGCGGGCGGCTGGCCTGCCCAGGCCACGCACCCTGCTGGCGCCGGGGCCTCCGCCAGGAGGGGCTTGTCCCGCGGGTCGGCGCCCTGCGCCCGTCCGGGGCTTCCGGCGGCGCCGCCTCCTGCCGGGGAAGGCCCTGCCAGGTTCCCAACGCCCTTGCCGGGCGCCCAGCCCGGCTCCCCTGGGCACATGCTCACCCGCAGCCGGAGCCGGCGGGCGAGGCGGCCGCAGCTCAGGCTCCGCCGGGGCGGGGGGGTGCCTGCGGAGGGCGCTGGACCCCGCCGATGGGGGCGCCGCTCCCCTTCCCTGCCCGCAGCGGCTTCAGCCGCAGGGACGCCGGGGGCCCGCGACGCTGCTCCCATGGCCGCCCCCAGGCCGGGGCCGGCGGCCAGGAGCGAGGCCTTGTGCACACGCCCAGGCCGGCAGACGTCAGCTGGGCTGGGGGAAGCCTGCAGCTCAGCCTCCGGAGCGCGGGCAGGCGGCGGCTCGGCCCAGGCAGCGGCGAGCCGGGGGCTCGGCAAGGCCAGTGCTGCCCCCTGACGGGAGCCCGGAGACTGCAGCGGGGAGGGAGGCGCACAGCCCCCGCAGGGGCAATCTCAGCTTCCTTCTGTTAAAACAAGTCCTTTCTATCGCTTGTGCTTGAAACACCCCAGTGAAAGCACCTATTGCAATTCTGGGGAGCAGAAAGCTTGGCTGAGCCCTGCACCCCCAGCCCGGGCATCCCTTTTGCCAAGAACATCATAAGAATGGCGAGACTGGATCAGACCAATAGTCCATCTAGCCCAGTGTCTTGTCTTCCGATAGTGCCGGATGCCAGAGGCTTCAGAGGGAATGAACAGAACAGGGGAGGTATCCAGTGATACATCTCCTGCTGTCTCCAGTCCCAGCTTCTGGCAGTCAGAGGCTAGGGACACCCAGGGCATGGGGTTGGGTCCCTGCTCACCTGTCCCCATGAACTTGTCCAGTCTTTTCCGAACCCAGTTGTACTTTTGGCCTTAACAACATCCCCTGGCAATGAGTTCCAGAGGTGCATTGTGTGAAGAACTTCCTTAGGTTTGTTTTAAACCTGCTGCCTGTTAATTTCATTGGGTGGCCCCTGGTTCTTGTGTTATGTGAAGGGGTAAATAACACTTCCCTCTTGGCTTTCCCCACACTGTTCATGATTTACAGCCCTCTGTCATATCCCCCTTAGTTGGCTCTTTTTCCAACCCCAGATTTAATCTCTGCACATATGGAAGCTGTTCCATCCCCCTGATCATTTTTGTTGCCCTTCTCTGCACCTTTTCCAATTCTAATATATCTTTTGTGAGATGGGGCGACCAGAACTGCAGGCAATGTTCAAGGTGTTGGGTACCAGGGATTTGTACTGTGCCATTATGATATTTGGTGTCTTGTTATCTACCCCTTCCCTAATGGTTCCAAACATTCTGTTTGCTTTTTGATGGCCGCTGCACACTAAGTGGATGTTTTTGAAGAACTATCCACAATGACTCCAAGATCTCTCTCTTGCGTGATAACAGCTAATTTAGACCCCAGTGTTTCAGACGCTATTTCTTTGCCTTTTGCAGGCTGCCACCCCACTTTACAACAGAAAAAAATGCTAGGACTCCGCTCCCCTAAAGCTCCTGATCCTGGCCAGCCCGTCCCTGGCCCCACACAGATGTGCATGGCCCCACCAGTAACACATCTGAGCTCCATGACTGACTGCTCTGGGAAGACTGGGACTCCTCTTCTGACCCCCTGGAGCCTGGGTTACAGGAGAGGCCAGTCCAGAGTTTCTGGGGAGAGGGCCGGCTCCAGGCACCAGCTCAGCAAGCAGGTGATTGGGGCGGTCACAGGGAAGGGGCGGCACCTCAGGCTCTTCGGTGGCAATTTGGCGGCAGGTCCCTCAGTCCCTTTTGGAGGGAAGGACCTGCCACCAAAGAAGAAAGCAGCACAGTAGAGCTGCCACCGATCACGTCTTTTTTTTTTTTTTTCCTGCTTGGGGTGGCAAAAACCCTGGAGCTGGCCCTGCCTGGGGAGCAGAGACTGCAGACCCCAGCCCCTGGTGTTCACTGCCCTGCCAGCCATAAAAAACAGAATGGTGCTGGTGCCCATCTGGGCCTGGGAGTCATGCCCCCCTCCCCCATGGTATTGCCCTTGCAGGCACTGAATGTGGAGGGAGCAAGGGGCCCTGAGTGGCAGGACAAGGCGGGTCTCCACTGCTGCCTGCCCAGGCCCAGCTTCACCTTCCTCTCCCATGAGGTGTCTTGAGCCACAGAGGTCAGAGGTGTCACGGGATCCCCACGAGGCTGGGATGCTCCTGGGGTGGAGGCCAGAAAGATCCCTCCCCTGCACAACAGCAGCCCATCCTAGGAACCAGCGCCAAGCCTCAGTGGGGGCCCGGGCTGAGCCCAGGCAAGGACCCATACGGCAGGGTCAGGTTGGGGCATGTTTTGGGTGGGGTCATGCCTGGCCTTGAGGGGGGGTCTGATGGGGGTTGGGTCATGGCTGACCTGTGTGTGGGTGGGGAGTTGACACAGTTTGCCTGGGGGTGAGGTTTCCCAGGGCAGGGTCACAGCTGGCCCATGTGTGTATGTATGTGGGGTTTCCAGGGCAGAAGACCATGCGTGTGTGTGGGGGGGAGGTTTCCCAGGGCAGGACATGGTTGGCCCTGGGGGAGTGGGGGAGGGGTTCCCAGGCAGGACATGGTTGGCCCGTGGGGAGGGCATCCTAGGGCAGGAAGCAGCTGGCCTCTTTGTGGGGGGGGTTCCCGGAGCAGGAAGCAGCTGGCCTGTTTGGGGGGGGGTTCCCGGGGCAGGACGTGGTTGGCCCGTGGAGTATTTGGAGGGGGAAGGGCGGGGTTGCCGGGTCCTTTGCTTGTCCAGCTGCAGAGCGGGGCAGGGGATGGAGGCCGGGGGCCCCCAGGCGGGGCTGAGAGGTGATGGGAGGGGGAGTCTCTGGTGTTCCCCGCCCCCTGTCCGTGCAAAGCGCTTGTGAGAAGCCAGTCTCAAATCATGACGTTTGCACTGGTGTCAGTGCCGGGCATAGGGTGTGGTGTGCCCCTCCCCCCCGCACGGAGGGGGAGAGATGTGATGTGCCCCCCCTCGCACAGAGGGGGTGGGGTGTGCCTCACACTCTGAGGGTCTGGAGGGCAGTGAGAGGGGTGTCTCCCCACACAGTGAAGGGGGTTGAGGGAGCTGTGGGGGGGTGCTCCCTGCGTGGGGTGGGGTGGGGTGTGAGCCCCACAGGCTGGGCGGGGCTGGAGGGTGGTGAAGGAGTCTGAGGGGTTCCCCTCTTGCTCCCCAGCAATTCTGACCTGTCTTGCAGGCTTTGAAGAGACCGTGGCTGAGCTGTCCCAGGAGCTGGGAAGACTGGCCCAGAACCTGCAGGCACTGACCCAGTACCAGGCCACCCTCCTCAGCGTCAACAAGAGCCTGGTGAGGAGCTTCCTGCTGCCTCCCCTCCCTTTCCCCAGCTGATGGTAGTCTGTGCAAACCCCACCTCCTCAGATCAGTTTTGGGCCGCTAAATACCACATGCAGTTTAATTTCCTAACAGGAACCTCACAAGAGCAGGTTCTCCACAGGTGTGCTGGGCAGAGGCACAATGCCAGCAGGCACCCAACAAGTGCAGGGATGGAATTCTGTGTCCTGCTGCCCCCCTGACCCTCTCATGGCTCTGCCACTACTTGCTGTGTGACCCTGGATAAATCACTCAGTTTCTCTGCCCCAGAGTTTGCCCATTTGTTAAACTAAATCATTGATCCTGCCCTGGCAGCGAGGGGACTCTGGAATTAGTTGGTAGGATTCTTCAGAGATGCAAATGTTACACAGCAAGTTACTCAGCTTCAGTTACCCCAAACTTGACTCCACTGGGCCTGGGCAAACATCTCACTCAAAAAGAACCCATCCACTGAGAGAGAGACAGCTGGTTTTCTTCTCCGTAAGCTCTGTCTGTTTCTCTGACTGGGTCATTCCCGCACCCTGCATTCCATAGTGACTCCGACTAGGAGCCTAAACCCACATTCTGCACATCTTGAAAGTTATATCCCAAATTATCCTTCTGTGGGGTGGGTTTGGACTAGCTGCAGATGAGGGAGAGTAAGAGACTGTGTGTTGGGACTTTACCTAACCCTAATGATGAATGGAAATAAAGACCACAGACCAAAGCAGACATTTCTTGCCTCAGCTCTGTCTGCGTTTGTAAAAGGGGGAGAAAGAGACACAGTCATTGACTGTGGAGAGGGCAGGGGTTCAACTCTAATGTGGTATAAAATACAGAAGGAAAACTGTGTGACAAAGTGGGAATGTTCTTAATGTTTTCTCTGTATACTGTGTGGGTGCCTCAGTTTTCCCTTTGCAGTTCTTAGGTATCTGGGTGGGGAGATCAGGGTGTGTGATTGTTGCAGAGCCCAAGCGGGCCCCTGTGATGCTGTCTGTACAGAGAATGGCCTACACTCTTATCTCCTGGCAACCAATGGCCTGGGCCTCTCCTCTGCAAAGGTGCCAACTGAAGGTGTTGGAGAACAAAGAGATCAGGTGACCTCCTGGCCTGGGAAAGGGACGAGGGCAGAGGAGGGGCTGGAGAGTTTCAGTTTGGAGCTGGCTGGGAAAATGGAGGGGAGACCAGAAAGGCCTCCTGGCTTCCCCTGGCCCCCCAAGATGGACCTGACTGAGGAGGTCCTGTTGTCTATATCGGCAAGATCTATTTTGGACTGTGTTCCTGTTGTCTAAATAAACCTGTGTTACTGTCTGGCTAAGAGTCATGGTGAATCGCAGGAAGCCGGGGGTGCAGGGCCTTCTCCCCCAACTCTGTGACAAACTGCAGGTCAGCTATCCAAATAGCCTGCTTTGTTTAGGAAAGCCCCAGGGTTGCAATGCCTTGGTGGGTGTGGTTCTCATTCCTTGCTCTGCTGTTCCAGGGCTGAGTCTGTGTGGGTACTGGAGGTGTTCACATTGGTTTGTACAAATGGGTTGTTCTCGCAGTGTTAGCTTGGCACTTTGTTAGGCAGACTAAGCTCTGTGACTCTAACCTCTTTCTCTCCCACCATAGTGCTCATGGATGGAGAACATCAATGAATTATCCAAGCATCGGAAATGTCTTCCCATATTTGCAGCCCCTGGAAAGTGAGCTGGGAATTGTCTGGTTGATTGCACAGTGCCCATAGCAGAGAATCTCTGAACTTATTTTGGTCCCTGTGATAAGGGAAGGGAGCAAATCCCTCTGAGTCTTCAGTGAGCCCCATGGAAACTGTGTTATTGGCTGAATAAACAGAACAATACCCCATTAAACTGGGTTGGTTACTTTTTAAAAAAATAGTTATGTGAGAATTCCAAGCTGTGGCTGAATGCCAGCTGCAGCGGGTGAGCTGGGCCTTGTTTCCTCCGACTCAAGGGCCCTGTAGCTTCCACTGTTTCTAAGGCATCTCAGAATGGTGCCTGGTGCCTCCTCCACAGGCAGAAGCAGCCACTGTGGGAAGGTGACAGCCCTGAGTGCTCTGCCTGCCCCTTTGTCTTTATTTACAATCTGGTTTGCTTCTTCCCCCAAAGAGGGCGGGTTCCTGAAGGAAAGGCTCATCAGGGAGGACCCAATGGCAATACTGGGTTCTCCTTGCTGTTCAGTGGGAAGTCCATGCTCATTTCTCATCATTTGGATTAGGTTTTCTCTGTCTGGATACTAGTGTTGGCCACGTCTCAACATCATTTCTGTTGTACAGGTTTCTTACTGGCTCCTTGTGGGGGTTGTACTGGGCCCCAGCTCTGGATTGTGAACTGCAGGTGTTGGCGGCCAAGACATGGAGTCAGTATAGGGCATATAAGTGGAAGGGAGGTTGGAGTTGGGGGAGCTGGGAGAGTAGTGGACATGTGGAGGGCTTGGAACAGGAGAGAGAGTAGAAGCTGCATGGGGGCTCTAGTGGGGGGGGGAACTGTGAGGATGGTAGATATGAGAGCAGGGGGGCTGTAGTGATGGTAGGTGGAGGGACTGTAGCTAGGGAGGCAGGATCTGGGACCATCTGTAGGGAGGGGGACTGTAGGAGATGTGGGGGCTGTAGCTATCTCACAGAGCTGAAGGGACCCTGAAAGGTCACAGAGTCCAGCCCCTGCCTTCACTAGCAGGACCAAGCACTGCTTTTGCCCCAGATCCCTAAGTGGCCTCAAGGATTAAGCTCACAACCCTGGGTTTAGCAGGCCAGTGCTCAAACTCTTAGCTATCCCTACAGGGACACAGGGAAATATGGGGGGTCTGTAGAGGTGGGGGGCTGTAGGGACACAGGGAAGTGGAGGTAGGGCTATAGGGGTGGGGGGGTTGCAGGGACACAGGGAAGTGGGGTGGGGTTACTGTGGGGTTGTGGTTATGGGGCTGTAGGGACACAGAAGGGGGGGTATAGGACGGGCGAGGCTGCAGGGACACAGAAGTGGGGCTATAGGGGCTGCAGGGACCACAGGGAAATATGGGGGCTGTCGAGGTGGGGGGCTGCAGGGCACAACCCGGTCGGCGCATTCATGGGGGCTGCTACTGGTTATGGGGGCTGGAGCCAGGACCCCGCACAGCAGAGAGTGGGGGTAATGGGTTGTAGGCACAAAGAAGTGGGGGTGGGGTTACGGGGAGTTGTGGTTATGGAAGGCTGTAGGCACAGAGAAGTGGGGTGCGGGTTACTGGGGGTGTAGGGACACAGAAGTGGAGGTGGGGTTTATGAGGGGTTGTAGGGACACACAGAAGTGGGGGTGGGGTTATGGGGAGTTTGTGTTAATGGGGGCTGTAGGGACATAGAGAAGTTGGACGGTGGGGGTTATTGGGGTTGTAGGGACACACAGAAGTGGGGGTGGGTTTTGGGGAGTTGTTGGTTTATGGGGCTGTAGGGACACAGAGAAGTGGAGGTGGGGGTTATGGGGGTTTAGGAACACAAGTGGAGGTGTGGGTTATGCGAGTTGGGGTTAGGGGGCTGTAGAACAAGAGGTGGGGGTGGGGGTATGGGTGAGTTGTGGTTATATGGGGGCTGTAAGGGACACACATCAGAATGGGGTGGGGGTTATGGGATGTGTGGTTATGGGGGGGCTGTAGGACACATAGAAGTGGGGTGGGGGTTATGGGGAGTTGTGGGTTTGGGGGGCTGTAGGACACACAAGAAGTGGGGGTTGGGGGTTAATGGGAGTTGTGGTTATGGGGGGGCTGTAGGGACACAGAGAAGTGGAGGTGGGGGTTATGGGGCTTGAGGACACACAGAAGTGGGGTGGGGGTTATGGGGAGTTGTCGGTTTATGGGGGGGCTGTGGGACACACAGAAGTGGGGGTGGGGGTTATGGGAGTTTGTGGTTAGAGGGGGGCTGTAGGACACGACAACAGAAGTGGTGGTGGGGTTATGGGGAGTTGTGGTTATGCGGGGGCTGTAGGCACACAAGAGCAGTGGAGTGGGGGTTATTGGGGGGGCTGTAGGGACACAACAGAGGTGGGGTGGGGTATGGGGAGTTGGGTTAGGGGGGCTGTAGGGACACAGAAGAAGTGGATGTGGGGTTATGGGGTTGTTGGTTTATGGGGGGGCTGTAGGGACACACAGAAGTGGGGTGGGTATGGGGAGTTGTGGTATGGGGGGGCTGTAGGGACACAGAGAAGTGCGAGGTGGGGGTAATGGGTTGGCGTGTAGGGACCACACAGAAGTGGAGTGGGGTTATTGAGGTGGGGGTTATGGGCGGGCTGTAGGACACACAGAAGTGGGGGTGGGGTATGGGGAGTTGTTGGTTATGGGGGGTGTAGGGACACACAGAAGTGGGGGGGGGGTATGGAGAGTTGGTGGTTATGGGGGGCTGTAGGGACACAGAGAAGTGGGGGTGGGGGTTAATGGGGGGCTGTAGGACAGACAGAAGTGGGGTGGGGTATGGGGGAGTTGTGGTTATGGGGGTGCTGTAGGACACAACACAGAAAGTGGGGTGGGGGTTATGGGGATTGTGGTTATGGGGGGCTGTAGGGACACACAGAAGTGGGGGTGGGGGTTATGGGATTGTGGTTAGGGGGGGGCTGTAGGCGAACACTAGAAATGGGGATGGGGTTATGGGGATTGTGGTATGGGGGGGCTGTAGGACACAGAGAAGTGGAGGTGGGGGTTATGGGGGGGCTGTAGGGACACACAGAAGTGGGGGTGGGGGTTCTGGGGGTTGTGGTTATGTGGGTGCTGTAGGGACAAAACAGAAGTGGGGTGGGGGTTGGGGAGTTGTGTTATCGGGAGCTGTAGGGACACAGAGAGAGTTGGAGGTGAGGGTTATGGGGTTGTTAGGGACACACAGAGGTGGGGTGGGGGTTATGGGGAGTTGTGGTTATGCGGGGCTTGTAGGGACACACAGAAGTGGGGGTGGGGGGTATGGGGAGTTGTGGTATGGGGGGGCTGTAGGGAACACAGAGAAGTGAGTGGGGGTTATGGGGGGTCTGTAGGGACACACAGAGTGGGTGTGGGGGTTATGGGGAGTGTGGTATGGGGGGCTGTAGGGACACACAGAAGTGGGGTCGGGGATGGGAGTTTGTGGTTATGGGGGGCTGTAGGGACACACAGAGTGGGGGTGGGGGTTTATGGGGAGTTGTGGTTAGGGGGGTGGCTGTAGGGACACACAGAAGTGGGGTGGGGGGTATGGGAGTTGTGTTATGGGTGCTGTAGGGACACACCAGAAGTGGGGGTGGGGGGTATGGGGAGCTTGGTTATGGGGGGGCTGTAGGACACACAGAAGTGGGGTGGGGTTATGGGAGTTGTGGGTTATGGGGGGGCTGTAGGGACACACAGAAATGGGATTGGGGTTATGGGAGTTGTGGTGTATGGGGCCCTGTATGGGACACACCAGAAGTGGGGGTCGGGTATGGGAGTTGTGGTTATGGGGGGGCTGTGGGACAACAGAAGAAGTGGAGGTGGGGCTTAATGGGGGGCTGTAGGGACACACAGAAGTGGGGGTGGGTTATGGGGAGTTGTGGTTATGGGGGGCGTAGGGACAGCAGAGAAGTGGAGGTGGGGTTAAGGGTGGCTGTAGGACACACAGAATTCGGAAGGTGGGGGTTATGGAGTTGTTGGTTACTGGGGGGGTGACTTGTAGGGACACACAGAAGTGGGGGTGGGGGTATGGGGAGTGTGGTTATGGGGGGGCTTGTGTAGGGACACACAGAAGTGGGGGTGGAGTTATGGGGGCTGTTAGGGACACCAGAAGTGGGGGTGGGGGTTTGGGGATGTGGTTATGGGGGGCGTAGGGAACACAGAGAAGTGGAGGTGGGGCTTATGGGGCTGTAAGACAGACAAGAAGTGGGGGTGGGGGGGTATGGGGAGTGTGATTATGGGGGGCTGTAGGGACACGACAGAGTGGGGGCGGGGTATGGGAGTTTGTGGTTATGGGGGGCTGTAGGGAACAACACAGAAGTGGGGTGGGGTTTATGGGGTAGTTGTGTTAATGGGGGGCTGTAGGACAGCACAGAACGTGGGGTGGGAGTTATGGGGAGTTGGTTGGTTATGGGGGGGCTGTAGGACACACAGAAGTGGGAGGGGGTTATGGAGTTGTGGTTATGGGGGGCTGTAGGGACCACAGAAGTGGGGGTTGGGGTTATGGGGGGCGTGTAGGGACATCACGAAGTGGGGTGGGGGTTATGGGAGTTGTGGTTATGGGGGAGTCTGTAGGGACAACACAGCAGTGGGGGTCGGGGGTTTATGGGGAGTTGTGGTTATGGGGTGCAGTAGGGAACACAGAGAAGTGGATGGTGGGGGGTATTGGATGGTGGGGTTATGGGGGCTGTAGGGACACACAGAAGTGGGGGGTGGGGGGTATGGGGAGGTTGTGGTTAGGGGGGGCCTGTAGGACAGACACAGAAGTGGGGTGGGGGGTATGGGGAGTTGTGGTTATGGGGGGTTCGTAGGGACACACAAAGTGGGGTGGGGGGTAAAAGGGATTGTGGTATGGGGGGGCTGTAGGGACACAGAGAGTGGGGGTGCGGGTTATGGGGAGTTGTGGTTGTGGGGGGCTGTAGGGACAAACAGACATGGGGGTGGGTTTGGGGGCTGGTAGGGACACACAGAAAAACTGGGGGTGGGGGTTATGGGGAGTTGTGGTTATGGGGGGCTGTAGGACACACAAGTGGGGGTGGGGGTTATGGGGGTTGTAGGGACACACGAAGTGGAGGTGGGGGTTATGGGGAGTTTGTGGTTATGGGGGGCTGTAGGGACAAGAAGTGGGGGTGGGGGTATGGGGAGTTGTGGTTTGGGGGGGCCTGTAGGGACACACAGAATGGGGGTGGGGGTTATGGGGCTGTAGGGACACACAGAAGTGGGAGTGGGGGTTATGGGGAGTTGTGGTTATGGGGGGGGGGCTGTAGGGACAACACAAGTGGGGGTGGGGGGTATGGGAGTTGTGGTTATGGGGGGCTGTAGGAACAAACACAAGTGGGTGGGTGGGAGTTATGGGGGGCTGTAGGACACAGCAGAAGTGGAGGTGGGGTTATGGGGAGTTGTGGTTATGGGGGGCTGGGGGACACAAAGTGGGGGTTGGGGGTGATTGGGGGTTGTAGGGAGCAACAGAGAAGTGGGGGTGGGGGTTATGGGGAAGTTTGTGGTAGGGGGCTGTAGGGACACACAGAAGTGGGGTGGGGGTTATGGGAGTTGTGGTTATGGGGGGGCTGTAGGAACACAGAGAAGTTGTGGGGGGGGGGTCTGGGGGCTGTGGGACACACAATGGGGGTGGGTTAGGGGGGCTGTAGGGACAACAGAAGTGGGGTGGGGGTTATTGGGGAGTTGTGGTTATGGGGGGCTGTACGGCGACCACACAATGCCGGGGGGTTGGGGGTTATGGGGGGCTGTAGGGACACAGAGAAGTGGAGGTGGGGGTTATGGGGAGTTGTGGTTATGGGGGGCGAGGGCACACAGAGTGGGGTGGGCGGTTATTGGGTGTTGTAGGGACACAGAGAAGTGGGGGTGGGTTTATGGGAGTGTGGTTATGGGGGCTGTAGGGACACACAGAAGTGGGGTGGGAGTTATGGGGAGTTGTGGGGTTATGGGGGGATGTAGGGACACAGAGAATGTGGGGGTTATGGGGGCTGTTAGGGACCACACGCTGGGGGTGGGCGGTTATGGGGGGCTGTAGGACACAGAAGTGGGGGTGGGGGTTTTGGGGAGTTGTGGTTATGGGGGGCTTGTAGGACACACAGAAGTGGGCGTGGGGGTCATGGGGAGTTGTGGTTATGGGGCGGGCTGTAGGGACACAGAGAGTGGGGGTGGGGGTATGGGGGGCTGTAGGGACACACAAGTGGGGGTGGGGGTTATGGGGCTGTAGGCGACATCAGAGAACTGGGGGTGGGGTATGGGGGTTGTGGTTCTGGGGGGCTGTAGGGAACACAAAGTGGGGTGGGGGTAGGGAGTTGTGGTTACTGGGGGGGCTGTAGGGACACAGAGGAGTGGGGGTGGGGCTCATGGAGTTCTGTGGTTATTGGGGGGGGCTCGTAGGACACACAAGTGGGGGTGGGGTTATGCGTCGGGGCTGTAGGGACACCACACAATGGGCTGCGGGTTATGGGGAGTTGTGGTTATGGGGGCTGGAGGGACCACCAAGTGGGGGTGGGGGTTTAATGGGGGGGCTGTATGACACACAGAAGTGGGGGTGGGGGTAGGGGAGTTGTGGTTGGGGGGGCTGTAGGGACACCAGAGAAGTGGGGGTGGGGGTATGGGGCGGCTGTAGGGACACAC
>NC_133779.1:44203243-44246671 GCF_003597395.2 Chelonoidis abingdonii
AAGGGGGGTCTAACAGTTGAGGGGGTGCAGGAAGGACGGGGATCTGGCAGTTTTGGGGGTGGGGTGTCTGGCAGTTGAGGGGGTGCAGGAGGGACGGGGTGGGGTCTGGCAGCTTTGCAGGGGGACTCGGGTGGTTGTCTCTAGCAGGCGTTGCTGTTGATGTCTTGCTGCCCCCAGACAGGAGCAGGTGCCTGTGTAGGTGATTGCTGGTGGGGAGCAGGTGGTGGGGCCACATTTCTAATTCTCCGGTGCCTGGGCTGAAAATACTGGGATCCCAGGGCTGGTGCTTTCTATGATCTGTCTCTAGGAGCAGCCCACCCTGTCCCAGTGGCAGGCACACACCCAGCAGCTTTACCTCCCTGCTGGCTGCTCAGTGTTCATATGATCTGGGTTGCTCTGCAGCCTGATCCAGAGCGAAGGGCTTCCAGGGCCAAGTGGAGCACTGAGCAGAGCTCACTGCTGGCTGGGAGCAGGGATCAGGGGTGGGATCAGAGCAGAGGTCTGGAAGTTAGGATTGTGGGGCTCTAATTCTAGTCTCACTTGTTTTGTGCCCATGGCACTCTCCTTCCCCCGTGCCTCAGTTTCTCTGTCTGTAGATGGGAATCATGACATTTTCCTGTCTGCTGGGGTGTCTAGATTAATTCAGTGGCGTTTGGAAAGCCCAGTATGAATGCTCACAGTGGTGGCGTTGATCCCTGAAGGGACCACTATCAGCAGCAGCTGGTTGCTGTTTCTGTTTCAATCTCTTTGCTGGTTTTTATAACTGCACAGTGAGTGGGAATATGACATGCTAGCTCAAAATCGATATCAGTTCCTGAGAGTGGCACCTTGCTTAGTGGCTTCTGCTGGCTGCGGTCATTTTCCGAGGAAGCCGCACTGTTCTACAGTGACCATGCTATGGTTTGTGAGCCAGCATTAATGCTGGTCTTGGATTGGGTTTCCTGTAATGAGCATCACTTGGCATCTGAATAGCTGCCAGGATGAAATTCAGAAATGCTGATTTCTTATTAAAGACAAGAAATGTGTCTCCTGTCTGTGAAATGGGTGCTGCAGCCTTTGAACTGTTTCTCCTGTCCTGGCTTCAGAGCTTGAAGTGTTTGTTTGCAGTCCAAGCTACCCAGCAGGGAGGGAGCTGTGGGTTGCCCAGGGAGGCCTGGCTTTGCCCTCCATATCTTAGCTTACTTACTCATAAGGAGGCGACTCCACCACCTTTGACCAGAAGCCATTTTATGTCTCTGTGCACCTGCTTTCAATATCAGTGAAGCTGCAAGTACAAGAAATGAGCCAGGTGTACCAGTGAATCTTGGGATGAATAAGTTATGTGAGTGAGCAGTAGTGGGTGATGGGAGCTCTAATTTCACATGCTGACAGAGGAGACCAGGCAGTCACAATTAATTACTAGTTAATATTTCAGAGCCAGAGTTATCTCGAGGTGCTAGCAAGAGTGTGGGGGACAGGGGGCATGGCTGTCTTCCTGGCTCTGGGAAGGAGTGCAGTCTGGTGGCAAGAGCAGAGGGACTGAGAATTGGAACTCCTGGGTTCTGCCTCAGTGGCTGTACAATCCACTTAAGGCATTTCATCCCTCCAGTTCTCCTGTCTATGAAATGGAGATGATTATTGGCTGCATTTGGGGGGTGGGAGACATGCGAGATTGAACTTTGAGAGCCAGTGAGCAAAGAAGGCATCAGGGAAGTGCCCAGTGTTAGCATTTTAATTGGCCTACACTGGGAATGTGTCTGCGTGCCCAAAGAGGAATGGGATTGCCTTGCTGTACAGGTCCTATGGGGCCTGTTCACAAGGCCTGCTTGCTGCTGTACTGCACGCTAGTATCCCAAGACGGTTCCCCTTGGAGCTTGCCTGCTTCCGCTAGGCATTTGGGCCAGATGCCAGCAGCACCCAGAGCTCTCATTCACCTGCCTCCTTCCAAGACCCAGAAAAGCAAAGCTACCTGGGAGAGGAAGGGGCGAGGCTCCAGAGTATGTTGGCTGTTTCTGAGTGTGCTCATTACAAAATGAAGGACTGACTGGAGGTGGAACGTGCAGATGCTGCCACTAGAATAGCAGTGGCCAAAGCTTCTTCACTTGAGGATGGGGAGTAGTACAGACCCTTCTGCTGGGAAAAGGCACTCTGCTAAGGAGAGAGCAGCATGGATCCTGTCACCAGAGAGTCTGTGTACCAGCCTAGGGCTCTGCTCTAGCACAGAGGTACTTTGATACACTTGGATAGTCATCTTCCCCTCCCACCGCCCAGTTCAGAGACATGAGTGAGCAGCCCAGGCATCCTCGCCTTTCCTTGTTTGGAAAGTGTCCTCCTACTGTTGAGTTCAGCTGATAGAATCAAGTTCACTTGATGGGAGCAAAGTGCTTGGCTGTGTTGGTATGGAGCTGGTTGGTCCTGGTCCTGGTCCTCTGAGGACATGAATCTGACCTTGCCCTGGGTGCCCAGAACATCACACCCTGTGCCCAGAACCAAAAATAATGCTGTGACTCCCAGACTTGCTTGTATTTCTTCAACTCTTCCAGCCTGCAGCACCCGGACCCCTCACTGACATGTCCCTGGGGCTTTGTCCTTTCCAGAGAACACTGAGGTGCTTAGTGAGTTCCCGTAACTTTTGCAACCTATCCATGTGCAGGCAGAATTTGAGAGAGCCCCCTCCAGCTGCCTTCACTCAGAGAGGCTCTGACTAGAGATAATAGGAGAGACTGGGGATGTTTTTGATGAACTCTCCATTGAAGTAGAGCTGACACCAGAGGCTGGGCTTAACTTCCTGGGCTGCCGATGCCATGTGTTGGATAAATGGGGGGTGTAGGCCCCAAATGGAAACTGTCAGAATCTGAGAGGGAGAGGCCAGTATCTCTGAATTCTGCTGGACAAAAGCAATGTCCTCTTCCGTGCATGGCATTTCATTGAGTCCTGCTGTGCGCATCCGTTCCTGGGGGGCGGTGAGACGGAAGGGAAATGTAAATGAGGAAACAGACCAAAGTGAAAACAGATCTAGGCGGATATTCATGTCCAGTATAGCACTGAGGATTCTGAACCCTCTCCATCCTCGCTCCCCCGCACCCTCCACTGGGCCTAGTTCATCTCTGCCCTTGACCTGCTGCAGTAACACCCTGCAATCTGCCTCTCCCATGTAGCATGCTCAGAACACTGCTGACAGTTTTGCCTTCCCCTCTCGCTGCTCCATCAGTGTCACACGCAACTGAGTCTGCACTGGCTTCTCTTCAGAGCTGTCTCTATTGCTGCCCTTGTCCTTGCCCTTCTGTGTGCAGTCTCCCATAACCATGTGACGTGGTGTCCCCGCGTGTGCACACGGCACACTCCACCCCTCAGAGCTGGTCAGAAAAACAATATTTCAGTACAAAATGGGTTGCGGGGCGAATTGAGCGGTTTTTAGAGACCAGCCAGCTTCTTTCTCCTCTCTCTCCTGGGGCCATGCTGGCCTTGTAATGCATTGGTGGTGTCATACTTACCCAGCAGCTCTTTAGGGCAGAGAGCTCTCTGGCAACTAAGTCTGGAGCTGGAGTCTTCATCCCAATTCAGTGTGTGGTCCAACAGCCCTTAGCATAGTCCAGACGTAGCCCCAGTCAGGCAGGGCTTGTACTCGTGTTCGCAGCAGCTGGTGTTGCTGTCCTGGGATGGATGCGTCTCTGGGAGGTGTCCTGGGGCAGCAGCTAGCCTGGTGAAATGGCAACTTCTGTACTGCTGACAGAGGTGGGCCTTCCTGGGGGGGTGGGGGTCTGTCACCTCTTCCATGGGGGGAGGTTGGTTTCTGACCCATTGCTCTTTTGGACAATTTTTCATTTTCCTGCTCCGTGTGACCCCTTGTCTGGGGTCAGTTCCACTCAGGCTTTCTCTGCTGTCAGACACCCTGGAGGTCACTTGCTGGTTCTGCCCTCTCCTCTAGATGCCTCACTCCAGAAGGTACCGCTCATCGGAGCGCAGCAGTCGAGGCAGCTATCACGAGCGCTACAGAAGTCGCAAGCACAAGAGGCGGCGGACGCGGTCCCGGTCAAGCAGCAGTGAGCGTGACCGGCGGCGCCGGCGAGAAGACAGTTACCATGTTCGCTCCAGGAGGTGAGTGCCGGGGGCAGGCTGGGACCTGGCTGCACCCCTGTAACTGCACTGAAGGAAGTTGCTGTCAGCTCAGTTTCTGCCAGCCAGGTGGCCTGGCAAGTTTGGTGCCCCAGTTTGGAGGAAAGACTGACCGGCTGCCCCCTGCCAGTCACTGGGGGAAGTGCACTGATGCCAGCAGGCATAGGATGGTGTCTGGAGGACTATTGCCAATGGGGCTGTGGAGAGAGCTGCTTTAGTCCTTCCTGGGGGAGCATGTGAGCAGTCACTAAAGCCTGAACTCAGGGAAGCTGGGGCTTGCTGCTGCTGCTTTCCAGCTGGGCCCAATCATGTTCCAATTACTCTTCTTCCCCACCCCAGCTATGACGACCACTCTTCAGACAGGAGAGCCTATGACAGGCGCTACTGTGACAGCTACAGGCGGAATGACTACAGCCGTGAACGAGGGGAAGCCTACTATGAAACTGAGTACCACCACTCCTATGAGTACCAGCGCTCCCGGGACCATGACGGCAGCTACCGGAGCTGCAAAAGCAGCCGGCGTAATAAGCACAGGCGGAGACGGCGCCGCAGCCGGTCCTTTAGCCGCTCCTCATCGGTGAGTACCCTGTAACTCCAGATCTTTCCCTGTAACCTTTCTCTCCCAGGTTGCGCGCTTGGTAAGTAGGACACTCACTTACTTTCTTACACAGTCTCAGACTCAGCTTGTGAAATGCATAAAAAAAACCTAGTGCAGGCAGCTGCTCCCATCCGCCGTCCTGATGCGCCAGTGCAGCAGCTGCCCTGAGCCTGATGGGCCCAGGCAGCTTTCGGACACCTTTTGGGTTACCCATCCTCCAGTAGGATAAGCCAGGAGAGGAGCTGGGCGCCCCATGGGGCCCAGTGCAACCCATGTGGGTCTGTGCAGCCCCCACCTCTTGTTTCCCCAGGTGGTGACGCTGTGACTGTTGTTCCCATCTCCTGTCCCCATCTCCTGTCCCCCAGTAGGGTGCTGCTGTTGTAGTTGTATGTGTTGTTTGTATCACAGTACTGCTTAAGGGCCGCAACCAAGCAGCAGGGTCTCTGTGCTGGGCAGCATGGAAGTGATAAGATGGTCCTTGCCTCAGAGAGGTCAGTATC
This sequence comes from Chelonoidis abingdonii, assembly GCF_003597395.2. NCBI lineage: Eukaryota > Metazoa > Chordata > Testudines > Testudinidae > Chelonoidis > Chelonoidis abingdonii. The sequence goes on from NC_133779.1 coordinate 44,208,437, forward strand.
ACTGTGACTGAAGGACTGGCCCGTGCAGCCCCAGTGCCTGGCATCCCCACCGGAGTGGTGCTGTAGCAGGAGGCCTGGTCCCTGGGGTGCTCAGCTCTTGTTTCTGAGCAGTAGAGCCATTCTTTAGCTTCTGCTGGATGGGCCCTGGCTATTTAAGATGTTGTGCAGGGGGCTCTGGCAAAACAGTTTGGCATGTGCAGCAATCAGTTCAGATGGAGGCAACAGGCTTTTTCCCGCATAGGGTCCCCAGCCTTCTTCCTCTTGCCTACGCTGCTGCTTGCCTTCCGTTTTCTGTAGGCTCAAGATACTCTGTCTCCACTTGGTGTCCTGGCTGCATGTTCAGGGCTGTTCCAGGACTAGGATGGGAGTCCTGGGCTGGAGATGGGGCCTTCAGGCTGCTGGCTCTCTGCTCCCAAGTGTGGGGTTACTTAGCTGAAGAAGAACTGAAAACAGGAACTCTCTCTTCTCTGATGCAAGTCTCTCATCTGACCTCATCCCAGGCTGTGCCCATTCCACTTTGTGCTCTTTTCTCTGGGGGGTTAGTCTCTCCGGGACCAGTTTGGTTAGGGGAGGGCAGATGAAGAGGTCTCTGATCTGCCTCAGGGGTTGTTACTCACAAGGTCTGTCTGGTTCTGGATGCAGCGTTGTGCTTTGTAAACCTCTTAGTTCTTCCTTCTGTGTTGGGGTGGGGAAGGCTGTTGGGGCTGGGGGACTGTTGGAAAAGGGTGGGGATGTCTGTGCAGGGGCAGCTTGGCCCTTTACTTGTGACGGATTTCCCAGCACACTGTCTGCTGCTGCCTTTCCTTGGTGGCTGATGTGGGGCTGATGTGAGCCCCTCCCTGTGGTCACCGAACACTTGGCTGGTGACTGTGTGCTCTCTTGGCATTGACCCAGTGCTGACGATCAGATCCTGCTCCTCTCCAAAGCCCCAGAGGAGTGAGAGCAGCTGGCCCCTCCCTCTCACTACCCCATCCCCTCCGCTCGCCCCTGTTCTGGTCTTTGCTCTTGCACTGGTTCGGGGGGGCTGTCTGTAGGTTTTTTTTTTTTTTTTTCTTTTTTTGCTACAAAGAAAAGCAAACTGTTTTTTTCTTTTCTGAGCTAGTGTGTTGTATCTTGACATGTTCCCTTGCAATATCCCTATCGTTATATATTCCTCTGTGCCGTATGAATTGGCTGGGAATCCCTCCTGCAACCCCTCCTCAAACAACCATGTGAATTTCCAAACCAACCAATGTGTGACGCTGGCTGCTGCGCTGGTTTGAAAATCTGATTGGCTGGTGAATGATGAATTCCCTGTCTGCCTGGGCCAGCAGCGGAGTCGACAGAGCAGCAGAAGGGCCAAGAGTGTGGAGGACGACGACGAGGGGCATCTGATCTATCGCGTCGGCGACTGGCTACAAGAAAGATGTACAGCCGAATCGTAACATAATTTAGCTCTCTAGTTAAGCTCCCATCGCAGTCGCAGATCTGTCTTATCTTTCTGTTCTGTTTTATTTTCATTGTTTTTAAAGAGAAAACCCCCTTCCCTCCCTCCTTCCCTTTCGTTAAAGATATTAATTTTCTATTTTGCATTACCAAAATACCAGGGAACTAGGGCAGTTGCCTTGTGCAGCTGGTGTCAGCATTCTGCTGCACTGGTGTCTCAAGCTGTGTGCAGGCTAGGTGTCGCAATGCATTCTCCTCTGCCTTGTGTATGCGCTGCACCCAGGTCCTGCTCACTCCCTCATGTTGCCTTCTCTCTCTCTCTCCCTCTCAGATGAGATTATTAGCACCTTAGGGGAAGGCACGTTTGGCAGAGTGGTGCAGTGTGTGGATCACCGGAGGTAAGCATGCTGACTGGGCTCGCACGGTGGGTGGGCAACCAGCTAAATGTGTGTGTAAAGGCTGGAGCTTTTGTGTGGAGACGAGCCTCCTCCCTCCTGGACTCCAGTTCAAATCCAGCGTGGATCAGTAGGCACCCACTGCTGATCCCATATGGTGTGGGATACAGTGGTGGGTCTTGTGATTGTTTGTAGTGGAATAAACCCACCATCTCAGTCTGCACTGTCCAGCCAACCAAAATCTCTGCTGGACCTGGCTAGTCCATGACACCCCTTCCCCAGGGCATGGGCTCAGCTCCACAGTGACCTTGCTTTCTTCCTTCCTCTCCCCAGAGGGGGTGCACGCGTCGCCCTAAAAATCATAAAAAACGTGGAGAAGTATAAAGAGGCTGCTCGACTGGAGATCAACGTGCTGGAGAAAATCAATGAGAAGGATCCAGAGAATAAGAAGTGAGTATCTTGCTGTGGTGGGGCCAGGGAGGCAGTGTCATCCTAGCCCCTATGCCCTCCAGCTGCTAGGGAGCTGCCTGGCAGCCCATGGTAGGGTGTGTGGGGCGGTAGTGCCATCCCAGTCTGCCATACTGGGGTCCTGAGTTCATTATTCAAAGTATTGTAGGGTTGAGGTCAGTCTTGGCTGCTCTGTGCCCGGTTGGGGGGTGGGGAATGGCTGGGGAGGACTAGGACCATCTCTAACAGAAGTGTCTCCTCTCAGCCTGTGTGTGCAGATGTTTGACTGGTTTGATTACCATGGCCACATGTGCATCTCCTTTGAGCTGCTGGGGCTCAGCACCTTCGACTTTCTGAAGGACAACAACTACTTGCCCTACCCCATCCACCAAGTGCGGCATATGGCCTACCAGGTGTGCCAGGCTGTGAAATGTGAGTGGCAGCCGCTCCCCTCCCTGACAAGATGGGGCGGGAGGATCTCTGAGCCACACCTGTGCCAGCTCTGCATCTGATAAGCCCAGGGCACCCCATCACTAGAAGGGGTTCACTTCTGCAGATTCCAAGGCCAAGCCCTCCCTGCCTACCAAGAGAAGGAAAATGGTGCATTGGGGTGAACCCACCCTCCTTTACCCATCTCTATAAGAGCAGTAATCATGTGGGATGGGGACAAAGAGGTGCCACAGATCTGGGTACCCTCTCTTTCTGTCCCCCACAGCTGTGTGTGGAGCTCATCAGCTCCAGTTCCCTGCACCCTGGGCTGGAGCAGTGTCTGACAATGTAAGCCACATTCACTGACCACTGCAAACTGGTGTCGGTGTCAGCTGGGTTTAATGGACTCTGACTCTGAGCATGTTTTCCTCCCCAGTTCTGCATGACAATAAACTCACTCACACGGACCTCAAACCCGAGAACATCCTCTTTGTGAATTCGGATTATGAACTCACTTATAATCTGGAAAAGGTAAAGGGGCTGCCCTCACCTTAAGTGCCTCCTGTGAGGTGTTCTGGCCTCTCCTGGCCCTACAATCAGATAGGAAGGAGTGGGGGGCACCCGTTTTCCTGGTGGGAGCACTAGTGAATTGTGCTGTAGGGAACAATTCTGCAGTGTTGGTCTCCTGCCCCTGGGAGGTGGATGGGATGGGACTGATAGGGTTCCTGTGTCTGTTCAGGGCCCAGTTATCACATGAGTTGCCTTCATCTTCTGTAAACAGACAGCAGTGGCCCCACGGCGCTCTGAGAGCTGGTGAGAGCAGCCTTTGGACTTGTGGGTGGGCAGGAGTAGAAGGACAAGTGCCAGGCCTAATCGTGCTCCTCCAAAGCGATCCATTTCTGTGGTGCCCTGCTGTGCAAGGGGCTGAGGCTGCCTGGTGAAACTCCTGTGTAACTGGTCCCTTCTCTCTCTCTCCAAGAAGCGAGATGAGCGGAGCGTGAAGAGCACAGCCATCAGAGTGGTTGATTTTGGCAGTGCAACGTTTGATCATGAGCATCACAGCACCATTGTCTCCACCAGGCACTACCGAGCCCCAGAGGTCCTACTGGGTATGTACCGCTGGCTCTGCGTGCTGGGCTGCAGGATGCTGGCCCCTAAGTTCCCAGGGATCACACTGAGTAGGCACCATGGGCTCTGTTCGCTGAGCTATGGGCTGTTTGCCTGCCTGCCATGCCATTTTTCTAGAAATGCCAGCAGATGGACAGCTCAGAGCACTGGCTTCAGTACAGGCTGTGAGCACACTGAGTGTCAGTCAAGGCAAAAGTTTCCTTTGGCAGCAGCTTATAGAAAAGGAGGTTTGCAGATCTTGTGCAGTGACTGCTCTTTCCCTCTGGTAATAACCCCTCTGCTTCTTAGAACTCGGCTGGACCCAGCCCTGTGATGTGTGGAGCATCGGCTGCATTGTCTTCGAGTATTATGTGGGCTTCACCCTGTTCCAGGTGAGACTCATGTCTTTGCTCCACAACCACATCAGCTTCAAGCTGATGGAGTCAAATCCTGGCACTCTCCCACTATTGTTTTGGGACATCCATGCCTGGGAGTGGGTTCTCCTGATCATTGGTGTCCTCTAGTGCTGCAGTCAGCGGTGCACTGGGCATTGGCTGGCAGCCAGGAACCACACTCGTTCTGTGGCTGCAGTAAGAGGCTGAGACATCCTAGCACCAGTGAGCTGGAGAATCCCCCGAGCTGTGCAGGAGTCTGAATCTGCTTCATGACATCCCCTTATGAGCTGGGCCGATCTGTTTCTCTTCCAGACTCATGACAACCGGGAGCATCTGGCCATGATGGAGAGGATCCTGGGTCCGATTCCTTCACGGATGATCCGAAAGACCAGGTGAGAGAAGCTGACGGGATGCTGCAGGACCTGCCATTTGCTCTCCTTGCCCCATTTCCCTGTGGTAGTTCCTGCTGATGTGGGGCTTGGGCTCAGGGGTTCCTTACTGAATCAGCTCTGTTTACAGTGCTGTTCTGGAGTAGAACAGCTGAACACGCCTGTGACCCCCGCCCCGTATTGTCTGGGTGGCTGAGTCTCTATGGAGGCAGGGGGTCTCCACTCCAGCTCCTTGTTGTTATGGCCTCATTGCTCAGTCCCTTCTGCTGTAACTTAGGCCTGGGCTACACTAGCGGAGGGGTTCAAACTAAGATACACAACTTCAGCTACGCTATTCGGGTAGCTGAAGTCAAAGTATCTTAGTTTGACTTACCTGGCCGTCCTCACAGCAGCAAGTTGACTGCCGTGGCTTCCTCATCGACTACGCTTACTCCTCCTGCCGAGGTGGAGTACGGGCGTTGATTTGGGGATCGATTTATCGTGTCCAGACAAGACACAGTATAGACGTAGCCTTACTGTGTCACCTCTTACTCTGGCAGGAAGCAGAAATATTTCTACCATGGTCGCCTGGACTGGGACGAGAACACCTCTGCAGGCCGCTATGTCCGGGAGAACTGCAAACCACTGCGGGTAAGGCTCCCAGCTGGGGCACCCCTCCCTTCCCATGGGAACTCTTAATACCTGCCCCAGCTCTTGAGAATTTGGACTCTGTGTAGCCAGCAGGGCTGTGAACGTGGCCTCCTGGGAGCCACTGAAAGGCTCTGTCCACATGGCTTCTTGATGGAAACCGGAACTGAGTTAGAGATTAAGACTGGAAATGGAAAAGGCAGTGATGGGAGCTTAGCCAGAAGGCTGAGAAGGGGGTTGAGGGCTGAGAAACCTTGGGGGAGGTGCCTGCAAAGGAGAAATGAGAACTGGACAACACGTGCTCGTTAGAATGCTCCACAACTTTGGGGCCTTCTAGGTCCCAAGCCCTAACTGGGCTCTTTGCCCCGGAAGCATGTTGGGAGCTCCCAGCTGTACTGCACTGTGGGTGGTGGGCCATGCTGTATCTTTCCCCCGACTTCTCCCCCTCATCTTCCCAGAGATACCTGACCTCTGAGGCTGAGGACCACCACCATCTCTTCGACCTCATCGAGAGCATGCTGGAGTATGAGCCGTCAAAGCGCATCACTCTGGCCGAGGCACTCAAACACCCATTCTTCGACATGCTGAAAACAGAGCCAAGCACAAAAGTGTGGGACTCTAGCCGAGACATCAGCCGGTGACACTGCTGGTGCCCAGTCTGTCCTCGGATTCTAGCCCCCGTGGAGGCCTATGTGATTTCTATTTGGACACTCGGTGCTTTTTTTATACAAAAAAAACTCAAACAAACCCCCCTGGATCTTTTTGTTACTATTTAAAACTGTTGATATGTGAGATATTGTAAATACCCGAATCTATATCTGCCTTTGAGCTCCATGGACCCAAGCCCCTGCTGCTGCCATTACTCCTAGGGGAGGGGGCCTCTTATGTCCATGCTGTGAATACCTCTGTTCATGTGTTGCTTTGTCTCCTGTTCTCTCCTCCTGCCCTCCCCAGGGCTCTCGGCTGTCTGTAGCTCATCCATTTTCTTGTAAGTTATGAAGCTGGTGGGGTTGCATGGAAATTATTTTTTTGGATCAATGTCATAGCCCATCCCCGCCCCAGAGTTTTATATGAATTTTGTACAGTCTTTGTGAAAATAAATATGACGTCAATTAAACTTTCTGGCCTTCCTCCCAGTCTGCGTCCAGACTAGTGGGGGCCCATCTTGGCATTTTCTGGTGCCCTGGAATTGAGGTGCTGCCTCCCCCATCCCAGAAGATGGGGTATGTGGTGCATGGGACATTAGCCTAAATAAGAACTTTAACCCCCAGATCTTTGCGAATTCCCTGGAAATGGAGGTTCAGCTGCTGTCTTGTATTGAGTAGTAAATGTACTGTTGGTGGTTCTTTTGGGCCCTGATGCACAACATCAGCTGCACTTTGCTTCTGCAGAGGATGGATGGGAGTCCTTTGTCCCAGCAAGAAGATACTTGAGGGGACAGGATCCCTGTATTGGTTTCTGCTCTGCTTGACCCATTTCCAGCTGTAATACTCATTCCAATCTTGAATGCTTGACTGGTGCCCAAAAACGCACCTGCCAAGGGTTGCTCTTGGTGTGAGGGTTGCAGCTGGATCTGAGCTATAAGCCCTGATGCCTCAATCCTGTTTCAGAGTTACTGCTGTGTGACTCTGATTCGATTATAGGGTGGAGATCGGACTGGGGACAGCCAGCTCCGCAGTTTTGCAGCCAGAACTCCTTCCTGAGGGTGAGCCATTCCAAGCAGTGAGGCCATCTCCTGTCCGCATTCCTCTGATGGACTTCCTATGCATTGTTCTTTGCTCTTGTGCCTTCTGTAGCTGCCATGTGCTACCTAGTAGCCTTGGCACCTCTGCAGAGGTCACTGCAGCAGGACTCCTGGTCTTCCAGCCTGGCTTGTTGGCTGTAAGAGGATTGGAGACGTCAGTTGCTGTTCCAGGGGACAGCAGAGCATGTGCTGGCTCCTCTGGAAAAGCCTCCTCATTTCAGGATTAGTGTTTTGTGGTTGGAAGGTGCTAAATATGAAATGCAGCCAGCTCTGGTGTGGGGCTGGCAGCCCGTTCCTAAGACAAAAAAAAGCAGACTTTAAGCCCAGGTTGCTGTGACAAATCCAGACTTTTAAAGTGTCCCAGGCTCATTAATGTCTGCACCAAGTGAGCCTGAGTGTTTGAGGTCTTGCCAGAGCGTGTCACTCTGTATTAGTGATGGCTGTCAGGAAAACTGGCTAGGTGCACTGTAGCTATCCCTTTGCAGGCGGCAATCCCAACAAGAGCTTTCCTTACCCAAACTCACAGCGTAGCTACCTGTTCTGCTGCTGAGCTAGTCTCTCTGTTCCTCTCTGCTCTTTTACCAGCTGCACAGCAGGAGGAGTTGTCTGAACTGGGCTATCTCCCACTGGAGCCACAAACATAGTGGAGTCTTCATGTTAGCTCTTGGTTAAATGCTTGGCAGAGAAAGTCTCATAGGGGACTGGGGGAAGAGACAGAACCGATGCATGAGGAGCCCTCGTGTAGCGTGCTTTGCTAATGCATCATCTGGCTATGACAGACCATGCCCTAGCCTAGCACCCTGTCATCACTCAGAAGGATAAAGGAAAAGCTCAGCTTTACCTGGAGTTAGTGAGAGCTGAGACTTGGGTGAGGGATGGGGTAACATTGAGTCATCTTTGTGTCCTGATTCCAATTTAAGGAGCCTGGGCTGGGAGCATTAATCTGTCTCCAACAGTGCTGCTCAACCAGCAGTGTATCACATTGCAGTGACACAATGAGCATCCAGGATTGAGGACAGGAAAGCCTGACACCACCCTGCCGGCCATCAGTGTCCAGCTGAGGGCAAGCAGGAGCTGGATCTGAGTGAATAACCTGTTCCCTGTACCCAGCGAGGTCCGGGAGAGAATCCTATTTCCAGCCTGACCACCTGCCCTCAGCCTCCTGGGTAGCAACATAGCCAACTCCCTTTGCAGCTTGAGAGAGACCAGAGTTCTGCCCTGGACATTATGCACTGAGCTACCAACCCCTGTGCTATCAGTCTGGCAACCTGGAGGCTGGGTGGGGAGTGGCTGCATTTGGGACACACATTCCTTCTAGCTCCTCTCTCTTGCTCTCCAAGAGGATGGATGATAATCTGTGGCCATGAGGCAGGTGCTACTGTTGCCCAGGTACTGAATTCCTGGACCTGTGTTTGGCTCAGCATGCTTGCCCTCTGTGCCCCATACAGCCAGCTCCCAGGATGGTGGCAATCCCCTTGGCATATCAGGGGAGTCTAGCCACCTGCTGTGTGTCTCCAGATGATGTCTGAATGGGAAATGTTAGTGGAACTAGCAGCACTGAGGGTCCCTTGTGCCCTGTATCCTGACTTGAGCTGGCCAGGAGATTCAAAGCCACTGGAATTTCCCTGTCTGTCTGTCTTTGTCATCCCAGGGATTCCTCCCAGGCCAGCTTGGGACTGGGACATGCCTAAAAATAGCACCTCGCAATGCCCTACATGGATTCATAGATTCCAAGACCAGAAGGAACCAATGCAATCATCTTGTCAAACCACCTGTCTAGCACAGGGCGGAGTAATGCCCTCAAATAATTCCTAGAGCAGATATTTTTAAAAAAACACCCAATCTTGATTTAAAAATTCAGTGACAGAGAATCTATCGTGACTTAGTAAATTGTTGCAATGGTTAATTACCCTCACGGTCAAACATTTACGCCTCGTTTCCAGTCTGAATTTGTCTAGCTTCTACTTCCCACCATTAGATTGTTAGACCTTTCTCAGCAAGACTGAAGAACCCATAGTTAAACACTTGTTCCCCATGTAGATACAGACTGTAATCAAGTTGCCCCTTAACTTTCTCTTTCTTAGGCTAAATAGAATGAGCTCTTTAAGCCTATCACTATGCCATGTTTTCTAATCCTTATTCCTATGCTCTTCTCGGAGCCCTCTCCTATTTATCAATATCCTTCTTGAATCGTGGGTACCAGAACTGGACACAGATTCCATCAGCAGTCGCACCAGTGCCAAAAAGAGGTAAAATAACCTCTCTATTCCTACCAAGAGTCCTCTGTTTATGTATCCCAGGCATGCATTAGGTCTTTTGGCCATGGTGTCACATTAGGCTTTCAACTTCAACTACGGTAATTATCCCCCAGAACCTCCATGTTTTTTCAGAGTCACTGCTTAAGAGTTCTCCATCCTGTAAGTATAGCCTAAGTTTTTTACTAGACGTATACATTTACATTTAGCCATATTAAAACACACATTGTTTGCACCCAGTTTACCAAGCAATCCAGGTGGCTCTGAATCAGTGTCCTGTCCTCTTCATTATTTACCATGCCCACAATTTTTGTGTCATGTGAAAACTCTGATGATTGTGTTTTCTTTCAGGTCATTGATAAAAATGTTAAATAGTGTAGGGCCAAGAACCACTCCCTGCAGGACCCCACTGTAAACACATCCGCTTGATGATGATTCTTCATTTACAATTACATTTTGAGACCGATCAGGTTTTTTATCCATTTAATGTGTGCCATGTAAATTTTATATCATTCTAGTTCAGGGGTCGGCAACCTTCCAGAAGTGTGTGCCGAGTCTTCATTTATTCACTCTCATTTAAGGATTTGCATGCCAGTAATACATTTTCATGTTTTTAGGTCTCTTTCTTTAAGTCTATAATATATAACTAAACTGTTGTTGTATGTAAAGTAAAGAAGGTTTTTAAAATGTTTAAGAAGCTTCATTTAAAATTAAATTAAAATGCAGAGGCCCCTGGACCGGTGGCCAGCACCCGGGCAGTGTGAGTGCCACTGAAAATCAGCTCGTGTGCCACCTTACCCAGTAAGAACTTAGCCAGTACTCCAGGACTTATTGAAAATCAGCATTAATGGTCTAGTGAGCGCCTCAGCCAGCTCTTTTAAAACTCTGATGCGAGCTATCTGGACTTGCTGATTTAAAAGTATCTAACTTTAGAAGCTTCTGCTTAAAATCCTCCAGACATACTATTGCAATGCAAAGTATGTTATCACCATATGATGAGACTAACATCTGGTTTTCCGCCAAACGCAGAACAGAAATATTTATTGAACATTTCTGCCTTTTCTGCATTATTAATAACACTTCCATTTCAGTCTAATAATGGATCAATATCATTGTCAGGATTCTTTTTGTTCTTTACATATTTTGTTAAAAATTCTTATTGTCCTTAACTCTGCTGGCTATACATTTCTCCTTGTCCTTTTGTTTCCCTTATCAATTTTCTACAATACCATACTTCTGATTTATATTAATTACTATCAATTTTGCCTTTCTTCCGTTTGTTATATATATATATATATATATATACACACATTTATACGTGCTTTCACTTTCCCTGTAAACCAGGCTGGTTTTTTACCCAGCACTGCCTTCTTCCTCAATTGTTGGATTTTGGCTTCTTGGGCATCTATTATATGTTGTTCTTAAATTATTCCTAATTATCAATCACATTTTCTGACTAAATTCTCTCTTCCAGCTAACTTGGCTCGAAACTGTTTTTAGCGTTGTGAAATCTACCCTTTTAAAGCACAAGACATATATGTTATAGGTGTGGACTTTATTCTGTTGGACAATATAAATGTGACCAAGTCATGATCACTTGTACCTAAGTATCAGAGGGGTAGCCGTGTTAGTCTGGATCTGTAAAAGCAGCAAAGAGTGCATCCGACGAAGTGGGTATTCACCCATGAAAGCTCATGCTGCAATACGTCTGTTAGTCTATAAGGTGCAACAGGACTCTGTTGCTTTTACTTGTACCTAAGCTACTGTTAATTAATTTGTTCCTCTATTTGTTAGGACAGGGACTAATAAAGAATTCCTACATGTTGACTGCAACACTTTTTGAAACAGGAAATTATTAATAAATAATTATTGATAAAATTTAGAAATTTCAAGCTTGTTTTAATACTGCCAGCATGAGATCTCCAGCATCTTTAACTCAAATTGAAGTCCCCCATGATCTTTTTTTTTTTTCTTTTTTTCCTACACATCCTAGGTAGATGGCTAAGGAGATGGCTACCCTGGAATTTGGTGATCTGTAGCTACTACTCCATTTTGTGCTTTATCTGTTAGGACACTGAGCTGTAAACATTCAAGATAATTTTCTTCTTAGTTATCAGTGAATCAGAAACAGGCAGTGCAATTTTTGGCACAGAGTGCCATTCTCTCTCTCTTTTTGCCCACTTGATCCTTCCTAAATAGGTTACAACCATTGATTTTTAACATTCCAGTCACACACATGCAAATTATAAATGACCAATTCCAATTATTTCATTTGTTACCCAGGCTTCTAGCACTGACATATAGGCAATTTAAGAATTTCTTCTCCCCATGTCCTTAGGTTCCTTGACTAATGTTGTTCTCAACATCTCAATTTTGTGCCGAGTGCTCATATCTTCCTCTTTTACCCTCCACTTTTACTATTAGTTTAAACCCCACTTGAGGTGTCTGCCCAACCTGTCCTTTAGGAGATTGGTCCCCCTTCTGCCCAGGCAAAGGCTATCCAAACTATACATCCACCTCTCCCCAGTAAAGGGGGGCCAATGTTTGACAAAACTCCTCCACTCCATGCTACTTACCTAGCCTGCAATTCACTTCCAGAATCTTCTGCTTTCTGTTTTCCTTTGCTCGTGAGACAGGAATGATCTCAGAGAAAATTGCTTGGATGTTGTTGTTCCTTTTCAGCACGGATGGCCTGTTCCACTATCTGAGGTCTGTCTCTGCACCTTGCACAGCACTGACTGCTGCTGTCCTTGCTGCCTCTGCTCCAGCCTCTCTGCTCACCTCTTCTCTCCAACTCGCACCTATGGAATCTGTAGTGAGGTCTGCTTTCAGGGCCCCAGTGAAACAGCTGCAGTGCTGCATCTCTGCTGTCTTTCCTGAGGACACGGACTGCCAGGCATTGGGATGCTGCATAAAGGGTCCAGCAGAACAGAACCAGAGGACCCAGGATAAGAAATAAGAGCAACTGGCCACCTCACCATGCCTGGCTCAATGAGATGTTCTAGGCCCTGCTTGGATCTGATGGGGTCCTCCCACATATTGAGGAGAACCCTTTAATGACAGACCTATCTGTATAGTCATCTTCTGTGTGTGATGTTCCTCAGTGAATACAGAGTATGGCCCACAGAGGGCTGCGTAGGATGGTAAGTCCATGAGAGAGTGCAGTTCTCCGTCCCAAGGTTCCTCCAGCCCAGTGAAACCCATTATACCCACCACCCTGTTCTGATTGGGAGAAGCAGCTTGCTGACACAGTTCTTTCCAACTCAGGGGACGTGGTCTATGCTCAGAGAGAGGCTGAGCGTGCAGCCATCAGAACCCACATCAGAGAGAAGTACCAGCTTCCCAAGGTAAGGGGGAGCCAATTCAACAGGCCTGGGGAAGAGGAGACTTAGCTCCCCAGGGAAGCTTAGGATTAGAGTCTCATAACTTTGCCTATTTGGTTGCACCCATTCGTCAGGTCCTAGCCCCATATGCTGCTGGGCAGACCTACTCCAGCTCTGGGGCTGTTCACTTGCCCATGGGGTGCAGATAATTGCAAAATACCCTATTTAATTTAGGAAGAGGGAAAAACCTGTTTATACGGTAAGGCTGTGATACTTCCTTAGGATCAAGTGACCTGTTATCTTGGATGGACAGTTGTGTTGGGGGAGGGCCCAGCTCATGGTACCAGCTGGGTGGCTCCACGCATGAGTCCTCATACTAACATCTTTCTCCTTTCTGTTTCCTCTTCAGAACAAGGTGGATAAGAAGCAGCTGGAGGTCATTGGGGGGAAGGTGAAAATGCTGCAGGACCATGTGCCTGTGGTGAGGCCTCAGGACACCCCCGAATTTGACTCCTGCATCTCTGGCCTCAGTGCTATGGATCTCAGCTCCCTGAAAAAAACAGCAGAGAGCACAGTGCAGTCCATGTGGCTGGGGCTGCGGTGTCCTATCATATGAACAAACCAGCAGCGGGGGCACAGTAGCCCAATTTCGCTGCTCAGTCCAGACTCTGCTGTGCTCCCTGCCCTGTGTAAGAATTGCTGTTCTCGCCCTCTTGGGGGACTATAGGTTAGTGGAGTTCAGTTGGGAGTTGGGCTGCTCCTCTGATGCAACATCTGCTTCTGTTCCATGAACCATCTCTCCCTGGGGTGTGGGAATCCATCCTCCACTTTAACTACAGTATCTTTTTGGAATGAGAAGTGTGGAAGTGGGATCACCCTAGAAGTTGCAGGGTGACCTCTACTCTCTTATGCCTCACCTCCCGACCACACCATCTCCTGGTAAAGCCCTGAACCTCTCACTGCTTTGGCTTCTCTGAAAGAAGGATGGATGAGCTTATGCCAAGCATGGTGAATTACAAGATACAGCACTTGTGTTTGGACACGCTTGTGAGCTGGGGTTCTTGGGGGAGTATTCAGGTCACTTGCATGTGCGCCTGAACATTTTGTAGCTCCTCTGTAATTGTGTAAAATTTCAGAGACTGCAGGCCTGGGGTTGTGGTGGCTTTCACGATGGATGGCAAGTCATGGTGATTAATGAATCCGAGTCCAGTGCCCTGGGATGCTCACATAGAATAGCTTGTCGGAAACCACCCATCCTATGAAAGCCAGGAAAGGGCAAAAGGCCTAGGGCCAGTCCTGCCCTCAGTCTGTCAGCCAGAGCGTTTATTCTGATGCCATGTTCCTTGCTTGCCGGTGGGTGTAAGTTTCTCTGGACCGGGAGTTGCTGCTTCTGCACTCTGAATTAAACACACTTGCATCCTCTTTACAAATCAAGTGTTGTTTCCTGGCTCCCTCTTCAAACTTGCTCAGCCTATGGCAGCAAGGGGCCTAGCAGCCCTGGCCCAGGTGGCACCAAGCCCTGAGGTGGGGGAGTCCCTCACAGGCTCCCTCCCGTAAGGGTGGCTCTGAGCTGGCCAGGCACTGACTGGGCCTGGGTTTGATGTGCAGGAGAGGTAACCAGGCCCTGTGCCTGCAGCTGCCCCGGCCCTGCTCAGCGCCGGCCGCGCTAGGGTGGGGGGCAGGCAAGGCCTCGCTCACTGAAGAGGAAGGAAGACAAAATGGCACCTGCTGCCTGACCCCCCACTTCTGTTGGGTGTGTCACCCTGGAAACTACAGCTCCCAGCCTGCATTGCGGACAAGGCCCAGAGACATTCCCGTCAGGCAGCGTGAGTTCAAGGGCTGCAGAAACTCCACGTCCCAGCATGCAGCGCGGTGGCTCTAGCCCTACTCATGCGCACACGCCGCCGCCGCGCGTGATCATGCCTCAAGGGCCTCGGGTGCGGAGTTCCCGCCCGCAATGTGGGCAGCGCCGATGACGTACGTGGGGCGGTAGCCAATAAGCGTCGGTCAGGCGGGGGGAGCGGGGGCAGCGGACTCAGTGGCTGAGGCTGAGGCTGGGGTCGCGTGGCCGGAGCCCGGCATGGCCCAGAACGGGGCGAACCCCTTCGGGGAGCCCGAGAACCCCTTCCAGGTGCGCGGGGCGGGGCCGGCGGGGACCCCGGCAGCGCTTCCCGTCCCAATGCACGTCATCGGCAGCCGCGGCGGGGGCTGGGGGCAACTTCCTGTCTCCGCGCGGCTCAGCAGACAGACCCGGGGAGGGGCTGTGCGCGCAGGAGAGCGGCTCGTGCAGAGCCGGGCCCGGCTCTGGCAGGGCGGTTGCTCCCCTGGATCCTCGGGGCTGTACGCGCAGGAGAGCGGCTCGTGCGGTTTCCCAGGGAGGGAGCCGAGCTCTTCCCCTAGGCTGAGCGGGGGAAGGGGGCGAGATGGTCCCTGCTTCCTGTTGCTCTGCGGTCCTTAAGTTGCCCCAGCTGCTTCCCTGTCGCCCCTGCGCTGCTATTGCCCTCCACAAGCCAGGGCTGTGCTCCAGCATCCGCCTCTCATGCTGGATGCCCAGAGCCATGTAGGAGCACTGGAGCTGGCTGTTGGCCTTCCAGGGCTGATGCATTGTCTGCCTGGCTGCCAGCAAAGCCCTTGGGAGCTGGTGGAGGCTTTCTGGGAATTCTGCGCCCAAGACCTGCTGGGAAGTCAGTCTGTTGCTGGGTGCTGTGTTCCCTCTGTGTGTATCTGCTTAAAATACTAGATGAGAGAATTGTACATGTCGTTCAGCCCTTCTAACTCCCAAACAGGTCCCTTAGTGGGGTCCAGGGAGAACTGCTCTATTGTGGGGTTTGCACCATTCTGCATGGTGGTGCTATCGGACCGGTGCTGCCCATGTTGGCCTGAGCAGTTCTGACTGTGTCCCAGTTCCTGCCTTCCTGAGCTTCCCCTTGGATTGAATCAATTTATGAGCTGTGCTGGCTGCCAGGGCCCAGGGAGTGCCCTAGGTGAGAGACTGCCCTCTGCATGGGCTAGGGGGGGATGTTGCCCTGAGCATTGGGAGTGGGAGCTGGTGGGTTGCTGCAGGGCCTGGGGTATAGCAGGTGAATGGGAGCACTGTTTGATCTCAGTGACTGCAGGTTCATGCTCCATTTCAGGATCCTGCTGTGATGCAGCACAAGCCCAGCATGGAGTATGCGACGCTGGATGTGTACAACCCGTTCGATAACAGAGGGGTAAGGAAGCTTCTGGGCGCTGAGAGTAGTGCATTGGGGAGAAGCCTGCACTGGCCACAGGGTTCTAGTCCTCTGCATTGGTCTGGCTGTCCGTGGAAATGCTCACTTTCTCCTGGGTTACATCCCAGACACCAGTCTGTGGCCTATCCCTCTCAGCTGGGGCTTGTTTGGCAACTGGCCAGCTTGTGTGGGTTTTTTGGGGACAGGGGGCTCCCTGGGCTCTTGTTTTGGTGGGAGGATAGTGTTGGGTTTCTCACACTTGCTGTGAGCTGAGCCCTCCTGCCCCCTACAGCCTCTCATGCTGGGCTGGCTTGCTACATGTGCATGGAGAGGCATCTTGTGTGTGGGTTAACAGCTGATAGCGCAGCAGCTGTGATGCCCAGCTGGCAGACCCGGTGCCAGCTCATGCCAAGGCCTCTAGCTCTCATGTGAACACTGACAGATGCACAGCTGGAAACCAGTCGGGCTTGCCTGGGTGTTAGTTTTGTTAAAATCTTAAATTTACAAGAATGTTTGTGTTTAGACTTTATGGAATATTTGTAAGTTGCTGTATGTATTAATCTCACTTAGAACATTTGTACCCCATGTTATGAGGTGGTATTAAGTATTTGCATTCTCATCCTCTGTAATTGTGTAAGTCATCAAACAGGAAAGGAGCATTAATGAATGTAAAATGGTGGCTTCCCACTGAAACAGAAGAGAACAAATACTTTAATTGCTTTCCACACATGAAGAGGAGGCTTGCATGGGAACTCATCCCATCACCTTGAACTCTTGGGGGAAGCACATAAAAATCCCTAACAAGAAACTCTCTCACTGTGCTGCTTGGACTTTGAGAGGGCAAGATTTCTAAGCATAAGCAAGGAATTCCCAGATACTTAGCCTGGGTTGACCCTAAAGAACACGCTGCTTGCATATTACAGTAGTTTCTACCACCTCTTGGAACCTAAAACCCTAACTCATTTGTGTTTGTTTACCTGCTTTAACCCTGTAAATAACTCTCATTTCTAACTAATCTTTTGTTAGTTATAGGACTGGCTACAAGTGTCTTTAGTGTGAGATCTGAAGTGCAGTTGAGCTAGGATAAGTGACTGGTCCTTCAGGGCTGGGAGTAATCTGAATATTGTTGTGATTTTTGGTGTAAGGAACCATCTGTCAGAAAGGCAAGCTTGCCTAGGTGGCAAGATGGAGTAGAGTGCCCAAAGGGACTGTCTGTGACTCCATGGTCAGTCTCTTACAGTGCCTGGGGAGTTGACACTTGGCTGGTGAAATCTAAGTGTAGACCTGACACCCAGTTTGGGTTCAGTGCCCTGCTTCTTAACAATCTGCCATGAGGTTGGTGCTCATGCGCCACTCCAGGAAGCTTGACACCAGCTCTGGGCATTTGAATGTCAGCAGCTCCCATCCTACACACTCTGGACCTGTGCTGTCTCTTTCCCTGCTCCCTGCCTGTTGCCTCCTAGATATAAGCAGAAGACTGTGAGCAGTGTCCATGTCTAATTATTCTCTTATGTCTCCAATAGCCACCCCCTCCCTACCAGCCCCAGCCAGGGGCTCAGCCGACTCCACCAGTCACCAAAGTTCCCCAGCCACCGGCCCCTGCCATGCAGCCCCCCAAGAAGCCAAGCCCCCCAGAGTCCAAAAACTACAGCTCCTATGGAACTCAGGTGATGGGTGCAGGGCAGGGAAGCCAGCATGCTGGCAATGGGGTTGGTTGACTCCTGTGCTCTCAGTTGGGGCTGGTGGAATTGAGTCACAGTTTGGAGAGGGGTTGGGAGCAGCTGGTTCTGGGGCCCGGTAGCTGAGTTGTCACTCCTTCTCTCTCTGTTAGGAATCGACAGCAACCGCCACCACAGCTGAGCTGCTGAAGCGTCAGGAGGAGCTGAACCGGAAGGCGGAGGAGCTGGACAGGCGGGAGCGGGAGCTGCAGAACGCAGCTTTGGGCAATGCTGCAAGTAAGTGCTAGAGCTAGGGTAGGGGAAGGTCAGCAGCCCAGACTCCCTGGCCCAGTGCAGCACGCGCACACACGCATGTAGCCTTCCCCTCCTCCTGGGAACTGCTCTGGTTGCACTCTGGTTTCATCCTTTCTGCTTTGCTTCACAGTCAGACAAAACAACTGGCCTCCGTTGCCCTCCTTCTGCCCCATGAAGCCCTGCTTCTACCAGGACATCGCTGTGGAGATCCCCATGGAGTTCCAGAAAACAGTCTCCTCCATGTACTACCTCTGGATGGGTGAGCATCTGGAGAAGGGCACCAGGGTGGGGGGCAGAAGAGAGGGTTTGGAGGGGTGTGAATATCCCTGTACGTTGTTGGGGGTCGGAGGGGAAGGCACAGACTTTGCAGTGTTCAGGGGGATGGGGCCTGGGACTGAATACCCTGCATATGGGAGTTGGCTGGGAGGTGCACTCCCTTGCCCCCTCGAGCCGCAGGATTCCTGATTCCCAGTGCTGGGACCAAAGGGGGTGAATCTTGCTGTTGAGGAGGGGTGTGTGTGTGACACACGGGTTAAGGCTCTGCTGCCCCAGGGGTTTCCTAACCTGCTGTTTCTCTTAGCCAGCACCGTGACTCTCTTCCTGAACTTCTTGGCCTCCCTGGCCTCGTTCTGGGTGATTCCCGCAACTGGTTCGCACTTTGGTCTCTCTATCCTCTGGGTTCTCCTCTTCACACCCTGCTCCTTCCTGTGTTGGTACAGGCCAATGTACAAAGCCTTCCGGTATGTCCCTGCTGGGAGTTCTGGGGCTGGCAAATCAATAGAGCCTCTGATTCTTGGGCAGCTCCATTTATTTACCAGGGCACCAGAGATGTCCTATAGCTGCAGTGGGTCTGCCTGGCTGTCACCACTGGTGACACCTCAATCTTCTGTGGCTTCTGGGCTGTGGACCTTGCAGCCAAACTCCTATGGGAGAAGGGGATAATGATCGGAGTGTACCAGATCTCCATGCTCCCCTAGTAGCACTGGCCCCTCCTCGGGAGGGGGTGGGGTCCCGTATCGTGTCTGCCTTAGGGAATTAGGGAGGAACCTCCCCACCCACCCTGCAAGAGAGTGAAGTGTGCCCAAGTTGTGGGTGACTGAATTGTGCGCTTCCTGGGGGGGTAAAGGAACAGGCCTGGCTGTGCCTCCTGGACCTGGCTGTTGCTTCTCAGGCCTGTGTTCACTGGCCCTGCTGGAGGGTGGAGGGAGAGTCTCCGCTGGGAGCAGGGATGCTCTAACTAATCCAGCCTCTCTCTCTCCCGCTTCTCAGGAGCGACAACTCGTTCAACTTCTTTGTGTTCTTTTTCATCTTCTTCGTCCAGGATATTCTGTATGTGCTGCAGGCCATTGGCATCCCAGGCTCGGGATTCAGGTAGGGGCTGTGCTAGGCCCAGAGGAGCTGGCTCTCCTTTCTCTGGCCTGGCCCTGTGTTCCTTATGCAGAGGCCCAGCTGTGCTGGCTGGTCCATTCCAGCAGGACTGGGTGCTGGGCAAGATTGCTGCGTGCTCCTGTCATGGGGAGGGGGCTGGGAGTCTGTGCGCGTGGGCAGCCCTCTCTCTCTCATTGCAGTGGCTGGATAGTAAGTCTGAGTGTGCTGAGGGAAAATCAGGCTGCTGCTGTGATCATGATCCTGGTGGCTGTGTTCTTCACGGTGGTGGCCGTGTTGGGGATCATCATGCTGAAGAGGGTGAGTACCGAGTGGGGTCTTGGCCTTCTGGCAGGATCCCAGCCAGTGCTTTCCTGTCCCTGTGGTGCAGAGAACTGGCTTTGAGCACATGCTGGAGCCCTGTGGGTCCTGCTGGGCTCTGCAGGGCCTGGCTGAGCCTGCCCAGATTCTGGGATATTGCACTCTAACTAGGGTGCCCCCTCTCCTCTGCTGTGGCCTGCTCAGTGTCTGTAGTAGTGCTGGGGTCCCAGTTTGGGTGCTGGGCCCAAGTACAGTGCCCATTGACCGTGGGTTTCTCTTCTAGATCCACTCCCTGTACCGCCGGACGGGTGCCAGCTTCCAGAAGGCACAGGAAGAGTTTGCTGCGGGCGTCTTCTCAAACCAGGCGGTGCGCACGGCAGCAGTCAATGCTGCAACAGGGGCAGCGGGCAGTGCCTTCCGGGCGCAGTAGGGGCAGGCCAAGCCCAAGGCCCCATCACTCTCACATGGGCTATTTTTAAAGAAAAGGAAACCAAGTTGCACTTTCATTGGGTCCCTTTGTGTCGGCCTTGGCCAATCAGAGGCTGCCTCATCCCAGCTTGGAAGCAGGGATGCCCAGATACTCTGCTGCTCTAACCACCTCCCTCATGGATGGAGGCTGCTTGTGGTTTGTGCCACCCCTGTGGACAGAGGCTGTGGGGAAAGATGGGGTTCCCTTTGCACTCAGGAAGGGGCTCTTGCCCATTTCAGTTCCCACTATGTCCAACGCTGACTGCTTGGGTGAGGTGGGAATTGTGCATGTTGCATTTCCTGGTTCTTCCCGGTCACTGCTGCACTGTTGGCCTGAGATCCCTAGATCCCTCCCAACCGATGAAATCACTTCCTGCTTAACCCAGAGAGCCTGCTGCTCCTGTGCAGAGAGGGAAGACTTGTATCCTAGTCTCAGCCTCCCCTCTGTCCATTCAGGGGGTAAGGCCGTGAGGGTGGAGCTGGCTCTGGGCTAGGTATGGGTGAAGGTTTCTCACTGTACTGCCTTTGAAGTGGGACCTCATTATCTGTCAAAGATGCTGTTCCTCCAGTGGCTGCAGCGGCTGTGACCTCCCAGTGGGGGCGGCTTGCTGGTTGGCTGTTGGCCCAGTGTGATACTGAGGTGACAATGGGGAGCAGCTTTGGGGCTGCCATCTAGTACATATGTGCAGTGAAGGTTACTTTGGTGCCAATAACCTGGGCCTATGTCCCCTGCCCTGCAGCTGCCCACCCAGTGCTGTGGCTGCAGCCTTTGGCCAGCGCGTGCCTTAGGGCCCTATGATGAACTCCTTCCTCGCATGATTAACAGACGAGAGGCCTGAGCCACTGCTCTGGGTGTTGGGGCTCCCTGTGCCTCTGCGCTGCCTGCCCTGTAGTACCAGGAGGCCGAGTCAAGCCTGAGGCTCTAGGTTTACTCTGTCATTGGGGAAGTTGCAGAGCAGGCACCATAGCCCTGGCTTCCCTGGCCCCTCTTGAGGGGGAGATGCTATGGATCTTGCATAGCCTGGCTTGGCTGATGTAGCATGATTGTTCTTTGTATGATTCTTGAGTGCCCCTGGGCATCAGCTGGAGGAGATCCTGTTCCTAGCTTTCATCTGCATCCTTTCCCCAGGGATCCCCACATCTCTGCTCCGTAGTGCCCAGTGTCCTACTCTGCTGGCACTGTGTTCTCTCCTAGTGCTGCCTGCCTCCCCACCTCCTCCCCCAATGCTGCAGGAGTCAACAATGTATAGGGTCATTCCTGCCCTGGCTCGTAGCACTCATCACAGGCAGTCCTGAGGAAGCCAAACAATGGAGAGGGAGGTGGGGGCAGATCTCACAGCATGTTGGCTTGTGGGTGGGGCAAGCACAGCTCTCTATTCCCACCCTGGGGGCTGGGTTTGGTTGGCTTGAAACAGCTCTAATGTTCTGTCCACTCCCTAGTGCTGTCTCTCCAGGCTCCACTGCTAGCTAAAAGCCACTTAACTGCTGTAGTAGTGGCCACCCCCTCTCCTATCCTGCCAGTGTGCTGGGGCAGCAAGCAAGACTCTCCCTGGCTCCAGGGCAGAGGCAGTGGCCCCTTTCCCTAGAGTGGGGGCTGGGTGCAGAATAGGTTGCACTATTGATTTGAATTCTTGCCTTTGCTGGGGGTGGCCAGCACAGCAGAAGCAGTGAACTTAATCTGTAGCCAGGGAGACTTAGGAAAACATTTTTAGTGTCTAATCAAACTGGAAGGGTGGTTTGAGTTCTGGACTAGGCTCTCAAGGGAGGTGGGGGAATCCCTGTCACTGGAGGTTTTTAAGAACACCTGTGGGGGGATCTAGGTTTACCCGACCCTGCCTCAGGGGGAGGGGGAGATGGATGGGACTTGCCCACAAGTGCTGCCTTCCAGCACTACATTTGTGCATCCCTGCAGTGCATCAGCCTGGCCTCAGCACTCCCTGGTTTCCCTGGAGTTGTAACTCAGCTGCTGGCAGTTGTAAGAAGGGCAGGGATGTGTTTCCTTTTGCCTCCTTTCTGTCTCTGGAGGGGTGGGTGCTTAGGGACCTGTGCTGTCAGGGGATGCAAGAGGCAGAGGATGACAGCTGGCATGGAGACTTTCCACACTACAGGTCACAATTCACCTGCCCCAGAACTGTAGTGGATTTTTTTCCCCCCTGTGCCAAATGCAAAGTCAGCTTTGATTTTATTTAAAATAATAAAGTGTAACTCCTTGTTCTCTAGGGCTTTCTGTGTTGGCTTCATGTCCATCATCCTCTCCTGGGAACAGGGCATCAGCTAGCTGGGGAGTCACACGTTTCTGTGAGCTGCCCTTGGTGGAGCTGAGTATCCCCTGGGCAGAGGGGGGGTGGAACCTGCAGGGTGTAATGGTTGGTGAGGGGTGCTCTGGAAGCTCCACCTTGGGAGGCAGGAGCACTGGGAAGGGGGACCTGATCTCCCCTTTGTTGGCAGCCTTCAGCCCATCTCCCTCTGCTACTTTCTTCCTGGGAGGAAGACCTATCCTATGTTATCCTCGCTGGGGCAGAGCACCTGCAGGCTCGGGGGTAGCGCATTGTCTGAACAGTCTCCCTGGCCATCGTGCCCCTAAGTGCTGAGTGTACTGCTCAGCGGGGTAGGAGCTGGGCTGTAGTTGTGGTAGGAAAGAATTTCCATTAGGCTGGGAGGCCAGGGGAGCTGCTGGGGTTATGGCTGCAAGCAGGGAAGGGAGTGTTTAATGGCCGCACTGCTCTCACAGCTCATTCCTTTCCCTGTTGACCCAGCCCCCATCCGTGTGAAATGCCTGTCTCCTTCTCCCCAAGAGCCAAGCTGCAGCGGTTCTTCCACTTGTTGGGGCAGTTCCAGCTGTGTCTGTGGGCGGGGGGAAGCGGCGTTCAGTGGGCACAGCTGGAACCGGGCCCCCTCCCAGCCTGGGGGGAGGTGTTGGGCATAACTGGAGCAGGTCCCCCCTAAAGCCTGGCCGCGTTCTCATTGGCCAGCGCAGCCTGATGCTCATGTGGTCGCTCCCTAGCCCGAGCAGGGCCCCGGCCGGGCCCGTGGCTCACATCTGGGTGCCGCATCTTCGTGGCTCCTCCTTCCGAGACTACAACTCCCAAGGTGCAGCGCGAAGGGGCGTGTCCCCTCGCCCCACTCCTCCCCGCAGCATCAGCCCAGTGCTGAGCATCCCGCAGCGATGCAAGTCGGAGGCAGCGCAGACTCCCCGGCTCCTCCCTCGGCCGGCGCCTGCTGCAGCGCGGGGCGAGGCGCAAAAGCGGGTTCCAGCCCCCTCCGCTCCCCACAGCCTTGCACCTTCCCTGGCGCCCGGCTGGGGAGACCGGGAGCCCCGCGCCCCCTGCACCGACCCCGGCTGGCGCTGCGGAGACCGGGACCCTGGCGCTAGAGCCCTCGCGTCGCTGCAGCTTCGGGGGCAGCTCGGGCCTCGCTTCTCGGGAGCCTGCCTTGGAACTGCCCTGGGCAGAGGCTGCAGGGCAGAGCCGTTCCCCATCCCGCTGTCAGCACCTGGAGCGGCTGCTGTTCCCTCCCTCTTCGCACCAAGCTCCTCCATGGGCTTCGGGCGGATTCTGCCTGGTCCTTAATCTTCTAGGAGCCACTAAGTTTTGTTTGCCTGGCGCCTGAGCATCCTGCCTGCTGGAGATGGGTTAATAGGGGACTCGCCATGAGGGAAGTGGCCTGTCCCGCCCTGCAAACCGCCCGGGAGTAGGGCCAAGGCGTGGCTGGCAGTAGCCAGCAGCTGCTGGGTGCAGGAGTCTTGAACCCCACACTTTTATGGATAACATTTAATTGACTCTATGCTCAGCTCTGCCTGGCAGGATTCCTGTTTGCTGGGTATCCCCTCCTCTCCCTCCTTTTGTTTGGCTGCTGCAGAGATGTCAACATAAGGGGTGTTTGGGGATTGAAACACCATCCCAGCATTCAAGTCAAGTGAACCCAGCTCAGTCCCTAGGCCTGAGGGAGTGGGGATGGTAGCAGGGCAAATCCCTGCTGAGCAAGGCTATCTGGTGAGCATCGAGCCGGAGCACTCAGCTCGGGGAAGAGTGGTCCATTTTTAGCCTGTGTTCGGTAGTGGAAGCTGGGGAAAGTCTCTGGAGCTGGGAGCGTGAATGTTGCCTGAGAACCCCTCGCTGGGAGAGAGGCGAACTCAGTGGTCCCTAGCTGGTCTGTGACCGCCTCCAAACTCCCTGGGGAGACAGCTGGATTTGAGGATGCTCCTAAACCCAATTGGGAGGGTGGATGAGACACTTCTATCCCATCAAGCCTGGCTGCTCCCCTTTTCCAGTGTCTCCTCTGGTTTCAGAGCCCTGGCCTGGAGAGGGCAGCTCCCATCACGTCTCTGTGTCTTTATGGAGCAAAACATTCACCTGCAGATCTGACTCTGGGTGCCTCCAGCCTCAGCTCCATGCAGTCCTTGGAGCTGCTTTCAGGGATGGCAGAAGACAGTGAGACACCCAGGTCCTGAGAAGATGTTCTGTATCGGGTGAGGAGTATTGAGCCAGATGTTCCCCGCCCCGGGCAGGATGCTGAGACAGGGGATCCCAGGGCAGCTTGTTCTGTGACTGAGAAGAATTGGATCCAGACTGGCCTTGCCAAAGTGCTTGAGGCTGGTACAGTGAACCACAAAGTCAGAAAGCAGGGTCCCCAATCCCGCCTGATCCAGAATCCCCACTCCCAGCCCCAGGGTAGATGGGGTGGCCCGTGGCCAGCTCAGAGCAGTAGGAACAGAGAGAACGGAACAAAAACTGCACAGATTTCAGCCAGAAAAGCAAGTGTTGCTTGATCTGGTCCTGGCTGCTTTTCCTGACCTGGAAACGAGTCATGCCATCTCCCAGCGACTCCAGCCATTCCCTGACTGGCCGCTCCTCCCGCAGCCTCACCCATCTCCGAGTGCAACGGACCTGGCTGCAGATCCTGCTGGTGCTGGGCTTCATTCAGGTCATCCTGGGCATCCTCGTCATCACCTTCAGCCTTGTGGCAGCTACCATCACGCCCTCCACCAAGGTCCGGCACTCCTGTCCCTCCTGGGCCGGCTTCTTGGTGAGTCTCCTGGTTCTCACAGACAAGTAGCTGCCATCTCCAGGGAAACTGGGGAGTGCCCAAGCAGCTCAGAAGTGCTGGCCCAGGCCTTGGGTGGCCAATTGTGTGTGCTGCTGGCTTTTCTGGGGTCTGGTTGGGGAGTCAGTGGGAGTGAACTGCTGTGTGGCTAGGGGAAGGGGGAGGGAAGACTCCTCCCCTCTAGCTTTTGTTGGCTAGGAGAGTTTCCAAAATACTTCTCAGCAATGCATTTGCCCTGCTCTTCTTGGTCCAAGGCACCCAGATTGGGTAGTGGCAGGGCTGGGAATTTGGCCTTGGGGCAGATCCCCCTGAACTGGCTTCCCACTGTACTTCTTCCAGGCCAGCTCACTGCCCTCATGGTGCTACTGCAACTTCCCCATCTCCGAGGCCATCAGCCGTAGCCCTCCCTGGCCCGGTGTGCAACAGCCTTTATTATCCCCTTACAGTCCCAGGGCTTCAGGATGGTCCCTGGCTTATCAATGGGGCTGCAGGCCTACAGGAGCTGGGAGACGCCTTCAGCAGCTCCTGGATCCTTGCTCTGTGTTCCAGACAATTGACACCCCCTCCCCACAGCTCACCTTGGATCCACCCCTCCTGCCTGTTCCAGCAGCACAGACCCCTGCCTGGGGGATGCCTGGCCATGGTCCTGCTGGGCTCTCCAGAGTGCCCTGAATCAGCACTTTCCTCAAGCTCCCTTAGCTTCTGGCTCCTGCCTGTTGGCCTTGCTGCTGCTGCCCGGGATGGCCCCCACTCCCGAGGCTCGGCCTTGGCCCGTCCCTCTGGGACCAGCTTTGGGGGCTGCAGGGCTCAGAGGAGGGTTCGTGGCTGTGGGGGTCTCAGACCTCCTGCCCTTCCTCTCTCCTTCCCACTGTAATTCCTGTGCTTCTGTCCCCCCAGCTGGCGCTGTCCGGGCTCGTTGGCATTGTCTCCTGGAAGCGGCCCTTTACCCTGGTGGTAGGTGTCTCCTGTTTGTGGGCTGTGGGTGTCCTCACTGACCCAGGGCAGGGCCCAGCCCCTCACCCAGCTTCTGTCTTGGGCCACCACAGTCCCCTGTTTCTCCCCTGCCCAGCACCAGGACGGGGAGGGCAGAGCGAAGAGGCAATCCCCTGCGCACACATGCCTGTATCACGTGTGCGGTCTTCTAACATGCACGCTGGCCTGTTGCCTCTCGCTCCCCTAATGTGCTTGCCCAGCTCATGGCCTCTGTCTGTCCTGGCTGCAGATCACCTTCTTCACGCTGCTCTCCGTGCTGGGCATCATGCTGAGCCTTGCCGGCTCCATCCTCTCCTGTCAGAATGCTCAGCTGGTGAAGTCCTTGGAGGCCTGCACTAGGGTAAGGCCTGACCCAGGCCAGCCCTTGGAGGAACTCTGCCTCCTGGGGCTGGGGCAGCCAGGGCTGGGTGATAGCCCTTTGGGGAGTGGGCACACCTGGGGGAGGCTGCAGATCAATGCCTGTGGCCAAGCGGAGTGCCTGGAGCAGGGCAATGGGCCATGAGAGGGAGGGGCAGTATCCCAGCTGCATGAAGGGAGGCTAGGCTGGGACCCTTCTTGGGGCTGGCTCTTGTGGAAGGGACCTATTGGCTGGGTCTCCCGGGGACCTACTGGCAGTGGCAGGATTCCTTGTGTCTGGGCCCTTGGGACTTGGCCATTCCTCACTCTGAGGGTTGCCAACCCTCCAGGAATTAAAGATTAATTTTAATTAAAGATTATGCCATATGACAAAACCTCCAATAATACATCCAACCAAAACTGACAAGTGTACTCGCTTTGGGTGTCTCCTCCCTCCAGGAGAAGGACTCCTGTGTCTGCTGCCAGGCCCTTTCTGAGTACCCATCCATGGGACCCGCCTGCAGCAGACAGGGCGAGACACTGACCATGTTCCCCAACCCTGACTGCCGGAGCGTCCGCATGGCTCTGAAGGTAACTGGGCTGGCTGCACTGGGCAGGTGGGGAGGCTTGCAGTCTGCAGGGGTTCTCTGTGGGGAGGCCGGGGGTGGGGGGCTTGGAGCCTGATCAGGGCTCTCTCCACTGGGGTGGAGGGTGCTGGGGTCTGTGGTGGGGCTGTTCTCTGGGTGGCTTGTATCTGGGAGGTCCTTTCTATGCTTTCTGCATTGGGGGCAGCTCTCTGCACTGGGGTAGGCAGCTTGGTGTCAGGGGGAGCTCTCTGCTTTCTGCACAGAGCCTACGCACACTCTGAACAGCATCTCTGGGACTCATTCCCACCTCTCCTCTGTCCCAGGATCTTCTATTCAGTGTTTGTGGCCTAACCATCTTCTCCACCATTGTCTGCACGCTCTCAGCTGTCATGTGCTGCATCCAGATCTTCTCCCTGGACATTATCCATGTGGTGAGTCCTAGCCTGGCCTGCGGCTCCTCTCCCAGAGAATTCCACTCCACAGGAATCCAGGAGCTTGGGGTTGGAGGGTCAGGCCTGGGGATGCTGGAGAGAACCTGGCGGGGACTGGATCCTGCCCTCCAATCTCCTTCCCCCCTGGGGGGCAGGGGTGTCCCCTGCCCATGATCCCCATGCTTTGCCTGTCCCCAGGGACGCAAGCAGCAGCTCCTTGGAATTTGCAGTGGTGCAATGTGCAGGGACTCGGAGTAGGGGGCACTGGAGCTGCTCCCCCGACACCTCTCTGGGTGAGTAGGGCCAACAGCAGGGGAAGGGGATGTGTCCTGTCCCCAACCTAGGCACCTGTCCTGGGGTGGTGGCAGGCTCCCCCTCACTCCCTTCTCCCTGCAGCTGGCCCCGCAGCGTTCCAGTTCGGTGACCCTGGAGTGCACATCGCCCCGAGACCCCTTCCTGCAGAACATGATGGACTTGGAGGAGTTTGTGCCTCCGGTGCCACCGCCCCCATACTATCCGCCGGAGTACGCCTGCAGCTCCGAGACCGATGCCCAGAGGTACTGACACCCTGGAGGGGAGGGCAGTGGGGTGGGCTCTGAGGCAGGGAGGGGAAGCCCATTGCTGAGTTGTGGGTGAGGGGACCCCAGGGACACACAGGATCAGCAGGAGCACAGGGCAGGGTGGGGGAGGGCAGTGAGGAGAGAGCCTGAGGTGGAACTGGGGGACAGGGAAGTCTGAGGCAGTTGGGAGCAGGGGTGGAGCCATGCTGGGGTTGGGGGCAGAGGTAGGGAGGGGGAGGCCAGGGCAGGGCTTGGGGGGGACCCAGGGGTAACTCCAGGCAGGGTTCAGCCTGGACCCCACTAGGCTGTTTCCATGGGAGGTTTGGTGCCCCACTGTGGCTGATGCACCTTTCCCATGTGGACCCACAGCATCACCTATAATGGCTCCATGGACAGCCCCGTGCCTCTCTACCCCACCGACTTCCCCCCATCCTATGAGACTGTCATGGGACTCCGGGCAGTCAGCCAGGTAAGGAGCCCAGGGGCTCTTGGCTTGGCCAGGCCCAGCGCTGGGCCATCGTGCAAAGAGGTGGGGCTGGTGAGGAGCAGGTGGTGCCTGGCCCAGTCCTCTCACCAAAGGCTCAGGGTGCCCCAGGTCAAACCACAAAGTGAAGAGTGAGTGAGGGAGAAGCCAGAGCTGGGTTGGGTGAGGGGATGCAGGACTAGGCTAGGACTATAACAGCGTTTAAAAGAGAATTGGATAAATTCATAGAGGTTAAGTCCATAAATGACTATTAGCCAGGCTGGGTAAGGAATGGTGTCCCTAGCCTCTGTTTGTCACAGGGTGGAGATGGATGGCAGGAGAGAGATCACCTGATCATTGCCTGTTAGCTTCACTCCCTCTGGGGCACCTGGCATTAGCCACTGTCGGAAGACAGGATTCTGGGATAGATGGACCTTTGGTCTGACCCGGTACGGCCGTTCTTGTGTTCTAACCGTAACGGATTCCAGGGGACCCAGACGCTGAGGCCCAGGGTGTGAGTGGCACGTTCTTACTGCCGTCTCCTCAGCCTATTGCTGACTGCACTGTGGTGCTAGAGAGACCGGGGTAGGGTGTTGAGGTAGCAGCCTATCTCACTTGCCCTGTCTCTGTAACCTCCTGGGGCCAACCTGGCCACAGCACACTGCCTACATTTTGCAATATCTATCAGAGCTACGCCAGCCCCGGCCTCTCCCAGCAGGGGGTCTTGGGGGGCAGGAGCACTGGCTGGGGGGAGCTCCCGGCTGCGCCAGTGCCAGCCTCTCCCAGCAGGGGGTGCTGTAGGGGGGGGCAGGGGAGGAGCACTGGCTGGGAGGAACTCCCGGCTACGCCAGCCCTGGCCTCTCCCAGCAGCGGGTGCTGTAGGGGGGGCAGGGCAGGAGCACTGGCTGGGGGGAGCTCCTGGCTATGCCAGTGCCAGCCTCTCCTAGCAGGGGGCGTTGGGGGGTTGGGGGGCAGGAGCACTGGCTGGGGGGAGAGCCTAGTGCGCAGCATCTCCCTGCCCATACGGCCTGCATATGGTTCTGTAATGTGACGTGATTCTGCGCACTCTGCAGGCCACGCTGTTTGATTTGCAGCTCATGGATCCGTCGCACGGCTGCACCTGCGACCACGTCCCCTCCATCGTGCTCAGTGAGGAAGGTAACGGTTCTTGGGCAGCAGCTGGGGGCAGGGTCCTGGGAGAAGGGAGCTGCCTGTGCCCACGTCTGCCCATGACTGGGTGGGAGCTAGGGGCTGGAGAGGTGGGGGCAAAGTCCTAGTGAGCACCGAATGGGTGCACTGTGCCTGTTGGCTGGGTGGAAGGACAGTGGCATGTGCCCAGTAGGGGTGGAGCTTGGAGTTCCCAAGGCAGGTACCCTGGGGACGTGCTCTGATCCCTCCCAGAGAGCCCTGTGCATCCCGCTCTGCCTGCATGCCTTGCAGTGTCCATGGATAGTGGCTCCCCGGTCATGTCCGAGATCATCGACATCCCCGGCGACAGCAGCCCCTCGGAGGACTCCTGCCTGCTGGAGCTCCAGGGCTCCATCCGCTCTGTGGACTACGTCCTCTTCCGCTCCATCCAGCGCAGCCGCGCAGACTACTGCCTGAGCGTGGACTGTGTGCAGTGTGGCCACCATCCCCACAGCCCCACGCTGGGCCTGCAGGGCCCCTTCGAGGATATACCCCGGCCCCGGGTGCGGGGGGAGCGCTCTTACTCCTGCTCCACCCCTGATCCCAGTTACGAGGGGCTCCTGGAGCCAGGCGGGGCCATCACCCACAGCTGCAATCGTCTGGAAGGGCTGGCTCGCTGCGCTGGGCCCTGCTTCCCTGAGGTGCGACTCAAGGGCAAGACCTTGCTGCCAGGGCATCAGGGCACCAGCTCCACCGGGCCCCTGTACCCAGACCACGGGCACCGCGGCCATCAGCGACGCAACAGTGAGACATCCTGCCTGCTGGGCCCAGCCCGGGGCCTGAGCCAACGGCCGCTCGTGCGGTCGCACAGCGACCCCGGCATTGCTGTTGCCGGTGATCCTGGTAGGTGGGAATTGCAGGGGGAGCAGGGCTGATGTGGGTGCCCATGTGTCAGTCTGTTTTCACTCACGCACTTGGGGTGGGGGACGGACCAAGGGGTGTTCCGGGGGTTCCTGGTCAGTGGTCACTGATAGGTTGGGTGAGTGCAGTTTGCAGGCACAGAGTGGAATTGGTGCACAGATTGATATGCAGCTCATGCCAGGGGACTGGTGCACACCTGGCAGTGGGTGGGTGCCACTGGCCCATGCAGGGGCTGGAGTGTGTGATGGCAGGCCCATGCACAGTGCTTGTGCGAGGGAACGGGTGCACACAGCTGATGGGTTGATGCATGGTTATGTGATGGGATTGGGGCAGGAGGAGGGCAGAGCCTGAGTATTTACCACTGTCTTTCTTTCTCCTTCCAGTTGACTTGAGGGATCTGCTTTACACCAAAGCGCTGGAGGATGATGCATCCAATTCTTCTGCAGACACAGGTCAGGGCCGAGTCAGGCTTAGGATGAGTGTCCGACATAAGACCTGGGGGATGGGCTGGAAATCACTGGGGGCCTGACGAGTGACCGCCTTTACTTGGAAGTGGCTGCAGTGTGCTGTAGTGCCCCTTCCAGGAGAGGCTGGGAGCAGAGTAGCCTGGAGCTCCCCCACAACCAATGCTCCTGCCCTGCTCCCTAGAGCATCCCCTGCTGGGGGAGGCTGGATCAATAGGAAGGCCCTTCACCCCCACGGAGTGCATTGCAACCTGGGCCCCTAGGCCACAGCCTCTGGGGACCCATGGGACCTGTGCTTTCTCCCCTCCCCACCGTGTTCCCCTGCGGCCGCGGCTCTCACTGGCCAGTCTCCTTACAGGACTGTGCTCTGAAGCCTGCCTGTTCCGGCTCTCGCACTGCGACTCGCCCCAGCTCCTCCGGGCCGCCTCTGCCAGGAAGAACAAGCTGTCAGTGCCCAAGAAGGTGACACAGCGGCTGTCAAAGGCAGCAACACGCTCCCTGGGGGATCTGAAGGTTTGTCGTGGTACCCGGGGGCTGGTGGCCAGATTCCTGCAGAGATCCAAGCGCAGCCTGGTGTCTGGTGTGGAGATGGCTGGGCATGGCTCCCAGGGCCACAAACAGGTAGGGGCTCTGTGTTGGCCACGCTCTGCGTGCAGGGCTGCTGAGAAGCCCCAGCAGGCCCCATGCTGCCCATCCCCCTGGGCCCAGGCCTGGATTGTCCCCTACAGGCATTTCCAGGACCAGTCCTGTCTACCTCGGCCTCCCCTGCACTTGCCCTTCCCTGGGAAGTCTGCCTGGCTGGGCACTCCCAGGTTCCTGCTTGCTGGGCGATGGCGTCCTGAAGCCACTTGCTGCAGAGTCAGCCTATTAACCCTTGATTATCCCAGCCTTTCTCTATGCTTGTCTGGTTGGGTGCCCAACAGTGAGCTCATGAGAGGGACGTGACCCTCTGTATGTTCTCCCCCAGGCCACATTGCCCCTCAGGCTGCCATAGCCCCTGCAAAGACCTGCCCATTGTCTTGGAGCTCTCAGCTGCCCCTCCCTTTCAGGGCTGGCTCCAGCCACCAGCAGAGCAAGCATGTGCCTGGTGTGGCATCCTATCCATTCTTGGGGCAGCACAGTCTGGGGGGCTTTTTTGCAGTTCGGGCGGCGGCAGTCTGAACGTTTGTTTTGGGGGTTTTGGGGGACGCTTAGGCAGTTCAGGCAGTGGCAGTCCTGGAAGTTTTACTTGGGGTGGCAAAAATGGTAGAGCCGGTCCTGCTCCCTTTTCTCTGAGCAGGGCTTCTCAGGGGCTTCTGCGTGCCCTGGGCTTCGGGAGCATTTGCCCCTTGTTCTGGAGGAGCTGGGGGCCTGCTTGTTTCTCTCTGTCGGTTCCCGCCTGGGCTTCATGGAGGAAGCAATAGCGGCTACAGCTAGGAGAGGGGATGGGTCCCACATCAGTAGGATGTGTAGGGCCAGGATGTGGCTCTGCAGTCTGGAGCTCAGTGTCCCTGTGGTCCAGGGCCTGTCTCGGAGCAGGGGACTCCTGAGTCCTTCAGTGCTCCTGCCTTTGCCACTGACTCAGTCCCATTTTGGCCTCTGTTTCCCACTTGTAAAAAGGCGCCCATGACCCTTCCCTGCTCCCAAGCTAGTGGAGGTCGGTGAGGTGCTGCCTGCATTGCTCAGTGCAGGAGGCTCTGGAAGGACCCAGCCTGCATTGGGTAACAGTCTCCAGGAACTCCTGGGGCTTGGTTGGTCTGTAATTGCAGCTTGTGGGCCCAGTGCAGACCTTTGCCGCATGTCACCAGCCCTCTTCCCCTGCACTCTCCTTTCCGGGCCACCCATGCTGACGTTCCTCATCCTGCAGCCATCTCCCCAGATTGCAGTTAGGCTCCCTGCTCTGATGAAGCTTTTAGGTCACAATCTTGGCATCTGAGCTGAGACTTTATGCACTGACCTTCTCCTCCTAGTGCAGAGCAGCTCTGTCCCTGGGACGATGCTCGGTCACAGCTCGCCCCTTTTGGGAGCTTAAAGCCGCTGTGCGACACCTGATGGGCCCAAGCCCAGGAGATTCTTTACTTCTCCTGGAGAGTTCTGATCCTTCCCTGGCTCCCTGAAGCTGTTCTTGACTTTGTGCACTGGGAACTGCTCTGGGGAGTCCCAAGGCTACTCTGCCTTCCTGGCCGGGACAGCAAGTACCACCTCTGCTTGCTGCCTAGCTGAGTCACAGCCTGCTCTCACTGTCCCGTGCCAGGGCCAGCTGCCTCCTGGCTCTGGCCTCTATCTGCTCAGGGGTGACTGGGGGGAAGATGCCTACTCCCTGCGTTCTCAGGGCTCCTCTTTGGGGCGGCCCCCACCCCTCCAGTCTGCATCCCAGCACTCGCTGGGGGCCGTTCTGCCTGGCAGAACTTCTCCTGGATGTGCTCTTGTGGCGAGGTTCCTGCTGTCCTCACCCTTGCCCTTGTTTCTGTGGCTTGCCAGGTGCCCTGGAGCCCGTGGCAGGCAGAAGAGCACATGCTGCCAGAAGGGATTCACTTGCAGAGCTGTGGGGACCTGAGCTCCACCTCCTCGCTGCGTCGCCTCCTGTCTGCCCGCCGGCTGGAGCGCAGCCGTCCGCACAGCCTCAACGGGGTCTACAAAGAGAGCATCCTCTGAGGGGAGCTGCCATGTGCCCTCAGCCTTGCCCCCTCATACCCCAGCCCAGCTGGGAGTCTCCACCAGCATCGGGCTCTCTGCCTGGGGTCCACAGCGAGAACTGGAAGCAGCCGGGGCAGGCCTTTTCCCCAGTGCTGGGGAGGGGCCATGGGCTGGCTCATTCCCTGCAGACATTCCTCACTGCCAGGTGACAGTGGGAGAAAGCACAAGCTGGGGACACAAACGCAGATTGCCAAGGGGGCAGGGCATCGTGGCCTGGTTTGGCAGATCTCCGTGTGGGACTCTGGGAAGGAGGAGGTGCTGCAGTCTGTAGATTGCATTGGGGACTGGGGAACATGGACACAGCCTGCTTTGTGCTAAGAGGCAGTGCCTGCCCCCGTGCTCACTCTTAGAGGCCAGCGTGCTTTGGGGTGTTCCTGGGGCTAAGCCCTTGCTGTATATCGGACAGGGCTATTGTGCATTGTGTGTGTCGGGGGTGTATGTCCATACAGGCCCTCCTTGTAGTAATAACCCAAGAGCAGGGTCTGAGCCTGGTCCTGCCTCCTGCTCTGCAGTCTGCTGGTTTAGATGCTAACATGGTTCCCATGGTGAGGAAGCTGGGCTCAATGTGCCCGGTGATGTCCTCTCACGACAGGCCTGGGCCTCATGTGGCCCCTGCCTTCAGGGAATGCTCGCCGTCTGTGCCAGGGAGATTGAGCCCAACTCAGTCCTGCTCCCCTTAGATGCTATGCACCCCTTTCTGGAGTGGGCAAAGGAGAGGCCGGGCAGACCAAGCTGGGCTTCCCTACAACTGCCCTCCTCTTCTGGCAAGTCCACAGCCCCTGAGCGCAGGCTGCAGCCCCTTCCTCTAGAGCATGACCTTCCTTTTTGTTGCCTGCTCCAGCTCGTCTCATCTCCCCATCCTGGGCTGGCCTGAGCTGTGGGCCTGGATCTTACGGCAGAGCTGTGGCTTGAGAACGGGGCTATGGCCAGGGCACGACCAAGGCCCAGCTTGGGAGCTGGGATCAATCAGCCCCACCAGCTTTAGGGGCAGAACCAAAGCCCTCTGTGCACTGAGTCCCCATCCCTGGGCTCTGGCAGCCTTTTTCTCCTCTCCCGCCAGCCGCTGTCTTTGCTTGTATGCTGCATGCCGTGATGCAGCTCTCCCCATTCTGGGGTGGGGGGGTGGGCAAGGGGAGTGTGGGTTGCACTTTTTTACCTCAGGAAGCATGTTGGGAACTCCTACAGGGAGTCTCCACTGCAGGCGCTTTAAGCTGCACTGACACTTATACATGAAACCAAATAAAGTTATACACCCCTTGGAGCCAGCTTGGGCTGCCTGGTGTTTAGCCAGCCTGCCGTGGACCTGCACTGGCTGCCTCCATTCTGCAGCTGGGAAGAGCTCTGGCTCAGTCCAGGAGAGTGGGGAAAGGAGCCCTGGGGCCCTCGCTAATCTGTCATGAGAAAGAAAACATACCTCTCTGTGGGACAGGGACAATGGTCCCATTCTGGCATTGTCTGTGTGTCTGTGTGTGGGGGGGGTGTATCTGGTCATTGCAGGTGTCGGGGCGGGGGGGTGCATCTGTGTATGGAGGCATGTGAGGGCTGTGCGGGGGGAGGTGTGCGTTAGGCCACGGCCTGTGAGGGCCGTGTGGGTGGAGGTGTGCGTCTGGGCACGGCCTGTGAGGGCCGTGTGGGTGGAGGTGTGCGTCTGGGCACAAGGTGTGAGGGTCGTGTGGGGGGAGGTGTGCATCTGGGCACGGCCTGTGAGGGCCGCGTGGGGGGAGGTGTGCATCTGGGCACAAGGTGTGAGGGCTGCGTGGGTGGAGGTGTGCGTCTGGGCACAAGGTGTGAGGGCTGTGTGTGTGGAGGTGTGCGTCCGGGCACAAGGTGTGGGGGGAGGTATGCATCTGGGCACGGCCTGTGAGGGTCGTGCGGGTGGAGGTGTGTGTCTGGGCACGGCCTGTGAGGGCCGCGTGGGTGGAGGTGTGCGTCTGGGCACAAGGTGTGAGGGCTGTGTGTGTGGAGGTGTGTGCATTGAGTCAAACACTGGATCAAATGACCTAGGGTGATTGTGGAATCACACTCACTGGAGGTTTTTAAGAACAGGTTAGACAAACCTGTCAGGACTGGGTTAGATAATACTTACTCCTACCTCCGGGCAGGGGCCTGGACTAGGTGACTTTTGAAGGGCCCGGCCTGTCCTGCATTCTATGAGCCTGCACGCGGTGGGTGGATCTGTTCGGTGCACACATGCGTTGGAGGAGGCCAGTCCCTCCCAGCTCCAGCTCCAGCCCCACTCTAGCTTTTGGCTGGAGGATTGGGCTGCTTCTTAGGAGCCTTGGTCCTGGGCTCTGCTTCCCCAGCTGTGGGTGGGCAGGAGCTACCATGAGCCAAAAGAGAGAGTGCTTCCCTCACTGTGCAGCTGAGACACTCCACCAGACTGGACTGGGCTACAAGCAGCAGCTTCCACACTCCCTGGGGAAACTGCTCAGCTGATTGTGGGGGGATGGAGGGGGGCAGCATAGGCTGCTGGGAATGGGGGGAAAGAGGCATCTGAGGGGAACTGCAGGTGCAGGCAGTGGGCTGAGTGCATGTGCCACAGAGAGAAAATCCATGCCAGGCAAAGTTGGGCATGGGGACAGGGGAGAGTTGGGCATTGAGGACCAGGCAGACCTGAGATGGTCTCTGACCCTGGTGGTGGGCAAGGGCTGGTTTGCTTCAGCTGAGGGTGAGAGGGCAGCTGGTGGAGTTATAAGCAACCTTTACATAACTCTCCAGGCCCTTGCACAACAGGCCAGGGACTCACTGCAGGACTGGGGCCAGGGTGCAGGAACCCTGCTGTCTCTGCTGGCAGGCTGTGGGCATCTGCCCTCAGTTTGCCCTCTGCCACCTCTTGCTGCCTTTCTAAAGGGATCTCTCAGCTCTAGGGGGGAGCCGCTCACAGAACTGAGGGTCCTGAGTATAAGTGAAGGGGCTGCTGGGGGCACAGGGTGCCAGCACCAATGGGGGGTGGGAGGGCTTCTGGCCTCCCCACTTGCTCCCGGGCCCCTGCACTTCCCCAGCTAGCACCGTGGTTCTCCGCAGCCCAGGGAGAGGGGACCTGCTGCGGTGCTCCGTGTCCTCTGCGCCCCGGGGAGAGCAGTGGGGACAGGCCACAGGCTAGACCGAGCCCCCGCGCCACTGGAACTCGGGTGTGACGGGCTGGCGGAGCTCCCGGCCCAGGCTGCCCTGCCCAGCCCCAGGCAATTCTGGCTCGGCTCGGCTCGGCCCGGCCCCAGACAGTTCCGGCTCGGCTCGGCCCCGGACAGTCCCGGCCCGGCCCGGCCCCAGGCAGTTCTGGCTCGGCTCGGCCCCTCTGGGCGCAGCTGGCAGGGTCATGTGACCGCGCAGTCATGTGACTCTCGGTCCACGCTAGTCCGCGCTTGCGAGAGGCCGCGGAGCCGGCGCTGCTGCCGGATCCTGGCGCCGGCCGGTCGCGCAGGTGAGTGGCCGGAGGAGCCGGTGGGGGCGGATGCCCGGACGCCTGGGTTCTCACCGTGGGCTGCCCGCAGACTCGCGTGTCCGTGGGCAGGTGCGGCGGGGAGGAGGCGGCTTCTGGCCCGGGATCGGCCCCCGCCGCTGCTCCCATTGCTCAGCCCGGCACACTGAGGCTGGCGCTGTTAGACAGGTGCTGGGATACGGCTGCCGGGTGCCCAGCCAGGGGGGCAGCTGCCCCTCCCCATAGGTGCTGGAACTAGGGGTCCGGGGGGGCTGCCGCACCCGCTGGCCTGAAGTGGGTTTACTGTTGGGTTCAATGGCTCTCAGCACCCCAGCTATACAAATTGCTCTGGCAGCCCTGCTCCCCCTGCTGCTCAGGGGCCTGGAGCCTCTCCCACCAGGTCTGCAGCTTGTTGGGGCAGTGGTGGGACTCTTCCCCCGCCCCATATGGCTGGCAGGGAGGGGCAGAGTGAGTGGGAGCTTGTCCAGCCAGCCCCAGGGGAGATGCTTGGCTCTGCCAGTCAGATTAATATCAAGGCTTTTTCTGAGCCCCTCCCCTCATCCTTCCTGGTGCTTGTGGGTGCCAGCTGCCTAGCACCTGAATGAGTGGGGGGAGAGGAGGTTGGCCGATGGGATTTCCTGCTATTTCCGCTCCTCGGTCCGTTCACGCATCGGGGCAGAGTTCCTCTGGGCGGCGTCCTTTGAGGAGCAGTGGGCGTTGTCCGGGGTTCTCTGCTCGGTGTCCCTATCAGGTTCCCTTCTGACCTCACTCCCAATCCTGTTTTTTTCATTAGTTGTCCCATGTATTTATTTGGTATCACAGACCTGTGGATCCTTCCCTTAGGCTGGGGGGAGGTCCTTTAGCAGTGGGCTTTGCCCGCCCGCTTCCTGGATACCAATAGGACCTGAATGAGGGGGTGGGGCCAGCAGTGTTCTGTTTTCTTAGCTCAATCTCTGTTTCTCATCCCGGACTCTTTATGGCATTAGAAGGGCACACAGGGCAATATCTTCATCAACAACTTGGATATTGGCATAGAAAGTACACTTGTTAAGTTCCCAGATGATACCAAACTGGGAGGGATTGCAGCTGCTTTGGAGGACAGGGTCATAATTCAAAATGGTCTGGACAAATTGGAGAAATGATCTGACGTAAACAGGATGACGTTTACTGAAGACAAATGAAAAGTGCTCCACTTAGGAAGGAACAATCAGTTTTACATATACAGAATGGGAAGAGACTGTCTAGGAAGGAGTATGGCAGAAAAGGATCTAGGGGTTATAGTGGACCACAAGTGAAATATGAGTCAACAGTGTGATGCTGTTGCAAAAAAAGCAAACGTG
>NC_133779.1:44247191-44275675 GCF_003597395.2 Chelonoidis abingdonii
AATTGCCTAGGGAGGTTGTGGAATCTCCATCTCTGGAGACATTTAAGAGTAGGTTAGATAAATGTCTATCAGGGATGGTCTAGACAGTATTTGGTCCTGCCATGAGTGCAGAGGACTGGACTCGATGACCTCTCAAGGTCCCGTCCAGTCCTAGAATCTATGAATCCCTGCCCCAAGGACCCGTGGAGACAAGCACAGAGGCCTGCAGTCAATCAGGGCTAGTGCTGGAGTTTTGATCTAGGCTCTTTCAAATTCATAACTTTAATCCTGATGTGGAATCCACAGGAAAAATAATCCCAGTAAAGGTGCAATAATTATGTGGCCTCATCCTCTCAAAATCCATCTCTTGGGGGGAAAAGGGAATTCTTGGCGGTCTAAACCAGAGTGAGTCTTGGGCTATGATAAATGACCATGCGTGTTCTCAGGGAGGGGGGTGGGGGTCATTTCCAGGCAAGAGGTGAATGTGACATTACCAGTTGTCCAGATTTTAAGTAACTTTTCTTCCCCATGTGGCCTGAACTAACCTACAGCTGGCAGGGTCAAAGATTTCTTTTTTGGTTTTATTTTCAGTGTGTTGTCCCACAGTGCTTTTTAGCTAGAGGCATCACCAAGCACTTTGCATATTCTCCACACAGTGAGTACTTCCTACTGAAATGCGCCCAGGTCCAGGGTGGAATGCAGCAGTCGTGTACCAGGAAGAACGGTGCAACAGGTGTTACAGGAAGTGAGTAATAACTCCATCCCCTGAAATTGCAGGGAATTCTAGTTTGGCAGAGTATTGCCCAAGTGGGAATTTGGCCAGGATGCCAGGGTTAATACAGGACACTGTAAGAAGTCATGCTGCAGTAGATGTAGTTTGGTATGACTGGGCATTTGCTAATCCCTCATTAAGGCTGCCATCGTAATCGAGGTCAGGTGGAACTGAGCCATTGCAAAAGATGCCTGTGTTACTGGCTAGGGAAGATTGATGGGGTCCTTATGCCAGCACCCGGCTCCTCTCTCGCCTTCTTCCCCCTGTCTCTCCCACCCATTGCTGTTCGCTCTGTGTCCTCGCAGGGTGAGTCCCATGCTGTCGTCGTCTCCTGCCCAGGTGTCTGATGGCTCCAGGGCCTTCTGATTCTCTCTGGCTGGGGCCGGCACCAATGCACAGGTCAGTGTTGTGTGGGAATGGGATGGACCTGCTCTCTGCTCCCTTGCTCTGATCATTAATGAAGTTGGTAAATATAAGACCAGATTTCTGGGGTGCCCACTACAACCACTTAAGTGCTGGGTCAGGTGGGGTTCAGGGTGAGGGGAAGGATTAGCTGGTATCCCAGAAGCAGGGGCTGCTGGATAAGAAGGGACAAAGTCAGGGTGGCTGAAGGAGGCTAGGGGAGTGGTTGGGAAGAGGCTGGGGGTGGGACGAGACTTGGGGAAATAAGATCAGATGTGGGAGGGACTGGAGCCAAGGCTCCCTTTAAAAGAGAGGCTGGGGCTGGCTGTGGAGGTGGAGGCCTTGCTGAGTCACAGCTTGGGTTTGACTGGGCGGAAGGACAGGGAGGTGAGATCGGGACAGGAGTTACCAGAGCGGCTCAGCTCCCTGACACCCTCCGCTGGCAGGTGGCCGCCTCTCTTTGTGCTGCTCCAGGAGTCCCTGTGGTGCTGGGCTCGGCTGACTGCTCCTGAGGGTGCAGTGAGTGGGAGCGAGTGACCCAGCGGCCACGACACTCACAGCCTCCATCCTGCTTTCAGGCCCAGGTGCCCAGTGCCGTGCTCGCTGGGACTGGCTGTGGGGGTGGCGCTGGGCAGGAAAGGCGCCATGTGGGCCGGGTGTGCCAGCATCATGGGCTGGTTCCTTTTCATCCAGACAGCACCCGGGGCGGCAGGTAAGTGCTTGTGATGTGTCATGTGCGTGCCCCGGGGGAGAGTTCCTCCTGGGTGCAGCCCAGCCTCTGCGCTTCTCCTCGGGATGTGAGGGGGGCGTAGTGGGGTTTTGGCTGGCGCAGGAGTCTTGGGGGTTGAGGGACCAAACGAGTGTGCTGAGAACCCTGCTGCACCTGGGATGGGTGCCTGGGACTGTGTGGGAGGGACCTCTCTCAGGGGCATCCCCAGAACTCGGAGGAATGGGATTGGTGGGGGGGAGGGGATATCCTCTCCCAGGAGGGGTGAGGAAGCCCCAAACTGTACCCAGAGCCCTGCGCCAGCCCTGTCTGTCTCCCCATCCCTAGGTAGTCGTCCCTGCAGCCCCCAGTATTTTGGCCATGACATGATGGCATGTGAGTGCAACGCCACGTATTGTGACACTCTGGACCCCGTTGTTGTCCCGGCCCTGGGCACGTACACCAAGTATGAGAGCAGCAAGATGGGCAAGCGGCTGGAGCGCAGTGAGGGGAGGTTCCAGAGCGACTCCATGGCCCCAGGTATCGGCTTGGGCACTTGGGATGGCAAGGGCAGGGCTGGCCGCTGTCCCTGGCTCTTGCTGCCAGCTGCAGGGCTCTGAGCTGGGCTGCTCTCTGCCCCGCAGATCTGTTGCTGAAGCTGGACGTGGCACAGCGGTACCAGAAAGTGAAGGGCTTTGGTGGCTCCGTCACAGACTCAGCCGCGATGAACATCCTGTCCCTGTCCAAGGAGACCCAACGCCACCTGCTCGCATCCTACTTCGCGGAGGAAGGTGAGAGCTGGGGGCTGATTTAGGGCAGGAATGTATGGAATTGACCTGCTGGTGGGGGGCCAGGCAGGCCCCAGCTCTGGGCTCATGGCTCTCAGGAGCTGCACATCCCGTGTCCCGCAGCCTGAGGCCCTCTATCCCCATGTGCAGTCATTGGGAGTTGAGTCACCTCCTTCCTGTCCCACAGGGATCGAGTACAACCTGCTCCGCATCCCCATGGCCAGCTGTGACTTCTCCACCCACCCCTACAGCTATGACGACACCCCCTACGACTACCAGCTCCTCAACTTTGGCCTGAAGGATGAGGATACAAAGCTGAAAGTGAGCAGCACTGGAGTGGGTGGGGACCCTGCTGACGGGGAAGGACCCCAGCCACAGTGAGGGGGCCCAGACAGGAAGGATGAGGCGGCCTGGCTGTGGGGAAGGGAGCCTAGCCACAGTGGGCCAACCATGGGGAGGCGTGAAGCACAAGATGGAGCAGGGAGTGGCCAGTCCCAATTTGCTCGGGTTTTCTGCTCTCCAACCAAGCTCCCAGGACCCACCTCATCTGGGGTATTTTCTGTGGCCATCATGGGCTGGGGCTGACCCCCCACCCCCCTGTGGCACTCACCTCTCAGCCATTGTTCTGAGTGTCCATCAGATGCTCCTTGGCTGCCTTGACAGCCCTGCAGGGCAGGTGTCTCCCAGCCCCTCCTGCGTGGCGAGTTGTGAGGGGAAAGTCCCATCTATGCAGAGAGTGGGGAGCGAGTGACCCAGCACCCCTGTCCTGCAGCCTTTCTGTGCTCACTTCTTGTTCTGCAGCCCTGAGCTGCCACGTGCTGCCCTCCTTAGAGGGAGCAGCCCCCAGGGGACCCATGTGTCTAGGCACATTCCTTCCTGAGACCCCGCGGCATATGGTGAGCTGGTCCTGATGCTGTGTCCCTTCAGATCCCCATTCTCCACCGAGCCGTGGCCTTGTCCAAGAAGCCACTGTCCCTGGTCGCCAGTCCCTGGTCATCCCCAGTCTGGATGAAAACTAACGGGGAGATGAAAGGGAAGGGAAGTCTGAAGGGGAAGCCGGGGGACAAATATCACAAGACCTGGGCCAACTACTTCATCAGGTAAAGGGCAGCCCGGGGCGGGGGCTCTCCTGGGAGAGGAGCTGGCAGGATCTCGGTGGGTACAGGAGGCCCTGGGCTGTGCGAGGGAAGGGGCGGGACGGGCCATTGAAGGAGTCGGTGTGAGCAGGGCCGCTGAGAGCAGATTTGGGCCCTGGTGAAAAAAATTTTTCGGGCCCCCCAGCAAGGGTGGACCGGCTAAACAGGGCCAATGAAGCCGGACCCCAGGCCCCTTCCGGACCGCTGGGCCCTGGTAATTTGTCCCACCCCCTGCCGCCTCTGTCTGCCATGGGTGTGAGCTCCTTGAGCCAGCAGAACGACAGACTGTGAGCGAGGTCTGTACAATCCATGCGAGTGGGGGGCAGGGGGACTGGTCTCTGCACCCCAGGAGGGGCACTGGGGGGCGGGGCTGGAGCTGCTAATGTTTCTCATCCCCGACCCCCAGGTTCCTGGATGAATATGCCAAGCATAACCTGACGTTCTGGGCGGTGACGGCACAGAACGAGCCCACGGCTGGGCTGATAAACAACTACCCCTTCCAGTGCCTGGGCTTCACTGCCGAGCACCAGCGGGACTTCATCGCCCAGGACCTGGGCCCGGCACTGACCAACAGCTCGCACAACGGCACCCGGCTCATCATGCTGGATGACAACAGAGTGCTGCTCCCACACTGGGCCAAAGTGGTGAGTCTGCACACTGGGGCTTGTTGCTCCTTCGCCTGTTCTGCTGGGGCTGGCTGTGCATGAGCTCTGCTCTGTGGGGAGATACCGGGTGTTGGGATTGGCCTGTGGTCTGAGCATACTCAACCGGCACGTTCCTGGCGGTGCCTGGCGTGTGCCCTGCTGGGCTTCCCGCCAGGCTGAGCAGGGTGCTCCCTCTTCCAAGGGCTGGGTGCTCTCAGGACGTACAGGGAGACCCCAGTCCTGCCAAAGCTGCTCCCATTGCCCCAGCAGCCCCGTAGTCATCCAGGGGTAGAGAGCACACTCCGGCCCCCAGAGACAGCTGCCCTGATCCTTCCTCAAGGTGCCTGCTGGGGCAGCGGGGTTCCATGTAGCTGCCTCTGATTTCCAGCCCTTTCGGCCTGGCTGTAAGCATGGAGGCTGTGCTGGCTGCCTGGCTTGGCAAGCCGCTGCTCCCAGGAGAGCTGCCAGCCCTCCCATTCATTTTTATCACAGCAGTACCTGGAGGCTGGGCTCTTCTTCGCAGTGTGGAGGAGGCTGTGCCTTAGGCAGGCAGGAGGTGACGCTGGTGGCGACCAGCAGTGGCTGCAGCAAAGCAGCTCCTGGCCCTGGGGGAGGTTTGATGGAGAATAGCAAGCCCAGCATGGGGCTCCCCCCAGCCCCCACGGGCTGCCCAACTTGGGATTCCCAAGCACACATCCGGTGCTCTCAGCCGATCTGCATGGGTGTGATGGTGCCTGGGGTCTGGGGCTGCCAGGACTCAGCAACCCAGGGCGCTGAGCTCCCAGCTCTCCGATGGTTCCTTTCTTTTGTGAGGCCCGTTTGCTCTCTGCTTGGGCTGCAAGGTCTTCTCAGTGCTGGAGGTGCTTGGCCCTATCTGCCTGTCCTCTGCTTTCGAGGATGCAACCTCTGGGTTTCCCAGGGATCGGCCGTGGTAGAGACCTGGCTGGGAACCAAGTGCCTGATGTCCAGCCTGGATGAAGCAGGGGTAAAGTTGGCTGGCCTGCCCTGGCTGTTCTCCTGGGACTCTTGGGCCCCGAGTAATCTTGGCTTCCTGGGAAGCAGCAGGGGCTTGTCCTGCTTTTTGTCCTGGCCTTCCCTCGCAATGTCTGGGTGGGCCAGCACAGAGCGGAGTGCTGAGACAGTCCTGCCAGCACCCCGCGCTGCCCTGGCCTCTGGACTTGTTCCCAGCTGCAGAGCCGTGAGCAGCTTGTGTGTCCCAGCTGGCATAGGGCCTGATCTCTCAGCATCTGCGCTGTCACTCAGGGCAGCAGAGTGCCCGGACCTGTGGTGTTGGGCAGAGCCCATCTGGAGTGTGCTCTCCAATGGGTGGTGTCGCTGGGCCCTTCTTTCTGCTGCTGTCTCCGAGGGTGTGGGTCTGGAAGGCCCTCGAAGGCCTGGGCCAGTAAGTGACTGCTCCTCCTTCCTTCCTTCCCAGATACTGGGTGACCCAAATACTGCTCGCTACATCCATGGCATCGGTGTCCACTGGTACCTGGATTTCATCGCTCCTGTAGAGGACACCTTGTTACCGACCCATGAGCTTTTCCCTGATTACTTCATCTTGGCCACAGAGGCCTGCATTGGGTCCCACTTCTGG
The DNA here is from genome assembly GCF_003597395.2 of Chelonoidis abingdonii. NCBI lineage: Eukaryota > Metazoa > Chordata > Testudines > Testudinidae > Chelonoidis > Chelonoidis abingdonii. The sequence continues at coordinate 44,253,216 of NC_133779.1, forward strand.
GAGAGGGACGTTATCCTGGGCTGCTGGGATCGGGGAAACCAGTACAGCCACAGCATCCTGACGGTAAGGCGGCTCGGGTCCCCCACGCAGGCTGCCTTGGGATCATCTCCTGCCCTGTCCCCTGCCTGCAGCTGAGCATCTCTGCCATCCCCTCACAGAACCTGAACAACTTTGTCACCGGCTGGATCGACTGGAACCTAGCCCTGGACCTAGAGGGGGGGCCCAACTGGGTCCAGAACTTGGTGGATAGCCCAGTCATCGTGGACAGGAAAAAGGATCTCTTCTACAAGCAGCCCATGTTCTACCACATGGGGCATTTCAGGTGAGCTGGGACATTCCTGGTCAGGGCTGCAGAGATTATGCCCACAGCCGGCTCAGTACACGTGTGCTGGTGAGTTAACTCCCAGGGTCAAAAGAGTCACAGGTGTGTTTAAAACGCTTTTCCAGTCCAGCCCAGAAAATGAGATACCAAGAGGCCCGAGTTTTCTCCGAGGGACCTCGGTTTACTTGATTTCTTGGCCAACACCCAAACCCTTTGTTCTAAAGTTGAAAGTTTGTTAGTTTAAACACAAGGAAGAACAAGAAGTTAAGAGACATTTATACAGAAACCGAAATTGGGAAATTATGCAAAACAAACTTAATTAAAACCTTGAAAATTTTTCTCCTTTGCGAGGCAAAATCTTAGTTTTTAATTTTTAGAACAACTTTCTTTGATGGAAAGGAAAGGGTTAATGCTGGTCTGCAGAGGGTATTCACGTCTCCTGTTTCTAACAGGCAGGCAGCCTGCTGGGCGACTGGAAGCTGAGGTTCTTCCTCTTCCCCTCAGGCCCAGTATCTTTAAGAACTCCCCCCCACCAAGGGGAAAACGTGGCTGGCCTGCCTGGTTTATTCCTGCATTATTTTGCCCACCAAACATTTGACACACCAATTTTGCTTTATTAATTTTCGGTTCCACATTTCCTGTTCTTTAACCTGCATCATTTTAGCACTGCTCTTGGGTGATGCTAGGAGGCCCTTTGCATTTGGGCTTATGTGCTTTGTGTTTTTTGGGGTCTGTGCACCCACTCAGTTTAATGATTGAAAACAATATGACCTGTTTCCCGGTTCATGCTCGATCCGGCAGGGGGTTGGGTTATGCTGACACCCCAGGAAGTTGTGCAGCCTTTTTACGCTGGAGCTCACAACTGGGATAAATTTTAGGTCCAGTAATGACAGCAGTGCCCAGGGAGCCAGGCTCTTCTCCCTCTCACCTCAGGCTGCAGCCATTGGCCCAGCCTTGTCTCTGGGAGCTGTCGCTTTCCTTCCCTCTATGCTCACCGCTCCCTCTTGTCTGTGCAGCAAGTTCATCCCCGAGGGCTCGCAGCGCGTCGGGCTGATTGTCTCCAAGAAAAGCTGCAAGTGCAGCATGGAGTACGCAGCCTTCCTGCGCCCGGATGGCGCCGCCGTGGTTGTGGTCCTGAACAGGTGCGTGGCTGGGCCTGGAGTGTGGGAGCCTCGTCCAGAAAGGGAGTGGGGCAGGGGCTTAGGGAGTCAGTGCTGGGATGGAAGTTGGGAGCCCAGAGGATGGAGACTTGGAGGTAACCAGGCTACTCACTGTGCACTGCAGGAACAGTGCTGGTGGGGGCAGAGGAGGGCCAAGCCGCTGGCCTGAGCATTAGCAGGTGCCCCCAGCCCTGCAGGAGGCACGTACCCTGCTCCCATGAGCTCACAGTACAATCAAGGGGACTGGGGAACCGTGGAAGCAGCTGGCAGGGGGGCAGAGGGGAGGCACTGAACACATGGTGGGTGAGAGCTCTGTTGGTCACATTCACTGATCCTCATCCGGAGAGGGGCCTGGGAGCAGGGGGAGCTTAGCTGTGGTCCCTTCACTTTGCTCCTGCGGCCCACATGGCCCTGCAGTAGTGGAGCTGGCTCTACTGGGCAGCCATGCAGTCTGACTGACTCTGCCCCTCGCCCCCCCCCAGGTACTCCACGGACGTGCCATTCAGGATCTCAGACCCAGGCGTTGGTTTCATTGAGGCTGTGGCTCCGGCTGACTCCATCCAGACCTACCTGTGGAGACGGCAGTGAGAAGGCTCGAGGGGCCTAGGGCAGAGGAAGGTGGCGGGGTGGGGGGAGGACTTTGCATGCTGCTCTGGAGAGTCGTTCTGTGGGGCCATTCGAGGCAGGTCTGGGTGGAGCCCTCAGGGGGACAGGGAGGCCAGCGCTCACCTAGATCTGCCCCTTGCAAAGCACAGCACCTGAGCAGGGGCAGAGCTGAGCCACAAGCCTGCAGCGTGTCTAGAACCAGGTGGGCCCTACTGGACCAGGGGACAGAAGGAGCTGGACTCCCTTTGCCCCACAGGAGTGGAGAGCCACATGCTGTAACCACGATCGCTGCTGCTCTGCCAAAGAGCAGCCGTCTCTGGGCCTGCCCCCTCTGGCTGCGAGCGGTGTGGGTGCCTGTCTGAAGCTTTACATCAACTGGGAGTTAAAACCTCACTGCCTCTCCCCTCCCATGCGCTGCGTCCCTGGCTGCCCCCGCCACAGTGACACTTCCTTGGGTGCCTCTAGGGCAGGACCCGGCTTGAACCAAGGAGACCGGAACAGCTGGGTCTGGAGGGGAAACACCTGAGTATGCTGGTAAATAGTCTCCTTTATAAACCCCCTGCTGGAGGCTCAGTCCTCAGGGTGGTAAGCGAGGCCCCTGGGCCAGGACGATGGCTTCATGCGGAGATCCAATGGGCAGGTGTTGCGCAGCCACCAGGAGCCATTACCCCTGGGCTGAGCACTGCTCACTGGTCTGCCCCAGGGAGGTCCGTCTTTGGGGCGGGTGCCACAGCTGGCTCCCAACCTCCCGCTGGTTTGCTGGGCTGCCTGTTCTGCTGCCATCTGTCGGCATCTCTGGCCTTCCCCCCTCAGGCTGCAAGATATGGAATCACAGGGAGTTCCTTGAGGTTGGCCTCTCACCCCAGACAATGGCTGATAACTGGAAGAGGGGGTTGCAGACCAGAGCCCAGTCTCATTCAGCCTCTGGGCCCTGCATTCCTTGTCTCTCTGTGACAGAATCGAACTCCAGTGGGGCATGCTGGATGCTGTTCCACCCCCACCAGGCTCCCCAGGCCAGGGATTTTGCCTGGCAGAATTCATGCTGTGGATGGTGCTGTATACACTGAATAATTGTTGACTAGCAGGGGGTGTAGCGGCCCAGGGAACATGGTGCTCTGACAGCTCCTGCCCCAGGGCTGGCAGGCCTGAGGGAGAGGAAATAGGGAATGGGTGAGAGAGCATCTTTACCTTTTCTGCAAATAGCGGAGCAAGGGCCCAGCAAATTAAATTGAAAGGAAATAAATGTTCAAAGTACATAAAAAGAAATAATTTTAACAAGGTGCATAATTTACCTGTGGCACTCACTGCCACAAGATTTCACTGAGGCCAAGAGCTGATAGGATTCCAAAAAAGCATTAGCCATTTATATGGCTACTGATTAACACCCATAGTTATATTTCGAGAGGATAAAACCAAAGCTTGGACAAAATCTAACCCCTCCTGCTTTCGAGTGTGATCCAGTGACTTACTGCTCTAGAGGGGACAAGCAGACCAGTGGCCCCATGACTGAAGCGGAACCATTTTGCACGTAAGGCAGGTGCTTCACCACTGGTTTCTGTATGAGGAATACAGCATACTTTCCTCCACATTCCACCTCCTACTTTTGGAGCAAAGAATGATATTTCTGAACATTGCCAAGTAATTTGGTTGGTTACTTTGAATAAAAATTAATTTAAAATGGTTCCTTTAAGAAGTTTAGCACCTGGTGTCAGACTCTTCTGTGTGTCCTGAATGATCTTATTAATGGGATAACAGATGCTTCAGACTGCCCACTTCAGAATCCCTGAAAACTGGTGCATTGACTACAGTTGAAGACTTTTTTTGTTTTGTTTTTTTTTAAAGAAGATTAATGGTAATTTTTTGGCAGTGGTCTTCATAACTGCAAGTTTCTTCAACAGGGACTGACAACTAATCAACTTCTGCAGAGAGTTCCGTACACAGCGGCTGGCTCCCATCTCCTTTGGCTCAGTGGCAGCAAAGCTGAAAGTTCCCTCAGCAAAGATGCTATCTTTCAAAACCTGCCCTTAGGGATGCTGGTGGGGCTGAACAGCAGAGAGACTGTCAGTCCTAAAGAAACAAATGGCTTTGAAAAGCTCCTTGTTTCACCCAATCTGCTCACCAGGGAGGGGAACAGGGGAAGCTTCAGGGTGGATGTGGGCTTGCCTGCACACAGAGAAGTGTGAGGTGAACTGGGTGTGAGCAAGGGACTCGGGGGGGGGGGGGGAAGGGGCTTGTGTGCTCCGGCTACTTTGCACTGCTCCAGAGTAGGGTGCACAGCCAAAGTGCTGTGGTGAAGCTGCCCCATCAATAAAAAGTTGAAGGTTGGTGCCCCCCAGCATCACCTCGTTTGCAGTATCACTGGTAATGTGTAGTTCTCCTGGTAAGTTTGTCGTAGTAATGATGATAGAAAGCAGGGAAACCACCAGCTGCAATCTGTTGAAATGGCATTAAGCCTGTGTGTGTGTATCAGAACCTGCAAATGTTACAGGGATGTTGCAATTATCGCCAAGCTGGGCATTATAAACCCAGGAAATCCTGACGTGAAGAAAGTTAAAAGCAGTCGCCACGTGTTCCTTAAGGCTTGCGAATGCAGAATTTAAGGCTTGCAGACATCTCTAACTGCAGCCTTCAGCAACGGGATGAAACAAAGGGAGAAAATCTAATATGTCTAAATCTGTTTAATCTAAGTGGGAACTGCAAGTGTTACACAGGGATCAGTGTCTGGCTCTTGCATGATGTCGCTACAAGGCGGGCCGCACGTTTGTTTGGGTGCCGTAAGCTGGGCATTTCCAGCCCCTAATAACCATGTCTGGATTGCGTTTGTGTTTAACCTTCACTTGGCCTTTCCTGGGTTTGTGATGCTTGTGTCCCCCTAACGGTTTTAAGACACTGCCACGCACTCAACCTCACCTCCACATTCAGCTGGGACTCCTGGAATGTATGTTCTGAGGGATTTTACTGCATCCTCTGGCATGGTCCTTGACCAGCTGTAAGACTGGACCATCTGTCTGGCCAGATCTGCAGGAGGGGTTCTAGGGAGTGATCTGCCCTAAGCCCCAAAGGGCTGGAAGGGGCAAGGGTCTCATCCTCTTGGCCTGCTCCCTGCCTCTGGAGTGGGTGAAAAGCCAAAGATTTGCAAGTGTTGCCAGAGGATTTGAAGGTTACGTTGGAGAAAGTGTTGAGAAATCCTCCCTGGATTCCCCCTCACGTTCATGCAAAGCCAGGGATGTGCCCTGTCACCAGAACTGAGCAGGGAATGATCACCGAGTGGTGCGGCCTGCAAGGCAGGAGTCACCATGTCCCTGTCAGCTCTGTAGAGCAAGGCAAAGCCTGTTAGTTCCTGTCGCCCTCAGCAGCCTGCTGCACAGGTGCCAGTCTGGCTTTGCTGGCCAGCAGCCAGCGGCTCGGGCTGAATCGCCAGATGAGCAGGGCTGGTCGTGTGAGACCTGAACCTGTGGTGGCTCTGGGGGGGTGCCAGGGCCCCTGGGGTTGGCCTGAGGGGAGCAGGGAAGGTGCATACACAGACACTGAGCGTGGGCTGTTTTCTGAGCACCACAGCAGCCCTCGGGGGTGAGTTGGGGAAATGGGCACAGAGAGGTGAGAGCCCATGGCTGGGCAGTGGCCTTGGGGCCTGGAGCTACACCAGTGATGTAGGCAGGGGGTGGGGGTGCTTTGACCTTCCTGCCCCTGGTATGGTTCTGTGGGTCGGTCAGTGGCCTGCTGCCTGCCTGGCTCTGGACCGCGGAGCAGGGCCGTACACCAAGCCGCGCTTTGGAGCCATTATTAAAGTCACTTTCCTAAAGCAGAATTGCTACCCTGGGAATGGGCTGGGCCCCAAGCCCCCGTCCAGCTTCAGGGGAGACCAAGAGGCCTTCTCCCTGACTGGCCCGGCCCACTCCCCAGCCATCAGGCAGGCAGGTAGAGACAAGCTGAGGGGCTGATCACAATGCGTCTCTGAGATGGGGCTTGGCAGAGGGCTGAGGGCTCCCCTTGCCCAGGCATCTCCTTGCGGGCTGTGAGAGGTCAGGACAAGGGGCTTCTCTCTGGTGGGTCACATTCCACACGAAGCCTCCCTGGAGATTTCAGTCGTCCCCCCCGCCCCCTTCCTAGGACACGGCCTGGCTGCAGCCTGCCAGTTGGGTGCATCCTGTGCGCTGGCCTCCCTAAGGATCCCCGCGTCTGCTCTATCGTGGGCTGGTTCCTTCTCATCCAGACAGCGCCCGGGGCGGCAGGTAAGCGCTTGTGATGCGTCGTGTGTGACCCGGGGGGAGGGTCCCTCCTGGGGGCAGCTCAGCCTCTGCACTTCATCCCCAGGACCTGTGTGCTCCTGAGGAGCTGCCCCGTCAGTCCCCATCCCATGCCCGCGATGCCCACACTGCCGACATCTGTGACGTTCATGCTTTCAGTTTCCCAAACGCTCAGAGTGCAAGAGGGGTGGTCCCTAACTTGAGGCTGGAGGGACATCCAGGAAAGAGAGTAGGGATGGTGGGGGGCAAGGACCCAGAGGAAGACCAGCACATGGGAGAGAGGGGATGGGGGTTAGGATGCAGTTGGGTGTGAGCTAGCACATGGGCTACAGACAGGTGGGAGGGGCCTAGGAAAACGGGGCCAGATGGGGGGTGGGGGATAGGCCACGGGGAGGCAGAATGCTAGAGGATAAGGCAAATGGTGGGAGGGGGTTGGAGCCTGGGGCATAGGGGCACTGGGGAAGGGAGCAGACCCCAGTGGGGCAGGAGGCAGATGAGGTGAATGACAGAACCTGGGTGGCAGATGGGCAGGGACATGGGGAGAAGTGGGGGTCGGGCAGATGGCTGGGGGGAGCAGGACAAAGGTCTCTCTGGGCAGGGGCGGCTCTAGGTATTTTGCTGCCCAAGCTTGCCTGCAGGAGGTCCCCAGTCCTGCGGATTTGGCAGCACGGCTGCGGGAGGTCCCCGGTCCTGCGGATTTGGCAGCACGCCTGCGGGAGGTCCACCGAAGCCACGGGACCAGCGGACCCTCTGCAGGCAAGCCGCCAAAGGCAGTCTACCTGCTGCCTTCCCAGCGACCGGCTGAGTGCCCCCCATAGCTTGCTGCCCCAGGCATGCACTTGGCGTGCTGGTGCCTGGAGCCACCCCTGTCTCTGGGTCTCCCACAACCCTGTCTGGGCACAGCACGGGGCACTGGGTGCATCTACCTGAGGGTGAAGTCGTTCCCCGCCCCCTTTGTACGGAGCTGAACATGCAGCCCATGTCCCAGCGGGGTCTGCAGCAGCACGTGGGCCAAGGGAGGCAGGTGTTTTGATGCCAGCGCAGGGCGCTCCCAGAGTCAGGCCAGCTGCACCTTGCACAAGGACTAGCTGAGTGCAGTGTGTCGCTAGGTGGCTGCACGAGCTCTTCAGAGCATCTGGAGCCACTCACGGGGCTGAGGGGTGGGTTCTGCGCCAGCCCCTCCTGACTGGTGCCAGAGCCAGCCGGCAGGAGTAGCAGGCTCCAGGGGGCCACTTCTGGGGGAGGACACTGGTGCTGAGCCTCCTGCTGGGGCAGGTGTGTGGGGTGGCTCACATTTGGGTCAGGTTGTATGTGTCTCAAATGGAAATACAGGGAACTCCTTGGGCTCCAGGGCCCAGCGTGGCACAGCAGCCAGTAATGCAAACCAGGGCTTGGGTCTCGCTGCTTTTGGGATCTGCATTCCCTCACCGCTGGTCCTGCATTGGGCCCTGCATGCACAGACACCCCCAAGGGGCCCTGCCTGGCTGGGAGCCCCTGGGCCGGGGCAGTTTGCTGGCAGAGGTCACCTGGTGCAGAGGTGACATGCACTAGTGATGCTATAAAACAGTGACCCAGCAGGGGGCGCAGCGGCCCAGGGAGTGCATGGCCCAGCCCCTTGGCTCCCTGCCTGGGGCAGGTGAGTGCCCGGTGGGCACAGTGGGGCGATGGCTGGGGCGGGGTGGGATGCCCGCCGCTGTGAGGTGCATTGGTGGGAGGAAAGGAAGGAAGAAAGGGTCCTAAGCTGCAAAATCAAATCCAGATTCTCCCCCAGCCCCCCATGTGGGTGTCAGTGTGGCAGGGGGCTGGGCCCTCTCTCATGGTGGGGCCTAGGCAGGTTTCTGCTCGCAGACCTTGGAGCTGGAGGTCATTAGAAAATCCAGCTTTCCCAGCCCTGCCCAGCTCCTGGGGGGATGGAATGACCCAGTGAGGCCCCTGGGGGTAGGGGGGACTGTGGAACCTGGCCACAGGGCCAAGCCCCCAGCTGGAGACAGCAGCCTGTGCTCTAGCATGCTCAATGCGGATCACATCGTATTATGGGGCTGGACTCTGCCCTGTCCAGCTGGGGGCAAAGGGGGCATGGGCTGGGGGGTGGGTGAGTTTATGACTGGGATCATTTGGGGGGGATGTAGGGAGCCCCTCCCTCCCCTCCCCCCCCCCGTGATTGATGAACTCGCCACAGCTCCTCTCGCTGGGTGTCTGAGGGCGCCAGTTCAGCCAGAGCCTCCTTTCTCCAGCTGCTCCTGTGATGCTGCTCCATGAAGAGCCCAGGGGCCGGAGAAGCAGCTGGCAGCAAGGTGGTGCCAGCCGGTTGACTAAGAGCCTTGCTGGGATGTAACGTCTTGATGGCCATGGCAGCCTCAGGCAGGATGCTGGCTCTGCTAAGCTAGACACTGAACTCATGGGCTGCAAGAAAGCCTCCAAAAGGTGCGCCAGTGCCAGTAAGGCAGCAGCGTCTGGGTCTGCAGAACTGGGACCACTAGTTTGCAGAGCATGCACTGTCTGTCCCCTCTGTGGGGCTCACCCTGGTACCCTGTGCCAGCGTGTAGCCGATCTCCTATTTGTTGGCTCACCGGACGGAGCACGTGGGGAGGAGCACGGTGTGAACAGCTGCAGTGCATGCCAGCTTATTGCTGCACGGGAGAGCCATCCCCACCCACCCAAGACAGAGTGGAGCGAGCTGCATGATCATATTTTGCACCAGTGTCTGAGAGGGTGTCTCATGGGTGGAGCTTATTCTGTGGGTGGAGCTTGGAAGAGTACCACCCCCATCATCTGGCACCTGAGTGACACCCAGACAGAACCTCATACCACCCCATGCACTTGGAGCAGCCTCTTGATGGAGACTGCCAGTGTGTGACGAACTGGGAATGTTCTTAATGTTTCCTCTGAATACTCTGTGGGTGCCCTAGTTTCCCCTGTGCAGTTCTTAAGTCTCCAGTGTGCATAAACGGCCAACACTCTTGTCTCCTGGCAACAAATGGCCGGGGCCCTTCCCCCTGCAAGGGGATGGCTAAAGGTGAACAAAGAGATCAGGTGAGCTCCTGGCCTGGGAAAGAGACAAAGGCCAGAGAGGAGGGGCTGGAGGGGGTTTCAGTTTGGGGCTGGCTGGGGACGGGAAGTGAGGGCAGACATGGGGGTCTGCCTCACTGGGCGCCAGAATGGACCCAGCCGAGGGGTCCTGTTCTCTGTACCTACAAGCTCTGTTTTAGACCTTGTTCCTCTCATCTAATTAACCTCTGTGTTCCTGGCTGGCTAAGAGTCACATCTGACTGTGAAGTGGGGGTGCAGGAGCCTATGGCTTCTCCAGGACCCGCTGGGGTGGACTCGCTGTGGGAAGCGCACGAAGGGGCAGAGGATGCTGAATGCTCCAAGGAGAGACCCAGGAGGTGAAGCTGTGTGAGCTTCTTGCCCTGCAGACAGTTTGCTCCAAGGGACTAATGCGCTGTCCCTGCTCTGCCGAAGAGCCACAGAGGGAAGAGTCATAATGACCCTGAGGAGAAGCTGGGTGCAGAGGCGCCCAGACTAGCCGGGCCCCATGGAGGAGCTCGGTGCAGAGGCCCCCAGGCTAGCCAGGCCCTGCGGAGGAGCTAGGTGCAGCGGGGAACTCCAAAAAGCCCTTTGTGGAGCTGCGTGTGGGACAGGCTGCGAGTGCCGGATGTTACAGCCAGGTACAAGGCTGCATGGGATTTGCAGGGGAGCAGCAGTGGCTGGTCAGGAAGCCAGTGCATGAGGGGGCCAAGGAGAGAGACTCAGTGAGTCTGCCCTGGAAGCCTGCCAGCTCCTGTTTCCTTGAATAGATAATGAGCCAGAGAGGGCTCCCCAGCCTGCAGAGCCCTGGCTCAGCTGGACTGCCCAGGGCCCAAACCTGAACAGCTGAGCCCTGGGGTTTCTGCAGCCTTCCTCTTTCTGGCCTGCCCCAGGGAAAGCCCCTTTCCCTGAGCAATGCAGCTGAGTGATTCCTGGGAGCCACCAGGGCCTTAGTGCTGAAGCATCTACACTGTGATGCATCTGGCCTGTTGCCGGCACCTTTGGGGGACTCCAACATTGAGCCGCCACAATAATTACAAAATGCTGCTGTGGCCCAGCTGCTCTGCTGGAGCAATGCAACTGCGAGTGCCATGCCGGGAGCTCTCAAGCTGTGGAGTAGCTCTGGAGAAAGGGGGCTGGCAGCTGGGACGGGGGAACCACCAGGCTGAGGGCACAGGAAGCTCCTGGGGTCTCCTGTTCTGCTGAATCACATAAACAGGCTGCCCTGTCCCCTGCCACCTGGTGCAGAGCTCGACAGGAGCCTGTGCTGGCATCTGCTTCACATGCCAGGAGAGGTGTCAGAAAGCTGAGTCTTTGGCTGCCTGCTTTGCCCTTTAGCCTTTGCCACACCTGCGATGTTCTCACCCTTTCTCTGTGCTAGCAAACAACTTACCAGACAAGACCAGCACTGCTGGCTCCAGGCAGGACTGGAGGGGTTCACGTCCCAGAGTTTGCCCTTCGGTGCTGGCCTGGAAAGGCTGGTTCTGCCGCAGTCCATGGCAGGTACGCTAGCCAGGGCAGCTGAGACAGCTGGGAACGGGTCAGCACTGACCAGATCTTGGCTCTTAGAGCAATTGAAAGATGTGAGACCTGTTTGTTGTGGCCTGTTTAACTCTTAGGAGAGAGGTGGAGATTAGGGGGGACAGTCAGACCCACCCTCTGCGAACAGCAGCACTGGAAAGTGTGTGGGTGTGTGTGGCTTTTATAAACGGTTGTTTTAACAAAGTTGTAAGACCTCTGCCTCCTGGGAAGTCCCAGGGTAATCGCTGCTCCTAGCATGGGGCTCTTCTGAGCTCTCCAGATGAGCCAGTGGACTGGTTCCTGAGGAGGGAGCTGCTCTCAGGGGTTCCCTGGGAGGCCAGGGCACCTGCCACTGCCCATTCCTATTTACAAAGTCTGCGAAAGGTAGCCCACGGGCACCAGTGCTGGGGTGACTGTGACGCAGACGTGCCGGGCAGGCATATTACCCTCTGGCCAGCCAGCTCCTCGCTATTCCCCGAGGGGGCGAGTGGGGTTTCTGCCGAAAGCCGAGAATTAGCTGATTGGTGGGGTTCGCGGGAGACGCCAGTGCGGGAGATGGTTGGAGATGTGTAAACCAAAGATTATTAGGTTGCAGAATTGTTGCCATGAGACTTGTGGCCAGAAGCCAGCTGGGTGTCGGGGTGACTCACTCAGACAATGCTGAGAACTGGAGACGTCTGCAGAGACAGGCCTAGGTTTGCTGTCTAGACTGGGGGAGACTTGAGCATTTACAGAGACCCCCAGCCTGAAAAGGGATGAGAGCAGAAATGGCACAAACACATTACATAGGAGAAACTCTGAACTGTCCCCAGGTTTCTGGACTGGGGCTGGGGCTGTTCCGGGGCATCAGGGAAAGTCCACAGGAGGAATTCAGGGGAGATGGAGGGGCAGGCAGAGGGTTTCCCCTGAGGGTCCTCTCCCTCTGCCCCAGACTAGCACTCGGGACCTACCCTGCTCCTGGGTTGCGTTGTGTGACCAGAAATTTGCAAATGCTGCTGGGAACTTTGGAGCAAAAGTTGCAAAATCCTCCCCAGATTCCCTTTAGAATTCAGCCAGTGCCAGGGAGCCGCCCTCTCTCTGTGACAGATTCTTCTGGCTGAGCAGGTCGGCTCATCTCCTCCCACGGTGCTGCTGCCCCACCAGGCAGGTGCGGCTGCATCTCAGTCTCTTGGGGACTGGGGAGAGAGGCAGAGCAGGACCTGTGGCCTTGGCAGCAGGGGGTCTCTGCTTTGCTGGCTCACCAGGTGAGTGGGGTTAGTCTGGTTTGTTCTGTGCTGGGCGTGGGGGCTGACTGAGGCTGTTCGGGGAAGTGGGAAGCTGCCCACAGGGAATATGAAGCGTGTTCATTACTTAACCCACACAGGCCTCTAGGGAGGCAGGGAGGAGCTGCCCCATTCCACACATGGGCAAACTGGGGCTCTGTGGGAGACAGAGATTCACCCAGAGTCCCAGGAGTGGCAGAATCGTGGTTAGACCTAGTGAACCCCGAGTTCCCAGGCCCATGCATAACACACTGGGGCAGTGGAAGGGGAGGCGTTTTCATGTCTGTGCTGCACGGCCTGCTCCACTCCGGAGCTCTGGGACGTGGTGGTGGCTTTGCCCCTAGGCACAGCCAGTCCCAGCAAAAGGCAGTTGTGGTCGCTGAGTCGACACATTGCTCGGTCGCTTATGTAAGTTATGTTCCTAATGCCAAGCAAGTTCTGCAGGGTGGGCAGGGCCCAGCTGGGCTCCCTATGTACTGCCAGCTGGGGCAATGCTGCATTTGCTGATGCCCAGAGAACGTATGACCAGCAGCGGGCACAGCTCAGCTGGAGCCTGGACATGCTTTAGCTGCGGGTGCAATTGTGCAGAGCAGGGCTCAGAAACTGAGGTTAAAGGCACCCAATAGCCCCTCTCTCCGGAGCTGAGGGCTCTGGTGCAGCCATCACTTGGCAGCCCTTGGTCTCCCATGGTGTCCGGAATGGTTGAGCCATGCCTGGCTGCTGAGCTCCCCCTTGGGGAATTCAGAGCGCCCGCTGTTACTGCCCGTCCCATGGACGCACTTTGGGTTCCAGCCTGAGGATCTGTGCCGGGGATAGGGGCGATGGGAAGAGCTGGGGGCTGAGTGGGAAGGTTCACATTCAAGAGTGGGCGAGCAGGAAAGAGAGCAGCGCTGGCAAGCGGCTGGGTGGAGCCGGAGAAGCCAGGGTGGAGCAGGTGTAGGAGTGGAGAGACGCTGCTGGAGCCAGGAGTGGAGCTGGGTAGTGCTTTGAAGGTGAGGGAGAGGCTGGAGCTGGCTGTGCAGGAGGTGGAGGGGGCCTCGGTGGGCAAGGGGGAATCCTGGCCAGAGTCCTAAGTGAAGCAGCTCCCTGGCATTGAGACGGGCAGAAGGGGAGCGAGCTGAGATCGGAGGAGAGGTGTGATGAAGTGGGACTGTTCTTAATGTTTTCTCTGAATACTGTGTGGGTGCCTCAGTTTCCCCTATGCAGTTCTTAAGTCTCCAGTGTGCATAAACGGCCGACACTCTGTCTCCTGGCAACAAATGGCTGGGGCCCTTCCCCCTGCAAGGGGATGGCTAAAGGTGAACAAAGAGATCAGGTGACCTCCTGGCCTGGGGAAGAGACAAAGGCCAGAAAGGAGGGGCTGGAGGGGGTTTCAGTTTGGGTCTGGCTGGGGACAAGGAGTGGGTGCAGGCGGGGTTGTCTGGCTCGCTGGGCCCCAGAATGGACCCGGCTGAGGGGTCCTGTTCTCTCTACCTACAAGCTCTGTGTTAGACCCTGTTCCTGTCATCGAATAAACCTGTTTTACTGGCTGGCTGAGAGTCACGTCTGACTGCGCAGTGGGGGTGCAGGACCCTCTGGCTTCCCCAGGACCCCGCTGGGGTGGACTCACTGTGGGAAGCGCACAGAGGGGCAGAGGATGCTGAATGCTCCAAGGAGAGACCCAGGAGGTGAAGACGTGTGAGCTTCTTGCCCTGCAGACACTCTGCTCCAAGGGAGGGGGGCTCCAAGTCCTGCCTGGCTTTGTGGGGGGCCGTTCCAGAGCACTCGCCAGGGCTCCGTGACAAGGTGCAGCCCATTGCAGATATAGGAGGCTTTGCTGTGGGGGCAGAGGCGGAGGAAAGGCTGGGGCACAAAGGAAAAAGCAGCAGGGGTGGGCCAGGCCCTTGGCTGCAAGGGGAATTGGCAGGGCAGACAGAGGTTGTCCTGGGGCCACAGAGCTGAGGCAGGTGACACTCAGCCCAAGCCATGCCAGGGATGCAGGTAGAGGGACTCTGCTGGGGGTGTCCAGCTCTGTTCCTGACCCAGCCTCTTGTGAGCCCTTGCCTCCCCTTCGCCATGTGCTGCTCCAGGCGTCCTGTGGTGCTGGGCTCGCCTGACTGTCTGAGGTGAGCTCCTGAGGGTGGTGGTGGTAGGCAAGTGACCCAGCGGCCTCGCGACCCTCCAGCCTCCTCGCTGCTCTTTCAAGGCCAGTGCCCGTGCCGTGCTCGCTGGGACTGCTGTGGGGTGGCGCTGGGGCAGAAAGGCGCCATGTCGGCCGGGTGTGGCAGCTCATGGGCGGTTCCTTTTATTCCAGCAGCACCCGGGCGGCAGGTAAGTGCTTGTTATTGTCATGGTCGTGCCCCGGGGCAGAGTTCCTCCTAGGGTGCAGCCCAGCCTCTGCGTCTCTCCCCCCCGGGGGCTCCCCCCGCCCCCCGGGGTGGGGGGGGGGCGTATGTGGGGTTTTGGCTGGCGCAGGAGTCTTGGGGGTTGAGGGACGCAAACGGGTTGCTGAGAACCCTGGCACCTGGGATGGGTGCTGGGACTGTGTGGGAGGGACCTCTCTCAGAGGGCATCCCGAGCTTGGGGAATGGGATTGGTGGGGGGAGGGATATCCTCTCCAGAGAGGTGGGAAAAGCCCAACTTACCCAGACCCTGCCCCGCCTGTCCTGTCCTCCCCACCTAGGCGGCGTCCCTGCATGCAAGAACTTTGGCCATGACTCTCTGGTGTGTGAGTAGCCACGCCTCCTATTGTGACACGCTGGACCCTGTTGTCGTCCGGCCTGGGCACGTTACGCCCAAGTCATGAGAGCAGCATAGATGGGGCAAGCGGCTGGAGCGCAGCCGAGGGGAGGTTCCGAGCGCTCATGGCCAGGTATCGCTTGGGCCTTGGGAATGGCAAGGGTCAGGGCTGTCGCCTGTTCCGTGGCTCTGCTGCCAGCTGCGGGCTCTGAGCGGCTGCTCTCTGCTTTGCAGATTGTTGCTGAAGCTGGACATGGCACAGCGGTCCAGAAAGTGAAGGGCTTTGGTGGGGCTCTCACAGACTCTGCCGCCATGACATCATGGCCCTGTCCCCAGATGCCAGACCACCTACTCAAGTCGTACTTCTCGAGGAAGTGAGTTGTGGGCTGAGCCCTGAGATCAGGCATGGCAGGGCGAGCAGGGCTGCTGACCCAGGACAAGCAATGCCCACAGGCCAGGTTCCCTCCTCCTACTGTCCACTCAGCTCTGGGTCCTGGGTCACCTCCTTCCTACCCACAGGGATCGAGTACACTGTCCGCATCCGATGGCCAGCTGTGACTTCTCGCGTCCGCCTCTACACTATGACGACTCCGAGGGGGACTTTGGCTGAGGAACTTCAGCCTGACTGAGGAGGACACACAAGCTGAAAAGTGAGCAGTTCCTGTGGGAGCAAGGGCCCTGGGCGGGAGGAGCTGTGGTGGGAAGAGGGACTGGCTCGGGGGTCGATGTGAGAGGGGAAGGGACTGGCGTGGGGGGTGTTGGAAGCGGGAAGGGGACTGGCTGGGAGTGCTGGAAAAGGGGAAGGGACTGGCTGGGGTGATGCGGAAGAGGAAGGGGAATGGCTGGGTGGGTGCTGGAGCAGGGAAGGGAGCTACCTGGGGAAGGCGAGGGCAGGCTCCGGCACAGGATGGGCAGGGAGGACTGTCACAGAGGCCCGGCGCGATGCTCGGGAACTGCTCCCCACAAAGCCGACAGGACTTGGGAGCCTCTCCCTTGGGCAGACTGTTGCGGCAACGGAGTCACCCGAGCTTCACTTCTGAGGCTCCCTTGGAGCATTCAGCAACCTCTGCCCCTCCATGTGCTTGTCACAGTGAGTTCGCCCAGGCGGGGTCCTGGGGAAGCCAGAGGGTCCTGCACCCCCACTTCACAGTCAGACGTGACTCTCAACCAGCCAGTAACACAGAGGTTTATTCGATGACAGGAACAGGGTCTAAAACAGAGCTTGTAGGTACAGCGAACCGGACCCCTCGGCCAGGTCCATTCTGGGGCACAGTGAGCCAGACCCCCACGTCTGCCCTCACTCCTCGTCCCCAGCCAGCTCCCAACTGACAGAGGATCAGCCAGAAACTGAGGGCCCCCCACAGTATTCAGAGGAAACATTTAAGAACAGTCCCACTTCGTCACAGGGACCAGTCTCAGTTTGCTCCTTGGCCAAGCTCCCGGGTCTTGCCTGATGCCAGGTGTTTTCTGTGGCCATCACGGGCTGGAGCTGAGTCCCCCCTCGACACTTGCCCCATCACCATCGCCCTCATCTCTCCAGCTGATGCTGGCTTGCCTGCTCCTGACAGCCCCCTGGGCAGGTGTCTCCCAGCCCCTTCTGGGGGCACTGGGGCCCCTGAGGCCCGTCAAGGCCAGGCTGGCTGGTTGGGTCAGGGCCATGAGGTGCCATGTCCCACGTGTCCCTGGGCCCTGCTCTCACCTGTACAATGTCCAAATTCTGCTCAGCCCTCGCCCCAGGGCAGCCTGATATGGGGGCTCCATTTCACAGGAGAGGCTGCGGGTGGAGGGAGGCTCCCATGGGGCAGGGGGTCTAGGGAGAGTCGCTTATGGGGAAACTGCAACACATGATCCCCTGCCTCCCCATGCTCCTCAGATCCCCATTCTCCAGCATGCCCAGGCCGTGGCTAGGACACCGCTCTCCCTGTACGCCAGCCCCTGGACATCCCCCACGTGGCTGAAAACCAATGGAGCCATGACGGGCAGGGGCACACTGAAGGGGAAGCCGGGGGACAAGTATCACAAGACCTGGGCCAACTACTTCATCAGGTAAAGGGGCTCTCCTGGGAGAGGAGCCGGCAGGATCTCGGTGGGTACAGCTGGCCCTGGGGTGTGCGAGGGAAGGGGCTGGATGGGTGTTGGGGATGGGGCATCAGAGGAGTCCATGTGAGCTCCCTGAGCCATCAGAATGACAGTCACAGAAGGGCCCATTGTGAGCATCAGTCTGACCCCCAGTATTGTCCAGCCCAAAGAACTGCCCCCAAATGATCTTATTGTGGGTGAGGTCTGTCACGGAGTGTGGGGGAGTCAGGCCCCGGAACCCCCCTCTTCCTGCGATTCACTGGGACTCTCAGCCAGCCAGTAACACAGAAGCTTTATTAGACGACAGGAACACAGTCCCAAGCAGGGCTTGTAGGTACAACCAGGACCCCTCAGCCAGGTCCCTCAGGGGGGAAAGGAGCTTAGACCCCAGACTTGGGGTTCCCTGTGTCTTCCCAGCCAGCCCAAAACTGAAACCAAAAACCCCTCCAGCAGGCTCCCTCCCTTTGTCCAGCTTCCCCGGCAAAGGTGTCGCCTCGCCCCACCCCCTCCTGGCTCAGGTTACAGGCTCAGGTACCGTCCCCCACCTAAAGTCACCCCTGCTCTCCCATCCCCCCGCAGACAGTTCCAGGAAAACTAAATGACATTCCCAGGTCAATCTGCCCCACTCCCTCCTGCGTCTCAAGGTCTCTACAGACAGTGTGGATGGGGGGCAGAGGGACTGATCTCTGCACCCCAGGAGGGGCGCTGGGGGGCGGGGCCGGGGATGCTAATGTTTCTTGTTTCCCCGGCCCCCAGGTTCCTGGACGAATACGCCAAGCACAACTTGACGTTCTGGGCAGTGACGGCTGGGAACGAGCCCACGGCTGGGGAGATTGTCTTCTACCCCTTCCAATGCCTGGGCTTCTCCCCCGAGCACCAGCGGGACTTCATCGCCCAGGACCTGGGCCCGGCACTGGCCAACAGCTCGCACAAGGGCATCCAGCTCATCATGCTGGATGACCAGCGAGTAATGCTGCCTTACTGGGCGGAAGTGGTGAGTCCAGCACCTGGGCCCTGCCCAGCTCCCTCGCTGGGGAGCCTGCTGTTCCGAGCAGGCAGCGCGGCTTGCGGGGGGGGTTGGCACCAGCCTGGCTCCCTGCCCCTGGTGGTGGCCTTGGCAGCAGGTGACTCCTCCTCCGTCCTCCTCTCAGGTCCTGAATGACCCTGTGGCTGCCAGCTTCATCAATGGCATCGGCATCCACTGGTACCTGGACTTCCTGGCTCCCATCGACCTCACTTTGTCCATCACCCACCACCTCTTCCCCAGCTACTACCTGCTTTCCACAGAGGCCTCCACAGGGTCCTACTTCTGGGAGCCGAGGGTGGTTCTGGGCGGCTGGGACCGAGGGAGCAAGTACAGCCACAGCATCCTGATGGTAAGGCCTCCCCGGTGCACACTGCTTCAGCCTCCTCTGGGGGACAGGAGCTGCTCGGCCCCCATGAGCCATCAGCTGAGCCTCTTCATCTTCTCACAGAACCTGAACTACTACGTCACTGGATGGACCGACTGGAACCTGGCCCTGGACCTGGAGGGAGGGCCCAACTGGAGCAAGAACTACGTGGACAGCCCGGTCATCGTGGACAGCAGCAAGGATCTCTTCTACAAGCAGCCCATGTTCTACCACATGGGGCATTTCAGGTGAGCTGGGCCCTGCCGAAGGCTCCGAGAGGGCTGAGCTGCCTGGTGCAGCTGGCACTGTATGGCCTGTGCACGTGAACAGGGGGGTGAGTGCAGCTCGTCGTGTGTGTGTGCGCCTGGACATGCCAGGCTCAATGTGCCCCTTTGGCCCGAGTGTGTGTTTCTGACCCCAGCTGACTTGCAGCAGTGCTGTGATGGGATCCTGCTGCTCCTAGCACCTGTCCTTGTGCTGTTTTGCAGCGAGTAGCCAGCCGTGCACTAGATCCCAGCAGCCTAAGAAAAGGCACAGCTCCTGGGCGGTTCCTGGATCTAAATTCAGCCTTTAATGCAGCTGGGGCTGGAGTGGAGCGCTAAACCAGTGGTTCTCAAACTTTTTTTTTTGAGGACCACTTGAAAATTGCAGAGGGTCTCGGCAGGCCACTTAATGATCTTTCCAAATGTTGTTTGTGCTGTGCACTCACTGCTCCCCATCTTGTCTGTGCAGCAAGTTCATCCTCGAGGGCTCCCAGCGTGTGCGGCTGGTCATCTCCAAGAAGTGCTACAAGTGCAACCTGGAGTACGCAGCCTTCCTGCGCCCGGACGGCGCCGCTGTGCTCGTGGTCCTGAACAGGTGGGTGCCTGGCACAGCCCATGAGTGTAGCATCCTGGTCCAGACCCGGCCTGCCTTTCTCCGAGTGGGGCAGGAGCTCGGCAGGTGGGTTCCCAGGAGGTGGGTGCTTTAGAAAAGAAACCTCCTGGAGGAGAGCCCCAAAGCCCTTCAGAGCCCTCCAGCCCCTCCTCAACTCCAGCTGCTTCTGATTCCGTCAGAGCTGCCTCCCTCTCTCCCATGTGCCTCACCACCCCCCCTCGCTCTCCCCAGGTACCCCATGGATGTGCCATTCGGGATCTCAGACCCAGGTGTTGGCTACATTGAGGCTGTGGCTCCAGCTGACTCCATCCAGACCTACCTGTGGAGACGCTAAGGAAGAGGCCAGGGCAGGCGGGAGGAAGGATGCACCCCCCTGCGCTGATACCTCTCCATTTAACACAGAAACCCCTCATCCCTCCAGGGAGGGACTTGGGGATGGGTCCTACCTTACCTGAGTGCAGGGGACCTGAAGGATCCAGGGGAGGGGGGAGGCCGGGCTTGGGGGTGTATGTGTCACACTGAGTGTCGTCGTGCTAGGACGCACCAACCTGCTCATAAATGACAGACCCAGGACTCTGGGCTGAGCAAGGGCTGAGCACCGACCCACCGGGGTATCTGCCTCCAGGGTCAGGGCTCCCGCCTTCCCCAGCCTGGTAAGCCGCTTCCCAGAGCACGGGTCCCACTGGTTTCTAGATGTTTTAATACAAGAAACAGGTTTTCTACACTTTTGCCCGGTGTTTTTTCCTCCCCCCCTCCCTGGTTGGTTGGAAGTTGGCCAGAGTCAGGGGCTGGGGAGGGGGCCAGGTGAGACATGTGGAGGGGAGGAAACATCAGGGCTGGTGGCCCAAGAGTAGCTGAATGTTCCCTCTGAGTAGGCCCAGAGCCTGAAGCACTGGCCCATCAATGGCTGGGGGCAGCTGCAAAGCCAAGGGCTCCTGCTCCTGCTTCTGCTGAGGCTGGGGAGGTTGGGGGTGTTTCCTGCTTCCCTGGAGTCAGTCTGGAGGGTTGTGGCTCATTGAGCTGGGCTGTAGCCACAAGCCCCTCTTCCTGGG
Organism: Chelonoidis abingdonii; assembly: GCF_003597395.2. Classification (NCBI taxonomy): domain Eukaryota; kingdom Metazoa; phylum Chordata; order Testudines; family Testudinidae; genus Chelonoidis; species Chelonoidis abingdonii. The sequence continues at coordinate 44,273,477 of NC_133779.1, forward strand.
CCCAGCACAGGGGGGTTAGCTGCCGTGTGAGGAACAGGTGGCAGCGTGGTTAGCAGAGGGGCCTGACCGCAGGACAGCTGGGATCCAGCTCAGCAGTGCCAGGGACGTGCTGTGTGCCCGTGGGCAAGGCCCAGCCTGTCGCTGTGGCTCTTTCCAGCCGTGACGCGGAGGCCGGTGTCTCCATGGGGAGCTAGGAGCGTCCAGAGCAGGCCCCGGGTCAGGCTGGGACTGGGTGGTGCCAGGGAATTCGCACTCCTGATCGCACCATGGTGCCATCCCTGCATACCGCCTAGCGCCAGCCTGCCCACCGGCTGGCGTCTGTGCTGGAAGGTGATGCGGAGTGAGGCAGACGGGAATGTAATCAAAGCGTTGACGTCAGCCAAGCGTGCGGTTCCTTTCCAAAGGGAGCGGGAGCCCATCCGCTGCGGTTTCATGCTGGATCAGTAATTCCAGTAGCAGGGAGCTCAAGGGCCGGAGGCTGCAGCAATGCCCTCCCCTCCCCTCGCTAATGGGAAGTGTGAGAATGCAGCACATACTTCCAAAATGATGTTATCCAGGGCGGTGGGGGTGGAGTGGAGGCAAAAGTCTGACAAGGGGGGGTGAGTCATTCTCCCCTCACGGTGAGGGGCAGGGCCCCTGCCACTTGTCCTGCCTGATGGGGTTGTGTGCAAGGAGGGGCAGGCCCAGCTCCAAGCACAGACTCACAGTGCGGGGGCTCTGCTTGTGTGACGCAGTAGGGAGCGGGGTGGATTGACCTGGGAATGTCGTTTAGTTTTACTGGGACTGTCTGCGTGGGGGAGGGGAGAGCAGGGGTGACTTTAGGTGAGGGACAGTACCTGAGCCAGGAAGGGAGGTGGGGTGAGGTGACACCTTTGCCCAGGAAACTGGACAAAGAGAGAGGGGGAGAGCCTGCTGGAAGAGTTTTTGGTTTCAGTTTTGGGCTGGCTGGGAAGACACAGGGAACCCCAAGTCTGGGGTCTAAGCTCCTTGCCCCCTAGAGGGACCTGGCTGAGGGGTCCTGGTTGTACCTACAAGCCCTGCTTGGGACTGTGGTCCTGTCATCTAATAAACCTTCTGTGTTACTGGCTGGCTGAGAGTCCTGGTAAATCGCAGGAAGTGGGGGGTGCAGGGCCCTGACTCCCCCACACTCTGTGACAACTGGTGCCAGAAGTGGGATCTCCTGCACCCCATGGGCAGCGCTTCCTGCAGTAAGTGACTGGGGAGCAGTAGAACAGAAGGTTTATTAGACGACAGGACCACAGTCTCAAGCAGGGCTTGTAGGTACAACCAGGACCCCTCAGCCAGGTCCCTCAGGGGGGCAAGGATCTTAAACCCCGGACGAGGGTTCCCTGCCTCTTCCCAGCCAGCCCAAAACTGAAACCAAAAACCCCTCCAGCGGCTCTCCCCCTCCTTCTCTCTCCCCTCTCCCTTTGTCCTGTTTCCTGGCAAAGGTATCACCTCGCCCCACCCACCCCTCCTGGCTCAGGTTACAGGCTCAGGTACTGTCCCTCACCTAAAGTCACCCCCTGCTCACCCATCCCCCATGCAGACAGCCCCAGTAAAACAAAATGATATTCCCCGGTCAATCCACCCCCTCCCTCCTGCATCACAGTGTCACGGAGTCCCTGGGCGATGCTCTGGAACTGCTCCCCACAAAGCCAGGCAGGACTTTGGGGAGCCTCCTCTCCCTTGGAGCAGACTTGTTCAGGGCAAGAAGCTCACACGGCTTCACCTCCTGGGTCTCTCCTTGGAGCATTCAGCATCCTCTGCCCCTCCGTGCGCTTCCCACAGTGAGTCTGCCCTGGCAGGGTCCTGAGGAAGCCGCGGGGTCCTGCACCCCTACTTTGCAGTCAGACGTGACTCTTAGCCAGCCAGTAAAACAGAGGTTTATTAGATGACAGGAACATGGTCTAAAACAAAGCTTGTAGGTACAGAGAACAGGACCCCTCAGCCAGGTCCATCCTGGGAGGCAGTGAGCCAGACACCCACGCCTGCCCTCACTCCTCGTCCCCAGCCAGCTCCCAACTGACTCACCCTCCAGCCCCTCCTCCTCTGGGCTTTGTCCCTTTCCCAGGCCAGGAGGTCACCTGATCTCTTTGTTCTCCAACCCTTTAGCTATCTCCTTGCAGGGGGGAAGGGCCCTGGCCATTAGTTGCCAGGAGATAGTGTCGGCCATTTATGTGCACTGACCCTTTGCTC
>NC_133779.1:44275693-44276951 GCF_003597395.2 Chelonoidis abingdonii
TAGGTGCACTGGCCCTTTGCTCTGCAGCAATCACACACCCTTATCCCACCACCTAGATACTTAAGAACTGCCTAGGGGACACTGAGGCACCAACACAGTATTCAGGGCAAACATTAAGAACATTCCCAGTTCATCACACACAGCTTGCCTTAAGCCTGGCCGAGGGCCCAGCATCACTCCCTGAATGGTCACTCCCAAGCTAGCTGCAAAGGAGGGAGTGCAGGGTAAGCTGCAGCGTGGGGCGACCTGCAGGGGTGGGGTGCTGAACTGTGGGGTTACCACATGTACATCTGGGAGGCAAGAGGCACCAAGAGAGGTGGGTGAATGTCATGCCCTGGGAAAGTGCCCATTACAGGCATCCTGAGACCTATTGGCCTCACAAGCTGAGCACAGGGCAGTGCATGGCACTGAGTTGGAACCTCAGCCCTCTGATGCTGGGAGTCGTAGCAGTGCCTGAGAGCATGCTATGCATGGTTCCCCAGCAAGTGATCCCCCCCCACCCCCCCCCAGGGGGCTGCACTGTAGAAACTGGCCTGTGGGTGCTGGCTGACGTCAGGCTGTCTGAGTCCACAGCAGAAGAGCTTCTGTCCTGCAAGTAGAGCCAGGAGCTCATGCCAGCGCTGCAGCCTGGTTGGTTAAATTAAAAGGAAACAGGCCCTGGCATTCTCTTTGGGGCAGCCACAGCTCTGCATCCAGGCACCCTGGGAGAGGTGCCACAGGGCAGAACAAGCAAGGGCTGTGTAGTGCAGACAGCCTCCCCTGCCAGCTGTCGCCCAGGAGCCGCTTTTCCATGTGGAGCCTAAGAATGTGAGAGCAGCTGGAGGAAATCCTGGCGTGGCCCCCAGAGCTGAGCCCCGGATAAGGGGAGGTGCAGTTGATGCAGCACTGGGGTTACAGGTAACATGAAGCTAGGCCTCTCCACTAGCACCGCCACACACTCATAGGCACTGCGTTTTGTCAGCCTGGGCCTCCTGCCAGCACCAAGAGCGAGCGAGGGGCAGGGAGCGCTGTGTGTAAGGTAGGTGGAGCACCATGCACTCACCGCCTGCCCTCCCCATCTCCCGGTGTCCCTTCCTCAGATGAGCATTTCCAGCCCCTCACGCTGCACTCTGCCGCTTTCGGGGCCTTGGCTACTCGCTCTGGAGTCAAGTATCAGAGGGGTAGCCGTGTTAGTCTGGATCTGTGAAAGCAGCAGAGAATCCTGTGGCACCTTATAGACTAACAGAGGTTTTGGAGCGTGAGCTTTCGTGGGTGAATA
>NC_133779.1:44279100-44288390 GCF_003597395.2 Chelonoidis abingdonii
TCACCCTCCCTGACTGAACTAACCTCGTTATCTCTAGCTTGCTTGCTAGCATATATATACCTGCCCCTGGAAATTTCCACTACCTGAGTCTGACGAAGTGGGTATTCACCCACGAAAGCTCACGCTCCAAAACCTCTGTTAGTCTATAAGGTGCCACAGGATTCTCTGCTGCTTTCGCTCTGGAGTGTTCGCTCTTGGCAGCGCCAAGGAACACCCCTGTTCTGGCCGGTGTGCACACAGGAATGCAAAGAGCTGTCAGCACTGGAGGAATTTCTAACGTGAACAGGCCAGCAACTCCCTGCTAGCCCCTCTCAAATCACGGCAGTGAGTTGGAGTAAGGGGGCTTCCCTCAGCTCCCACTGCCCAGGGAGCCAGCACCTCTTCCCTCCCCCTCAGAGAGCAAAGCCAGCCCAGGCCACCTGCCACCAATAGGCAGTCCCACCTCCTGGTCTTTCAGTAGCCACTGTGGGGAAGCATTGGTGGAGCAGTACCTCCCTGCCCCCTTCAGCCCAGGTCACTCTCCTCCCTGCAGAGGTGAGACACAAGGGCCAGGGTGGGGGGGATAAAGCCTGCTGCAGCCTGGCAGAGACTTCTCCAGCCAGTTGTGCCCAAGCGTTTCCTCTCCAGGTGCAGCCTGCAGCTCTGGGCAGAGGTTGCAACCAGCCAGGAGGTCACCAATCAGGCTCCGGGGTGGTGCTGTCGGGGCTCTGGCAATGGGGACCTGAGGCACATGCTGCTGCCCGTGGAGGTGTCACAGCAACACATGGTGAGGCAAGAGCTTGCGAGGGCAGATCCAGAGCCCTGTGCTGAGGCAACGTTATGATTTCCTGCACCATCCCTGACAGGTGTCTCTTCCTGGCACCTGGGGGCAGAGGTAAAGGGCCCGTGTGTGAGTGCTAGCCTGGCACTACTGTGTTTGGGGCACCAGTGTCCTAAAGCTGCCAGCTTTGCAGTGGAACCGGCCCTACCGGGAAGCGTGTCGGGTGGGCATAGAGGCTGGTCAGTCACTGAGCTGGGCTGGAGACCTTCCAGGAAGCAGCATTCTGAGTCGTGCCGTAGCACTGGGCACGGCTGTGCACAACTGGACTTCAGCACGTCTCCCCTGCCTGCCCCATGGCGTCGCGTGCGCACTGAGTAACGGGACAGGACTGAGCCTAGTGCAGCCCTGGCAGTCTTTGGATCTGGCACCAAAAGGTGACATTCATTTGGACTGTCAAAGGCCCTTGCAGAGGGTAGGAAATGAGTTACGGTTCTAGAGAAAGCACAGGACTAATGGTGAATTTTCAGCGTAGCACATGGCTAATGGTGGCTGCCTCAGGGCTCCAGGCTGTGATGGGAGGTGATGTTTGCAGTTGACACAGACTGATTAGCTAGCTGAGCCTGGAGAAGGCAGTGAGAAAGATGTAGCTAAGCTGCAGGGTCAGCAAGTGCCAGGGTAACGCACACTGGAGGGAACCCCATGAACCCCTCATAAACCTGACCGGGGGCCAAGCGTGTGGGGAAGGCCCTGAGCATTACCATGGCCAGCTCAGAGCAGTGGCTCTGCATGCAGCACGGCCACAGCAAACCAAGCCTCGGGCTGGCTAGAGAACGAGATGGAAGCAAGCATGAAAAGGTTGTCAGACAGATCACCCACCCTTCGGTCCTGGCTGCTCTTCCTCAACAGATATGGTGGGACAGACGGGGCCCAGAGATGAGCCATGGAAGCAATCAGCCTCCTGGAGAGACCGAAACACCTGAGACCACTGGGTTGGGAGAGGCCGTGACTGAGGGAGAACAAAGAGTGAACAGGTGAGAGAAGGCAAATGGAGTCTCCTAGTTCCCGTCCTACAAGACCCGGGCTTGTCCCGTGGGCAATTAAGCACAGGTTCATAATGCTACAGGTGAGGATCCAAGGTCTGACTGGACAGCGAGAGCAGCTGGCTGCAGATATCAAGTGCCCTGCTTCAGGGCAGGAGCTACCCACTAAGTGACGTGTGGGAAATATTCCCCAACGGCCCCTGCTCTCCCTGAGCCCCACTGCTCTGACTTGGGCTGGCAGTCTCAGGGCAGCTCCCCAAGGGGTTGGTTCTGGCTGCTGGCCCGGAAGCCGAAGCTTCAACTCATATTCTATGGCTGGAGCTGCTGGCAGGGCCAGGTCAAGAGCCCAGCAGTTAGGCAGAGTTACTGTGAACCTCTAGGCCAGGCCCCTCCAATTGTGGCTTCCCCACCTTTGAAAGGCGCAGGCTCTTGCGCATGACACAGCCTTCAGGGGACGGAGAGATGGAATCAGAGCTGCATGTGAAGCCAAAAGGATTCTTCCCGCTGTCTTGGGGGTAGCCAGGGAATTGTGGGGCAGAGCTCAGCAGGGACAGCTTCAAGCCAAGGTTCCCTTTCCATGCTGCTTTGTCCTGCGTGCCCCCATGGGGAAGGTCCGCCCTGGGTAGAGATTGAGGGCCCAGCACATTGGTCCATGAGGGCTGAGCACTCCCAGCACTACGCAGGCTCTGTGCCCAGGGCTGCAGAGAGGAGAGAAGGAGCACAGACAGATGCCCTTCACGGGGCACACTGGGTTTATTAGTAGGAGGCAGACTGCTTGCGACACAGTCTAGAAATCTGGGCTGGTTTTTGTAGCAGCGCCAGGATCCAGACTGAACAGGGCCACTAGTCCTGCCGGGACACAGGGGCAGTTTGCAGGAATCAGACTAGGCATACTCAGCACTGTAAAAAAAGAGTCAGTTCAAGTGATACTGAGACTAGTGAGAACCAAAGTCCCGAGACCAGTGCCTCACTCCTCCTCCTCTTCCTCCTCCTCCATGGCTATTGGCTGGGGGCCGGCAGCCCCAGGAGGGCCCCGCTGGATGGAGACGATCCCGCTGAGGAAGGCATAGCCAATCATTGCTGCCACTCCCACCAGCACCGACAAGATCTGGTTGTGCCGTTTGTAGGGCTCCTCCTCAGACTCGGTCCCTTCGGAGGCAGCTGTCTTGGGGGCGCTGGAGGGGGCGTCCCCTTGCAAGGAAACAACATGTCAGAACCCCAGATCCCGCTGGCGAAGTGCACCCCAGCCCAGAGGGCAGACAGCGGGGGCAGCCTGGAAGAGTATAGCCATGTTACCCTGGTTCGGGGGAGGCGAACAGGGAATAGTCGGGGCAAGGGTCCGAAAGCAGCAGAGGGAGAAAAAAGGGAAGTTGCCCCTCCTTTTCCAAGAGCCAGAGAGGGGGCGCTCCCCACCCTCACCAGACCCCAGTTACAGCCAGCAGGGTGTCAGGAGATGCCTCCACCATGGCCGACACAGAGCACTCCCTGTGTTACACCTGGTGGGAAGTCCAATCCTTCCTCCCGCCTCCCAGCAGCCAGGAGTGGAGCAGTCCAGGTGAGCTGAGCTCCCCCCCAAGGCACTGTCCCACTTCTCCTGATCTGCCGTGGACTAGCAAGTCTCAGCCCGTGGCTAGTGGGGTCTGAGGCATGGTTCAAGCCTGTTTGCATCCCTCCCCCCACCCCCACCTTTGTGACCTTGCTTCAGTGATTCCAGCTGACCCCCAGCTTCCCAGTACCAAAGGATCGGCTGGAGGCCTGCCTGCTCACCTCCGTCCCAGGGGTAGTAGAGGCTGAGGATGGAGTAGCAAAAGTCACACAGGTTCTGCAGGGACTTCAGGTGCTGCTGCAGTTTCCCGTTGGGCAGCTTGGCTTTCAGAAGAGGCGCCAGATGACTGAAGACGAATGCGTCCAGGGAAGCAGGGCTGCGGCACAGAGACCTTGGGCTAGTGGCTCCTGGCCTGTCAGCACCAGTGGCCCAGGACCCTCAGCACTGGGAACACACGACCCCAGGCTGTAGGAACAGGCTGGCTCAAATTTACACCGTCTTTAGGGTCCAACTGTTGTGTATGCTGGGCATGACCAAATGACCTAGAGCCCTTGAGGCTGCTCCTCTCCCTGCTACTCCAGTTCCAGTGTGCAGGAAGCAGAGCAGGAGCGCTGGCTATGGGTGGTAAGCCCAGCTACGCTCATCTTGGCCTATCCCAGGACACGGTGCTGCCAGGAGCTGGGTAGGGCTGTTGGCTGCGGGAGCTCACAACTCCTCTTGCAGGCAATCTTGGAGGTCCCTGAATGCCAAAGGTGCTGGGGCACCAAAGGCAGGAGGTGGCTTCTCAGCAAGCGCTTGAATAAGTGTCTGTCTTCTCTGATTCCTGCTCACCGCAGCTGGCTCTTTGGAAGTGAATAAGCAGCATATTCAGCCATTACCGTTTATAGCTTCATAAATTATGGGCCCATTAAACATGAAGCAAACAAGGCAGCCGTCTAATGGGCTAAAACTTCCTATGCAGGCCGTGGCTGAAGTGCTGGAACATCTGGTCCTGGCTCTCAGTTTTATGGGAGAGGAAGGGGACCTGTCGGGACGGCAGTGGGAACAGATGGAGCCTAATGGGCTGAAAGGAACTGCCCTCTCCCCAGGACCCTGCCTTCCATTAGAGAGACACTATTCAGCCCAGCTCGCAGTCCCACTTTCGCTTTAATTGCCTCTGAGGTTTCTCTATAATCCCCAGAGCTCTTTCAAAGGCCTGCCAAAGCCTGTGTCTCGCGGCATGCCAGGGAGCTGCAAGGAGACCTGAGACTTAACACCAAGAACCCCTCTGCTCTGACGTTCTGCTCCCAGCCATGAGTGCCAGGCAGAGGCATGAGATCCACGTGCGGGCAGGTGAGGAAAGAGCCCTCGCTTCCCCGCACAAAGAAAGTTCCTCCAAGAGCCACTTACGAGTCTCCAAAGAAGAACTTCTGGTCCCCGAGGCGCTGAGACAGGAGCGTCAGGCACTCCTGGGCTTCGTGGTACATCTACGGGAGCAGGAGAGATGCAGGCCTGGTGTCACATCCCCTCAGCACATGAGGTGCAGGAGGCATGTCCTGGGACTGTGCTATCTCCAGTCCAAGAACGCCAGCAAAGATAGCAAATGTCATTCTTATTGGGAGCAAAGCCACTGGCTGACTTGCCCTTGCCAGGGACTGACCCTGGCTTCGGCATCACAGCCAACAACCAGAGTATTCTGGGGCTGGGCACAAAAGGGTTAAACTCAGGGTCCCACGGGAGCTGGCTTTGTTCTAATCCAGCGGGAACTGGGAGCATGCCCAGCGGCTGGGGACAAGGTGACCCCTCATGTTGCTTCCATCTAGGGGCAAGGTGATGGATTCCCAGGAGCCCCAGCCAGCCCTCCCAGCTGCCACAAGGGTAGCAAGAGCTGCAGAACAGAAAATGCCCCTGTCATTGGGATCTTTCCCCCAAGAAGCAACATGACAGCCGAGCTTAGCTATTCCACCAGCCCACTCACCTCCTTCTCCAGCTCCTCCTCGTCCTCCAAGCAGCTTTCCCCCCAGATCAGCTGCAGCCGCTCCAGATGCTGCTTGTGCATGCGGTTGGGCAGGAAGAAGTTGAGCGGGAAGGGGATGGCCTCCGCATACCATTTCCGCGTGTGCTCCACATAGTTCTTTGTGTCCACCCAAAACGTGTGAATCTACGGCACGAGGACAGTGGTGACCCGCAAGAACTAGTGCAGGGCTGCTTTCTGCAGTGCCCTACGAGACACCCTGCTACCTCAGACCCCCTACCCTGATCCTCGCACAGCTCTGTCACTGCACCATAATCCCAATCTCCAGCTTCCACCCTGCGGTTCTGCGATCTGCCAATATGCCTCAGTCACTCACTGTGAGGGACTGTCCCACTGGGCTGGACCCAGAATCCCTCTGAATTCTGAACTAGCTAGCTCCTCCCATAGCACTTCCACTGGCCTACATGAGCACTCACCAACACAGGTAGCAGCTTCTCCTCTAGCAGAGACACAAAGGCTAGTGTATCTGCCCCTTGTCTCGCAGACAGATCGTAGTCAGCGTTGTATTGCTGCAGATTAAAGGGAACAGTGTGAGGCCTGAGCTGGAAGTGGTGATTGAGCTCATCCTGTGCTCCAGCCCCCACCCCATGAACTGCAGACGTGGCCCCTGTCTGGGTAATAGAGGCGGGGGTGGGATGGGGGGAGGATGACACTAGCCCCAGGCAACTTCCTTCACAGACAGATGCTTTTCCAGGCACTAAGTGCCATGCCTGGGTTTTTCCTAAAATGCACATGCTGATGCGCGGCCGACTCCAACAGCATGGAGTCAGAGCTCGTCCGCCCAGAGGAGACGTATTCCCTTTACAGACCCAGCTTTACCAAAGCTGAACTGTGTTCACATCCAGAGATGCCCCAGGGAGCAGTATCGACGGGCTGGGGGAAGGTGCGTGGACAGGAGCCCAATGCACAGGCCGCCTGCTCCCCTTACATCTTTCAAGGGGAGACTCTGGCCAGCCCTGGAGCGAGCGCAGCCTGGTGTGTTTAACCTGGCCGGAAGCCTGTTCCGTTTCAGAACACACTGGCTGCGGCTGTGCTCGCCTGTGCTGCCGCATGACCCAGAGGAGGAAAGCTGGGGCTGAGGCAGAGTCTGGGATGGAGGATGCAAGCAGCATAGGGGAGCGACTCCAGCCTTTCCAAGGAAAGTTGGCACCAGCCAGGCCTATTTCCACCAGAGCTGGGAGCAGCCTGAATAGCGGCGTGGCTAGCCCACACCCTGGCGTCTCAGAGCCGCCCGAGTCCCCAGACTGACACTTCCCTCAGGCCTCAAAGGAACCACTTGTGCTCCTCCCCACAGCTAGCCAGCCCCAGACAAACCATCCACGAGGCTGGTCCACTACTTGCCTCAGCACTTGGGGGCAGGGAAGAACTGAATCTTCACATAAGTTCCAGACACAGAGCAACTCCAAAGGGTGAAACTAGCACACAGGGACAGAGGGGCTTCTCTGACGGGAACCCCTGCATCTTCTACCGTTTCCTCCATGGCCCTTGTGACAGGGCCACTACAGATGTGTTGCTCAGGGGAGATGGGTCAGGATCTGGGGAGCTGAGCTGGGCTTTGGGCCTTTGGCTGTTCTTACCCCTCTTCTAGTCCAGACAGTCTGACTGCAGGACCAGCCAGGTGTCGCTGCATAGGTCCATGGGCAAGGTCCTGTGGCAACTGCATAACACAATGCTTCCACTGGCAGGGTTTTGCAGACCCTGCTGAGCCCTCTCCAAGGGTCGCTTCCAACAGGCTCTGGGATTCACTGCTCACCCATGCCTCGGCTCCCCACCCACTGCAGCAAGCCCTCCCGCTTATTTCCATCAGCGGCTTCACACTCAGTTTTCCCCAACTCCCACCCCCATAGGTGTGAGCCGCAGGGGGCAGGTGACTGTCTCCTCTCGCTCTGGGGCAACAGGCCTGAGTCAGTGTCCCCATCCCATACCTGTTTCCTGAGGTGAGTGATGATCTGGTGCATCTGGGACACGACACCTTCCTCCTTGGTCTTCAGAGCAGGTAAACACCCTGAAAGCAGAGAAAGGGAATACAGGGGAGACCCTGCCCAGAGGTACCTCTTCGTGGGCCTCCTGCATGCAGCGAGCACCCCCAGCCCCACCTGCTCTCATTGGGGATCCTGGCGCAGGTGCCAGCATCACACATGGGTTGCAAGAGACCCTTTTGTTTTCATGTGCCGCAGTGGCGTTCAGGGTTTCCGTGTTTGGTCTCAGCCCACGCAGTGACTCCTTTTGGAAGCCTGAACTGGTCTGGCGTTGAACAATGTGAGAGACTTATTCCCGGGTGAAATGGATTTTGCACATGGACAGCTCCAAACTGGCTGGACTTCACACACAAACTTTCCATGTGGCTGGCCCCGCTGAGGAGTCTCTAGGCTAGATGTGGCAGACAGGATTCAAAAGTAACAAACACCATGTTGCAGAGCTGTCAGCTCTGGCAGGGGTTCTGGGCTGCTCTGGCAGCTGAGTTCCAAAAGGGAGAATGTCCCCCTGCCCCGGGGCAGGGCCACAAAGTCAGGAAAGAGAAGATGTTTGTTTGCCTGCCTCCTTAAAGAAAATGGGGAATTAAATGGAAAGCTTTGTTTAAAGGCCGTGCAGCCCAGCAGCCTCAAGGGAAGCTGAGAACTAGCTCTCCTCAGTTCTGATATTGGCTGTTCCATCAGTTTGCTTTGGGCACCCTACCATGCCTCAGTTTCCCCTCCTGTAAAAGGGAGATAATCTCTGCCTACTTTCCGGTGGCTTGTGATGGCTCCAATAATCACCTGTGTGCCACGTGTTTATTTCTATCCCCCACGTGCCCCTGCCCCATTCTCATAAGCGCCTTTACCTGAGGGACTTCGCCATGGGTTAGTGACCTTGTGAACTTTGAGCGGCGCACCTGTGAATCTGGCGTAGGTCTGGAAGGGAAGCGGAAGAAAGACTCAGAAGGAGTCTGTGTATAAATGTTTAACCCTGCACTGGCTCAGAGTGAGAATGGCTCCAGCGGTCAGGGCGCTCAGCTGGGATGAGAGACTCTGGTTCCAATCGCGGCAGAATGGCCCCAGAACACCCCACAGACTAGTGGTTAGGGACCTCACCTGCCAGATAGGGAGACCCAAGTTCAAATCCCTTCTCCACATCAGAGGCGCTGAACCCTGGGTGGCTAGGCTAAAGATTAGAGGTGACACCTCCTCCTCCTGTTTCTTGCAAGAAGCAGTGTAGGTGCGTGGCTCCAGGAGAGGGGAGTCCCGAGCAGAGACAAGCGTCTCTCTATGGCCCAGATTTAGGTGCCAAATTCCCTTTGAGGGCCAGGCTTAGCCCAGACCCCTCTCCTTGGCTTTTACGGGCTAGCTAAGGTGGCTCGGCACGTGGGTCTGGATGCCAGGCATCGGAAAGGAAACCTGGGGTGCAAAACTGGTGTCCCTTTGTGGAGCTACTCTGAGGCTTTCTGTGCCTTCCCCCTGCCCAGCATGCCGGTGGGGGTGCAGGTCCCCCCCCAGACCCCGGGGGTGCAGGTCCCCCCTCCCCCCAGACCCGGGGGTGCGGGGCCTCCCCAGACCCCGGGGGTGCAGGTCCGGTGCCACACCTCCCCCAGACCCATGGGTTCAGCGTCCCCCCGTACCCCAACCCGGGGGGCCGGTCCCCCTCCCCCACAGACCGCGGGGGTGCAGGTCCCCCCCGCCCCCCGAGACCACGGGGGTGCCGTGTGCCCCCCCAGACCCCATGGGTCGGTCTCCCCCCCTAGACCCGGGGGTGCGGGGCCCTGTCCCGGGGAGGCGGCCCCGGCAGGAGGCCCGGCGGGACCCGGAGGGCCCGGCGACGGGCCGTCACCAGGCACGGCCAGCAGTCTGGTCCACCGGAGGCAGCCCCAGCCCCCGGGCCCAGACGAACAGCTCCATGGCGCCGCCATCTTCCCGCCCGACCCGGAACCACAACGTTCATCTCTCTCATCCTCTC
>NC_133779.1:44289491-44332782 GCF_003597395.2 Chelonoidis abingdonii
ACCCCCCCACCCCTATACCCCAACCCCCCTGTACCCTCATTCCCTCCATGTGCTGACCCCCCGTGCCTCTGTGCCCCTATATCCCCTGAGCCTGATACACCCCTGCACTTTCCCTGTGCCCTGCCACCCTGGAGACTGAATCCCCAGCATCACCCCCTTGCAGAGGCCTGCTCATGTCTTTCTCCCCAGCAGACCCTGCAACTCCTTCTCTCAGCCCGTGTATCTCCAAAGGGCCTGCCTGTCTCTCCCCGGGGACTTCCTGCACTGGGCCATGGTAGAAACGGAGTGTCTTCTCTCAGCATTGCAAATTCCAAGGACAAATTATTTGTCACATTGGTTTTCTGTAGCAGCTAAACTGGGAATCTGTGCAGAATGAGTTTGAATGTGCAGTGAGTCGTAAAAGAATTGGAATGTTTTAGCTTAGTCCCCACATCGTAAACCTGCCACCCTGCCCTGTATGGGGCGGCTGGTCAGAGCCTGCTGGGAGGTGTTTGCAGGAGGATAGATGGGTGGGGGTTGGTTAAAGAGCTGCTTTTGCTCTTGACTCTGTGACCGATTCCTTGTGTAACCTCCTCTCTGCCTCAGTTTCCCCTCTGTAAAACACTGATAAGGCTTGTAAGGCTTTTAGTGATCCTCAAGTGAGCAGGGAATTGACAGCAGTTTAGCATCAATTGCTGCAGCTTTGCCAGACCCCAGGGAATGGTCACAGCTTTGCTACAGATGCTCTGTGCTGTGCTATGTCTGGCTTGGCCCAGCTGCAGCAGCATTGCGTTTACAATGCACTCATCATCATGGTATGAGGTATGCTGTGTGCAAAACTACTGTGGAGTTAGGAGGCTGTCACTGAGTCCCTGGGTGATGCTCTGGAACTGCTCCCCACAAAGCCAGGCAGGACTTTGGGGAGCCTCCTCTCCCTTGGAGCAGACTTGTTCAGGGCAAGAAGCTCACACGGCTTCACCTCCTGGGTCTGACATTGGAGCATTCAGCATATGCTCCTCTGTGCGCTTCCCACAGCGAGTCCGCCCAGGCAGGGTCCTGGGGAAGCCAGAGGGTCCTGTACGCACCCTCACTTCACTTTGCCATCAGACATGACTCTCAGCCAGCCAGTAACACAGAAGGTTTATTAGATGACAGGAACACAGTCCCAAGCAGGGCTCGTAGGTACAACCAGGACCCCTCAGCCAGGTCCCTCAGGGGGGCAAGGAGCTTAGACCCCAGACTTGGGGTTCCCTGCCTCTTCCCAGCCAGCCCAAAACTGAAACCAAAAACCCCTCCAGCAGGTTCTCCCCCTCTCTCTTTGTCCAACTTCCCGGGCAAAGGTGTCGACTCCCCACCCCCTCCTGGCTCAGGTTACAGACTCAGGTACCGTCCCCCACCTAAAGTCACCCCTGCTCTCCCATCCCCCCGCAGACAGCCCCGGTAAAACTAAATGACATTCCCAGGTCAATCCACCCCGCTCCCTACTGCATCGAAGAAGGCTCCCCCTGTCCCAGGGACACTGTGATTGTCACCTCGGTTGCTTATCCTGCGAAGACTGCAGAGGCAGCATATTGTGGGCTTGTACTGCATGTGAAAGAGCCTCTTCCGCAGCTTTTCCTGCAGGGAATAGTCTTCCTGTATCTTTCTCTCCCTGCCACATCTCAAATCCCATCTGAAAACCTCTATCTCGTCTCTAGCCAATACCTCTTAATTTCTCAGTCCTTCAGCCTCTGTTCTGCTATGCACACTGTTCCGGGAACCGATGGTTTACAAGAGAGGCTCTACTGCTTGAAGCTCTTGCACCGAAAAGAGCTACCTGAAAACTGCAAACACGAAATTGAAGGAACTAAACCCTAACATGCATCTGCAACGGGGCTCATCCCTTGTGCCAACAAAAGGCAGAGTGTGTGCTGGATTTGCCACACTGAACCGTGGTCTTCGCTGGAGAGGCAGCCTGGCCCCCCTCGGAGAGCGTGTGCATGGAAAGTAAGTCAGCTGCAGCTGAATGGGAGTGAAGCAGCCCCCAAATCGGGGCCCAGGGCTCCCTGGGGATGTCGTTGTAAGAGAGGGGAGACTGCAGAGTTGATAATAGGTCTGTTAATACCTGCGGATCTCCCCTCTCCGCGCATGGCAGGCCATGGGCTGGGTGGTGACACAACTCTCCTGCCTGCTCATGTCTTCCCAGCTTTCGTTCATGGAGAGAGGGGCGCTTGCATCACAAGCTGTGCTGTCCTTGTCTCTGCCTTTCCCACCGTTTGCGGGGCCTCTGGGGCTGCGGGGGGTGCAAGCTGCCTGGAGCAGACTTTCACCTGGAGAAAACCCCCAGAATAAGCTGCAGTTTGACCATGTTCTCTCTGGATCTAGTCCCCTGGGATGTGCGTGTCAAGAGCTCCTGCCTCTGCCTCTCTAGCTAGCAGCACATCTGAGTCCCCATCCTGTTCTTAGCAAGGAGGGTGGTGTGGGCCTGTTCAGACACTGCATGTTTTCAGGAGGTCGTGATGCTTGGATCCAAACCCACCCAACAGTGTGCAGCCTGCGTTCCAGAGCGCATGTTGCCATGGAAAGAAAACAGGGGTGGGGGAGCAGCACACGGAAAGCACGAGGATGGAAAATCTCTGCTCTCTGTAATTTGGGAGAATCCAAGCAGGAATTCTGTCTCCCCCTCCCTCTTTGGAGTCCCTGTTAATTAGGACTCGGGTTAGTCCCTTGCCGCAGTGGATCGAGCCGAGCCACTGGCATTGGCCTGCCTGGCTGAGAGCAGCAGGAAGGGCCAGGGCTGGAGGGAGCCCACCTGGGCATGGCTCATCGCGTTGTTATGGCGGCAATGGAAACAAAGAGTAAACACGGCTGACGCTGCACTCAGTGAGCCTCGGTGCGGCAGAGGGCTTGGCTGTGGTTCAGGAACGACCTTCCCGGCCAGCTGCGTGAAGTCGCCAGGGAGCTCCTTGTGTCCCATGGGCCCCAGTCAGACACGGACACATTCAAACAGCTGGGGAACACTCCCCACACACTAACAGGCAGGCCTAGAGAGTCACAGCTCTCACCCCGCCAGGGTCCAGCCTCATGGCTGCATCCCCGAGCCGGGGAGAGGGAGGGGGAGGGTACCAGGATGGCAGAGCAGGATTCGGGAGATCTGACAGGTTCTGCAGACAGCAAGGTGCAGAGATGGTGCAGGACATGATGCTGTGGGAGTGGATGGGACTTTGGAGTGAAGACTCCAGTCCATTGGGTCAACAACAGGAAATCAGACCACTCACTTGTCTTAACTCTCTGTAAACCGACCCTCCCCCACACTGCCTCCAGATTCTGTGTCCTGCAAACCTGTGCCATCCCCAAATGCACTGACCGTCCGGAGCCTCACCGGAAAGGACCTGTGTCATTGCAGGCAGCTCAGCGAGGACGCCCAGCCAGCCCCAGCTAGAGAATGGCCTATCCTCATTGGCCACCGTCAGAAGTTGGGCTCTAGGGAACATGGATCAAAGGCCTGGCCTCGTTCTGCGACCCTCGTATGTGCACTGCTGCCCTGGTCCTGTGGGATGCCAGCTGGGTGCCCTGACCAATGGTGCCTCCCCATTCCCTGATCTGTGGGTCCACGCCTGCCCCCCTCTGCCTTTCCCTGCTAGCAGACTTCAGAGGTGAAGGTGCTTCCAAGATGACCTCGTTGTGTTGTTCTGGAGCTTAGGTCGGGTCCTGAGAGCTGAATTATGCAGCTGTGCAGCTGCTAGGTGGCCTGGCTTTGCTGCCTCACCTTCAGCGTGGGCTGAGAACAACCTGTCTTGGGACTTAGGCTTCCCATGGAGGGAGGGGACACCCCCCCTGCCATGGCAGACTCTCAAATGAATGTGTGGAGTTAAATCTCCTGTGTATCTGGCAGGCCCTGGGGCATGTGGGAGTGACTCCCTGTCTCTGGCAGGCCTTGTGATATGTGGGGGGTGACCTCCTGTCTCTGGAAGACCCTGTGGGATGGAGGGGGTGTGACTCGGCACAATGGTTGGTGTCAATCGTTGTCTGGGTGATGGTGTATCATGGGCCGTATGCTGCACACTCCTGTCAGGAAACCTCTCCCAGGGGTGCTTGTGCAAAGCCCAGCATTTGGCTGCTCGTGCAAAGAGGTGCACGGGGTCACTGGTGCAACATGCTGCACTCAGCTTTCCAGCTCACAGTGGCTTGGAGCTGGAAGAGAGCATCCATCCTTTGTTCCAAGTTCCCATCCTCCTTCTGGGTGCTGACACTGCGGCAGGGTACGTGTGTGTCTCCTGCACACATGGGCACACAAATATGCACCAAGGCTGGTTCCAGACTGACTGACCCCCCCATGACCCTGCAGCAGCCAGCAGGATCTGAAGTCAGGCTGTCAGGAGTTGGGCCTGGGGAAGGTGGCCAGTGGTGGGTGGCAGCCGTCTGGTCCTGCTGTCTCACAAAGACAGGGCTGCCTGGGTAATCAGAGCTCTGGTGAGGCCGGGCCATTGGAAAGTGAGCCACGGACAGCCATGTAGATGCTGGCTGGAAGTCTCCTCCTCTGCCATCTAGGGCCATTACCTTCCTGCACTGATTTACCTGGCGGTGCAGAACTGGCCCACGAGCCCACCTGTCTGTCTGCAGGCCTAATGGTGACTAATAGCCCACCGCCGGCCTCCAGCCCCTTCCTGGCCAGGCCAGGGGACGTCTGGCAGCAGCTACCCCAGGGCAGGGAGAGCCCTGCCAGTGCTCAGCGGTGCACCTCTCTTCTGAACCCCAGCCTCCATCAGAGGCAAGATGACCCCCAGTTTCCATTCCAAAGCCACACGTGCTCCAGGGCAGGGCAGCCCCCAGGTGCCCCCAGCAGAGACCCAGTGCACCCCAGGGTGCAGCAGCCCCCGGGTGCTGCAAGCAGAGACCCAGCGCACCCTGCCTCGTGCCGCTGCGAGCTGCTGACAGCCGGGGGCCGGGCTCCCCGCGGCGTGGGAGGGGAAGAGGCCTGCGAGCCAGCTGGCCTGGCGGCGGCTCAAACCTCCGAAGCCGGGCTGCGCGCTCCAGGTCCCGGCGAGGAGCGCCCCTGATTGACGGCTCTTTGTTTCCGCCCGCCATCCCCCGCCCCAGAGCAGCAGCCTCGGGGCACCGGCGCTTCGCCTGGGCTTCCCCCGCGCGCAGGGGCTGGGGAGCAGCATGGAGAAGGGGGCGCTCTGCGGGCTGCTGGCGCTGCTAGTCCTCGGCGCTGCCAGCTCTGCCAGGCAGGAGCTGCAAGGTAAGCGGGGCCCCGCCGTGCCCCAGCCCGGGGGAGGTGCGGGCTGGGACTGCCCGGTCCGGTCCTGCCCCGCCCCGGCCGGCTGCAGCCTGCTGCGCTCCAGGGCGCGCTGGGACCCCGAGGGAGGCAGAGGGATCCCCGAGTGTGTTTCGGCTTCAGCCTGCCGGGTGCGGAGCCGGGCGCTGCGCCCTGGGGTAAGGGAGAGACCGCCCCGAAGATCTGCCCTTCTCCTGGGGGGACCTGCCTGCCCGGGCCGGGGCCGTGTGGAACCTGGAGCTACAGGATGGTGCCAGGGATGCTGCAGTGAATGGATGGAGTGTGGGGTTGTGAGGAACTGCAAGGGCTGGAGAAGCTGGGTTAGGGGCCGGCGCGTGGCGGGGGAAGGGAGCCGAGGGCCGAGATGGACTTTCTGGGAGCTGCAGGCTGGGGAAGTTGGAAATCCTGGGTATAGGGGGATGGGGTCACTGAGGTGTCTGGGAACTGGCTGGGATTTGGGGAGTGGAGGGACTGGGAAAGGGCAGATAGGAGCAGCGTGTTGCCCCACACCCCTGCCCAGCCTCTCTTCTGTATCCCCTCTCTGTGAGCTGAGGAGTGGAGGAGCCTGGGATTCACATGCCCCACTGTCCCAGCCAGTGGCTTCCAACTCTGCAGCAGAAGGAACTGGCAAGTGCTCCTGGAACCCTCCTTCCTCAGCCAGGACAGCCCGTCTGCACTCAGCTCCGTGATATCGGGCTGGTGGCTGGAACCTGGATTCCTGACCTCCCTGGGAGGTCTGGCACTAGGGGCTGTGGAGAGCTACAAGGGTCTGGGTCTCTGTGCTGCAGTACAGAAGGACATTCTTCCCCCCAAGCCTGGAAACCACAGAGCAGCCTGCAGTGTGGTGCTGCTGGGGGGTCCATCCAGGACAGGGTGTTGCCCACAGCGCTCTGCAGGGACTAGTGGTGGTGAACCAGACCTAAGGCTGTGTAGAAACTTAGCAATCTAAATATTCAGCTGGTAGCTGAGAGCTGAGCCAATGCCTCTGGTTGCAGACCTGCAGCTCCATGTGCAACCAAGTGCTAGCAAAGGGACTGGCTGGTTCCGGAGCAGCCCGTGGTCGGAGTTCAGAGGCGCTGTCAGGATAGGTATTATTCGGGGGTGCTCATTGGCCAGGAGGAACCCACAGGCCTGGGGTCAGAGTTCAGAGGTGCTCAAAGGGTCAAGGTGCTAGATGTCTAGGATACAGCCTGAGGTCAGAGTTCAAAGGGCTGCGTCACCCTCTGTTGGTGACCCGGAGTGCCAGCCTGAGCTGGCTGGGACATTCAGGGAGCTTCCTATCAGGGCTGGATTTGAGGGCTGCTGGATGAGCTCACCTAATGCAGGGAAACTCATCGGGGGCACAGGCTACACCCTGCTGCCCCGGATTCCCTTGCAGAAGGAGCAGGCAGCATCTCAGGGTGCACTGGGGTATCTGTGTGCCCCACGCACACGATGTCATTGTTAAAGATTCTGTGGGGTTTTCCAGGGTGCCGCTGGTGTGGGACGGCTGCCAGGTCCTACCCCAGAGGTGGCTGAATCAGCTGAGGGATCCCTGTACTCAGTATCCAGGACTTCCTATCTCCAGTGTGCTTTTTGGACCTGCACTGGTGACCCTCCTAGCTCCGTTGGGTGGGGGGCAAGTCTCAGTCTCACCCCTTTCACAGGCGTGGGAGCTGCAGTGGAGAGGTGGAGTAAGGGAGACCGTAGCAGGGACAGGATCTGAAATCTGGAGCACCAGGCTCCCGGTCGCTCTGGAGCAGGCTGTTCGGAGTCTGGTGAATGGAAGTGGGGTGGGCACCCGCTGCGGTTTTCACAGAGGCAGGTCCTATGGCCACTGAACCTTTAGTCCAGACGAGTGCATTGCTGGTGGAGACATGCCAGGCATTAGGACCGGCAGCGATAAACCCCACCCCAATGCCCCATTCCAGCATCTCTGTGGCTTGGCCTCCCTGCTGTCTGTTTGTGAGGGACTCCCAGGACCGGACCTGGCTGTTTCCAGAGGTGGCTGTCCTGGCCCTGGGGGGGGGCCTGGGCCAGGACAGCCACCAGCCTGTCTGCCTGCGATGCCGGAGCGCCACCTTGTGGGGAGTGCTCCCCCGCTCTGCCAAGCCGGCACCTTTCCACGGGGCTGCCACTGCCCAGGCTTGGTCTCCCTGTGCTCCCACGCGAGAGGCCTGTGGGCTCAGCTCCAGGAGAGGTTTCTCCCTCCTTGTGCCGGGTGCTTCAGTGGCCAGGCCCCTGGGGCTCTACAGCAATTTCTCCTGCACTGACGCAAGGGAAGAAGAGTGACCTGGGCAGGGAAGATGAGGGGGGATCCTGGGCGCGCCGACGAGCTGGAGAGGAGAGACTGATCCTGGCTCAGGCAGAATGGAAAGGATGCCAGCCCTCCAGGGCAGGAACTGCAGCCTCTGAGCTCTGTGCCCATCTGTCACGGAGTTCCCGGGCGATGCTCTGGAACTGCTCCCCACTAAGCCAGTCAGGACTTTGGGGAGCCTCCTCTCCCTTGGAGCAGACTTGTTCAGGGCAAGAAGCTCACACGTCTTCAATCTCCTGGTCCTCCTGGAGCATTCAGCAATCCTCTCCCTCCGTGGGCTTCCCACGAGCCACCAGCCAGGCGGCGGTCTGGTGAGCCACAGGGTCCTGCACCCCACTTTGCAGTCAACATGACTCTTAGCCAGCAGAAACAGAGGTTTATTCCGATACCAGGAACAGGATCTAAACAGAGCTTGAGAAAGCGAACCAGACCCTCGGCCGGCGTCCATTCTAGGGGCAGGTGAGCCAGACCCTAGGTCTGCATCTATCTCGGTCCCCAGGCAGCCTCAGGACTAACACCCCTCCAGCCCTCCTCTCTGCCGCCCCTTTCCCGGCCAGGAGGTCCTGATCCTTTGTCTCCAAACACTCAGTCGGCACTTTGCAGGAGGAGGGCCCGGCGCCATCGTCTGCTAGGAGAAGATGCCAGGATTTAGGTGCACTGGCCTCGTTTGCTCTGCGCATCACACACCTTATCCACCACCTAGTACTTAAAACCTGCCTAGACACTGAGGCACCACACCACTAGTATTCAGAGAGCAAACATTAAAAACAGTCCCAGTTCGTCAACACATCTATAAAAGGGACCTAAAACACAACCAGGAAACCTACAGACAGTTAGTTTAACTCTTGCCAGGGGAAGATCATGAGCAAGAAAATTAAAAATCATCTGCAAACCCGGAAGGTGGTAAGGTGATAGGGACCAGCCAGCATGGAATTTGTAAGACCAATCAGTGTCAAACAATCTGAATAACTTCTTTGAAATACGAGTTAACTGTTTGTGAAGTGCAGAAGCGGTGAGACTGTGGTATCTCCTAGACTTTAGTAACGGCATTTAGATATCGGCTCTCGCATGAATCCTGATCGATAAACTAGGCACAATTACATTTAGATGGGTCTATATAAGGTGATTGCCATAACTGGCTGGATTAACGTACTCAGAGAGTAGTTATTAATGGCTCATCCTGCTGGAAAAGGTATAAGCAACGAGTGGTCCGCAGGGGTCTGTGTTGGGACTGGCCTGTTCTATCTTCAGCAAACGACTTAGCATGTTGGCATTAGAAAGTACACTATATCCAGTTTGTCAACGATTCCACTGGAGGAGTTGCACCTGCTTTGGAGGAAGGATCAAAATTACAAAATGATCTGGCAACATTTGGAGACATAGGTCTGAGGTACGACGGATAGAAGTTCATGCAGACAAATGCATAGTGCTCCCTTAGGAAGGAACAATCAGTTCACACGTACAGATATGGGAAGAGACTGTCTGAGGAAGGAGTTACTGGCAGAAAGAGAATTCTAGGAGTCGAGTGGAACCACAAGCTAAAATAAGAACAGTGTGATACTGTTGCACAAAAAAGCAACGTGATTTCTGGGATGCAATGAAACAGGTGTGTTGTAAAACAAGACAGGAGAGTCATCTCCGCTCTAGCTCAGGGGGGGGGGGGGGGGGGGCGGGGGGGGGGGCGCTGCGTTAGGCCTCACTGAGTATTGGTCCAGGTCTGGCACCGCCATTCCCCAAAGATGTGGAGAAATGAGAGGGTCCAGCAGAAGAGCACAATGAATAATTAAAGGTCTGAGAACATTCACCTATGAAGGGGGGGAAAAGTAGGAGATGGGGGAAAAAAGGCTGAAATCATTGGGTTTATTTAATTGGAAAAGAGACGACTGAGAGGGACATGATAGCAGAGTTCGGGTATCTAAAAAGGGTGTCATCCGGAGAGGGAAAACTTATTCACCTTAGCCTCTAATGACAGAACAAGTACATTGCTTAAACTGCAGCAAGGGAGATTTAGGTTGGACATTAGGAAAAAGTTCCTAACTGTCAGGGTAGTTAAACACTGGAATAAATTGCCTAGGGAGGTTGTGGAATCTCCATCTCTGGAGATATTGAAGAGTAGGTTAGATAAATGTCTATCATGGATTGTCTAGACAGTATTTGGTCCTGCCATGAGGGCAGGGGACTGGACTTGATGACCTCTCGAGGTCCCTTCCAGTCCTAGAGTCTATGAATCTATGCTCTGCCAGGCAGTCACCCCCCTGGAGGTAGAGTGGGTTTGCTCTGTTTGCATCTGTCCATCTCTGGTATTTGCAGCGTGTCCTTCACTGCCCTCTTTGACCAGCCATGCCCCTTGCGGGGGAAGCTTTTCAATGTCTCCCCAAGCGCTGTGCTCCCTCGCCCGGGGGTGACAGGCAGGTCCTGGGTTAGGGTCTCTGCAGGTACCTCTGCCTGTCAGTGCGATTGCCTGTTCTCTCCTCCCTGCAGTCCTAGACCTGCTGACGGTGACTGAGGTTCGGCACATGGCTAGTGTGGCAGACAAGATCAGGACCCAGCTACTGGCAGTTGATGACATTTACCTTCTCTCCACCTTCCGCCTGCCCCCCAAGCAGGGCGGGCTGCTCTTTGGCCTGTACTCCAAAAAGGACAACACCCGGTGGCTGGAGGCCTCCGTCATTGGGAAAATCAACAAAGGTAAGGGGGTTGCTGAGCCAGGGACGGGGGTGCCCGTCGGGAGATGGGACGCCTCTGGGCTTGTGCCTGTCTCAGACCCTGGAAGAGAAGTGGACAGGTGGGGTATATGGGGGCAGTTCACGCACGGAGCTGGCAGTGGGCGGGCTCTGCGGGGAGGGGAAACCCTGGAGGTTGCATCAGTGGACCTGGCTGTCAAGACGGGCAGTCTGCTGGGTCGGGTACATTGGCTGGCATGGGCGTGCCGGGCAGAGCATGCCTGTCCCCTGGGGATCCCCACCCTGTGGAGAAACCTTTACGGCTGGTCATTTGCTCGGCAGTGCTCGTGCGCTACATGCGGGAAGATGGCAAGGTGCACTCCGTCAACCTGCAGCACGCCAGCGTGGCGGACGGGCGGAGCCACACGGTGATCGTGCGGCTGAGCGGCCTGCATGGGGACAGCCTGGCCATGGAGCTCTACGTGGACTGCAAGCAGGTGGACTCCAGCGTGGGGCTGCCCGAGATGATGATCCTGCCCCAGGCCGAGGTGGAGTCGGTCGAGGTGCGCACAGGGCAGAAGGCCTATCAGAAGATGCAGGTGAGCGAAAAGGGGGTGCAGGCTGGGAGCTGCAGGGCTGCAGGAGCCCAGTGCTGGAGGTGACCGTGTCCCACGGGTACCAGGACCATGGCAGTGGGACCCCAGAGACTGAGCCATTTTCTTTTTGTGGATCAGGGGTTCATGGAGTCAATGAAGCTGATTCTAGGAGGGTCCATGAGCCGAGTTGGGGCCCTGAGCGAATGTCCCTTCCAAGGGGATGAATCCATCCAGAACGCAGGTAACTTCAGGAGGCACCGCAGGGGTGCACGTGGGCTGCACACACACGTCATACATCCAACACAGGCACCGCAGGGGCGCGTGTGGGACGGACACATGTATGTCATACACCCCACACGGGCACTGCACGGGCACACGTGGGCTGCACACACGTATGTCATACACCCAACATGGGCACTGCAGGGGCGCACATAGGCCACACACAGGTATGTCATACACCCCACATGAGCACCGCATGGACACACTGTCACACATCCAACACGGGCACTGCACAGACATACACACACATGTTACATTCTGAACAAGGGCTACATAGCGGCACATATAGGGGGTCCAGGTACACATACACATGTGTCTTACATATTGAACAGGCGCAACTGCAGTGACATGGACAGAATCTGAATCATGCGTGTTACACATGGAAAGCAGGTGACCCAGACGTGTGTGTCACGTAGGAAACACAGGTGGCCACAAGCTCATGCGCACACAGGTTGCTGAGAGAGTCCGTCAGGGAAAGCACAACTGGGTGGTGCCACTTCCTTCTCCTCCAGCACCTGACGCCGCCAGGGCAGGCTCTCCCCAGCAGCCTCCTCCTGGAGGGCACGAGGCCTCGAGCCACCTGGAAGCTTTCCTGTGGGGATCTGGGGCATTCATCATCTCTGGTCCCTTGGCGTTTGAGGGAGGGACGATGCTGCAGCCTGGCAGGCTGCTGTTGGCTTCCATCCGGCCAGTGGCCACCCCTGAGCCGTGGCCTTGTGCCCCAGGAAGGCAGGTGATGGGCTAGCCAGACTAACTTCTCCTCCTGTCTCTTCCCTTGCAGTGACCGGGGTGCTAAACTCCATCCTGGGTGAGTTGCTGGCTGCTCGTCACCCTCCCACCCCCTGGGGTCTGGGGAGCCACTTGTGGGCAGCTGGAGGCCTCAGGGATGCCGGGTGGGGAAGGGGAATCGTGCAACTGTCTAGTGACCTCGCCTTTTGCCCAGCCACACCTTGGCACAAACACTGCCAGAGCCACAAATGCAGTGAGTTTGGGGGTCTCAGCCTGCTGCCTTGTGCACAGCATAAGGCCACTGAACAGGAGTGTTATCCTGTGCTCAGAAGACCCAGGGTTGGGATAGCAGGAGCACTAGCAGGGCTGTATGGGCCCTGATCTGCGTTGCTCGGCCCTGGCTCTGTCCGTCTTGGCAGGTCTGGTGACCGGGGAAGAACCAGGAGGCCAGAGTTGACTCGGGGTTTGTCCCTGGTGGGCTTGGCTCCTACTGGCCACTAGGTGGTGGCGTCTGCCCTTCCCCATGGGCTCAGGGTGGCAGTGGGCAGAGTGGTCCCCAGCCAGCGGCCCCCAGAATCTTTGCCCTGGACCCTGACCGTGTCCTTTGTGTGTGGGCAGGTGAGCAGGCCAAAGCCCTGGTTACTCAGCTGACCCTCTTCAACCGGATCCTGGGGGAGCTGCAAGAGGACATCCGCGACCAGGTGAGCCAGCGTCAGGGGCCAGTGCTCCTGGCTCCAGGGCAGCCCCCTTGCTGTGGCAGGATCGGCACAGTCTGGATGTGGCTGTTAGCCCGACTCTCGCCCTGGCCCTGTGAGTTGGCAGGGGTTTGGGTGCTGGGGTGGAGTCTGGGGTGCGGGGGGAGGCAAGGCACAGGTAGGGTCACCGAATATAACCACAGCTGGGAGCCAGGCGACTCCCCAGTGCTTCACCTACCCCCCCTCCCAGATTGGTTCCCATGCCTCCCGCCCTCCGAGACTGACTCACCTGGCCCCTTCCCCTCTCTCTGGGGTGTGAAGAAGGTTCTTGTGTCCTTAACTGGGCCCTGTAGTGGCATTTGGGGGTGCAGCATCTCCCCCTCTTGCTGCCCAGTGCGGGGACTGTCTGGCCTGCAGACTGTGCCTTGCCCGATGCCCAGGTCCCTGGCTCTGACTCCCTCCATTTGGCTGCCTTGCAGGTGAAGGAGATGTCTCTGATCCGGAACACCATCATGGAGTGCCAGGTCTGTGGTGAGTGCCTGGGCCCTGAGAGAGCTGGCGCCCACCTTGGGGGTCCCCTTCCCTGTGCTGGGCCGGCCAGCTGACCTGCCCCCCTCCCGGCTCTATCTGCAGGGTTCCACGAGCACCGCTCTCGCTGCAGCCCGAGCCCCTGCTTCAGTGGCGTTGACTGTATGGAGACGTACGAGTACCCCGGGTACCGCTGTGGGCCCTGCCCGCCCGGCTTCGAGGGCAACGGCACCCACTGTGCTGACATCAATGAGGTGAGAGCCCCCCCTGCCATTCCCTGGGGCCAGCGTTTCCGCGGAGTGCCCCCTCCCCCCCCTCCGCCGTGACCCCGGGGACAGCGTCTCTGTGGAGCCCCGCACCCCAGGGCCAGCATCTCTGCAGAGTGCCCTCCCCTGCGCCCCCTAGGCCAGCGTCTCCGCAGAGTGCCCCCCCCGTGCCCCTGAGGCCAGCGTCTCCACTGAGGCCGCCCTCCCGGGGCCAGCATTTCCGCGGAGTGCCCCCCGCCGCGCCCCTGGGCCAGCATCTCTGCAAAGCGCCCCCTGCTGTGCCCTGGGGCCAGCATCTCCGCTGACCCCCCCTCCACTGCGCCCCGGGGCCAGCGTCTCCGCCAAGCACCCTCCCCGCCGCGCCCCTGGGGCCAGCGTCTCCACAGAGCACCCTCCTCGCAGCGCCCCCAGGGCCAGCGTCTCTGTGGAGTGCCCCCCCCCCCCGCCGCACCCCTGGGGCCAGCATCTCTGCACAGCTAGCAGCCGGGGTTCATGGGGGCCCAGGAGACACCACCCCGTCCGCCCCCAGCACGCAGTGGGGCTCCATTACCTTCTGGCTCCAGGCTCAGGGAAGCACCTCTGTGCCACAGCTGCCCATTAGAGTCGCAGCATCCCCCAGGGGGTGCCTGCAGGCTGTGCCCTCTAGAGAGGGTGTCGGGACCCCACTGCTCACCAGCTCCCATCTGGCGAGGGCTGCTGATCCTGCAAATCCCCGGCTCTCACAGCAGGGGAGTCTCAACTTTCGGTGAAAACAGAATTTCTAGCCATGGTGTCTGTGGGAAGCACTGGGGAAAGTCACTCAAATGATCCGCTCCCCATGGGCCTCATGCCATCTCTCTGTCTCACAGTGCAGTTATGCAGATCCCTGCTTCCCGGGCTCCAAGTGCATGAACAGCGCGCCTGGCTTCCGCTGCGAGCCCTGTCCTCACGGCTACAAGGGGAACCTTATCTCTGGCGTGGGCACAGACTAAGCCAAGGCCAGCAAGCAGGTGAGTGCAGAACCTCCACGCTGGCCCTGCTGCTGACAGCTCCGTGCAGCTGGGAGCCTCTGGAAAGCGCAGGAGGCGGGTGCAGCTGTGAGTGGGTTCCCCAAGCAGGCTCTGTGCCCAGCCTATGCCAATGGGTGCTGTGGGGATATGTAGCCCGGGGGGGGAGGTCTGGGGAGGGTGAGACAGTACGAGACAAAGGGCTGAGTGATGGTCTCCACCTGTTGGGCCTGGTCTCCCCCTGGCAATTCTGCGGGGGGAGCCTGCGGGGAACACTCAGCTGGGGAGGGGCAGAGTCCCTCTGGGGAGAGGGTATTGCAGTGTAACGGGGGGGCGTTATGCTGCTGATGGGGTCTAGGCTGGGCCCAGCCCAGGAACCACTTGCCCCTGTGCACTCAGAAGCACCTATAGGAGCCGCAGGCAGGGAGAAGCCAATGAGGGCCTGAGCTTGAGGCTCCTGGGTGCAGGGTGTCACGGAGTGTGGGGGAGTCCGGCCCTGCACCCCTCTTCCTGGGACTCTCAGAGACTCTCAGCCAGCCAGTAAAACAGAAGGTTTATTGGACAACAGGAACACAGGTTACAGCAGAGCTTGCAGGCACAGTCAGGACCCCTCCATCGAGTCCTTCTGGGGGTTCAGGGTGCTTGGATCCCAGCTTAGGCTACCCTAAATTCCAACCACCCAGCCCCAAACCGAAACTGAAACTAACCCCCTCCAGCCGGCCCCTTCCTTTGTCCAGCTTCCTGTGCAAAAGTGTTGACCTCCCACCCCCCTTGCCTAGCTCAGGTTACAGGCTCAGGTACAGTCCATCCCCTAAAGTCCTCCCCTGCTCTCCCATCCCCCATGCAGACAGCCCCTACTCCATCACACAGGTTGAGGCTTATAACTGCATGCACTGGGACCCCTGAGAGCAGGGAGGGTTGGGAGCTGCAGAAGCCAGACAGAATGCAGGGTCTCTGTGGTGTCGGGCTGGGGGGGTCCCTGTGCATGCTAAGGATAGTGCAGGGTCGCTGTGGTGCCAGGAATGGTGTGGGATCCCAGGAATGGTGTGGGGTCCCTGTCGTGCTGGGTTGTGTGTGTCCCTGTGGTGCTACAGGGGGATGAGGGCGCGATGTCCCTGTGGTGCTGGGGGGTGTCCCCATAGTGCTGGGGGAGGCGTCCCTGTGGTGCCAGGGGTGTGTGCAGGTTCCCCATGGTGCTGGGGGAGGCGCAGATTCCCTGTGGAGCTTGGGGGGGCACGGGTTTCCCGTGGTGCTGGGAGTGTGTGTGTCCCCATGGTGCTGGGAGAGGTGTGAGTGCCCCGTGGTGCTGGAGGGGGTGTGGGTTCCCTGTGGTGCTGGAGTAGGGGGGTTCCCGTGGTGCTGGGGTAGGGGGGTACCTGTGGTGCTGGGGGGTGTCCCTGTGGTGCGTACCCATGCTGGGGAAGGCACAGGGTCCCCAGGGGCCTGTGCCACTGAGTGACCATCTCTCTGGGCTGCTGCAGGTTTGTACAGATATTGACGAATGTAACGATGGCAACAATGGCGGCTGCGACCCAAACTCCATCTGCACCAACACGGTGGTGAGTAGCACCTGCCCCCTTGCCCGCACCGAGCGGCCTGGGCCGGGACTGCCTGGGCATGTCTCACCTGCTTGGCCCCGTCTCCCTGCAGGGCTCCTACAGGTGTGGGCCGTGTAAGGCTGGGTTCCTGGGGAACCAGACGCTGGGCTGCATCCCACAGAAATCCTGCAGCAGCCCCACCCATAACCCCTGCGACATCAATGGCTACTGCATGTTTGAGCGGAATGGCGCCGTCTCCTGTGCGGTGAGCGGGGGGCGACAGAGCCAGGGCAGGCCCAGTGAGCATGGGGGACGGGGGGCAGAGCTGGGACAGGGCCCAGTGAGCATGGGGGTGGGGGGCAGAGCTGGCGCAGGACCCAGTGAGCATGGGTCGGGGCAGAGCCGGGACAGGGCCCGGTGAGCATGGGGGGCGGGGGCAGAGGCGGAGCAGGACCCAGTGACTGCTGCGGTGGGGTGCGGGAGCAGACATAGCTGGTTGCTCCCTGTGGGCCCCTTCCCCCCATGACGGCTCCCGCTTTCCCCACCTCTCCCTCCAGTGCAACGTGGGCTGGGCCGGGAACGGGAACGTGTGTGGACGGGACACGGACATCGATGGCTACCCGGACGAGCCGCTGCCCTGCATCGACAATGACAAGCACTGCCAGCAGGTGTGGGGCTGAGATGAGGGGGGCTGGTGGGGGGAGACGCATCCCTGGGACAAGAAGGGCTGGTGGGGGAGTATCCAACCCTGAGGCAAGGGGGACTGGTAGGACAGGGAATCCAGCCCCCCGGGGCAAGGAGGGTCAGTGGGGGGGACCCAGTCCTGGGGTCTGGAGGCTGGCCATGGGACCCTGGCCTGGGAGGGGTGCAGCAGAGAGAGCAATGGGGGTTCCAGGTTCCAGACTGGTTGGAGCTGGGGTGGGGGGTGGCTGCTAGCGACAGAGCCGGGGGCAGCAATCCTAACATGGGTTCCCCGCTCCAGGACAACTGTCGGATGACGCCCAACTCTGGGCAGGAGGATGCTGACAATGACGGCGTTGGGGACCAGTGTGACGACGATGCGGACGGAGATGGTATCAAGAATGTGGAGGTGCCGTGGTGCTGCGGCCTGGGCTCCGTCCCTGGCATTTGGTATGGGTGGGGGCAGGTGTCCCACAGACCCCCTGCCATGGCGCCCAGGGAACGAGGCTTTCTGCTCATGCTGGGCTCTCAGCCAAGAGCCCCCATTGATGGCACCTATGACAGTGTCCCCCAGCATAGTGGAGGCAGGATCTGTCCTTCACCTCCCACCCCCCAGCTGGGATGGGGGTCTCTCCCCATTCCCCCGTCGCCGTGACAGAGGTCTCTCCCCATTCCTCCCCTGGGATGGAGTCTCTCCATGCCCCCCCACGGCAGAGATGAGGGGGTCTCTCCCCATCTCTCCCCAGTGATGGGGGTTTCTCTCTCGCTCACAGGACAACTGCCGACTCTTCCCCAACAAAGACCAGCAGAACTCAGACACCGACTCCTTCGGGGACGCCTGTGACAACTGCCCCAATGTACCCAACAACGACCAGCGGGATACAGACAGTAATGGTGAGGGAAATGCCTGTGACAACGACATTGACGGGGATGGTAAGTGAGGGGAGCTGGCGGCTGGACCAGGAGGGGGCTGGGCTGGGAGGGTTGGGCAGTTGGAACCTGGATGACGCGGCGGGGTCGTGTAGGCCGGGGGGCTGGCCCGGAGTGGCGGCTACTGGGGCAGGGGCTTGTCGCAGTGCCCATTCACACACACACACACACTGCTGTCCCTCAACAGGGATCCCCAATGTTCTCGATAACTGTCCCAAGGTGCCCAACCCGCTGCAGACGGACGGGATGAGGATGGCATCGGGGATGCCTGTGACAGCTGCCCTGAAATGAGCAACCCCACTCAGGTATGGAGGCCGGGTGGCACTGACCCTGCCATGCCCGACCCTGGCAGCCAGGGTGTCACGAAGTGTGGGAGTCAGGGCCCTGCACTCCCCACTTCCTGCAATCACCGGGACTCTCAGCCAGCCAGTAACACAGAAGGTTTATTAGAGACAGGAACACAGTCCCAAGCAGGGCTTGTAGGTACAACCAGAACCCCTCGCCCAGGGCAAGGAGCTTAGACCCCAGACTTGGGTTCTCTGCCTCTTCCCAGCCAGCCCAAACTGAAACCCCAAACCCCTCCAGCAGGCTCTCCCTCTCCTTTCCTCTCCCTCTCCTTTTGTCCAGTTTCCCGGCAAAGGAGTCAACTCCCCACCCCCTTCCTGGCTCAGGTCACAGGCTCAGGTACTGTACCCCGTAAGTCACCCCTTGCTCTCCATCCCCATGCAGACAGCCCCAGTAAATCTAAACGACATTCCAGGTCAATCCACCCCACTCCCTACTGCGTCACACCGGAGCCACAGACTACGACTGTGAGGGGGACCATGGACTATCTAGTCTTGTCTCCCCACACCTGACATGTGGTGGGCTGAACCGTCAGGGCTGGGGCGGGAGTCTCTTCATCTGACCCATTACAAATTATGGAGTGTGCTGCCTGGCCCTGGTACAGAGCCTCCAGGAGCTCTGCCAAGCCCGCAGCTCGGGCTTTCCCACGGGGGGTCTGCAGTCCCTGGCTCTGAGACTGGGCTGTTGGGCTGCAGCCCCCAGCCCTGGTTCTCTCCACGGGCTCCCAAGGGCGAGTCCAGCCAAGCTATGACTCCTGCTTAGAGGATCTTTCTCCTGGAGGGGGCAGCACACCCCGCGAGTAGCTGCATGCACACGGTGCAGCCTCGTCAGAGCAAGCCAGCATTTATTAATCACCTGGAATCCAGCCCTGGCAGGCGCAGGTCAGCGTGGTGAAGCCAGGCTGCAGACACAGCCTGAGCTGGGCAAGGAAACTACCTGATACCCCAGGCTCTTCTGGGATCCATTCTGGGGCTCCCCTGCCCCGGCCTCGGGAACAACCTTAACACAGACCCCTCACATCTTATACCCTGGTGCTGTGTCCCCCTCTTCCCCTGCCTCGGCTGAAGGAGTTCAGAGCTAATGTGCCAGTCAGTTGCTGAGGCTACTGTTCTTTCCATTCATACGTGGACAGTCCTTGGTAGTTCGTTCACACCTGCCAGGGCCTGCACGTGTGCCTCCAGCACCTGGCTTCTATTCCTTTGTCCCACTGAGTGCGCAAACTGTATCACCGTATAGTGTTCAATAAAATGTTACCAAAAATTTACACATTTTCTACACCCCGACTACTGGGATACCTGAGAGCCCCCTCTTCCTCAGTAGCTGGGGGTGCCTGGGGCAGGGATCCCCCTCTCCCTCAGTAGCTGGGGGTGCCTGGGGCAGGGATCCCCCTCTCCCTCAGTAGCTGGGGGTGCCTGGGGCAGGGATCCCCCTCTCCCTCAGTAGCTGGGGGTGCCTGGGGCAGGGATCCCCCTCTCCCTCAGTAGCTGGGGGTGCCTGGGGCAGGGATCCCCCTCTCCCTCAGTAGCTGGGGGTGCCTGGGGCAGGGATCCCCCTCTCCCTCAGTAACTGGGGGTGCCTGGGGCAGGGATCCCCCTCTCCCTCAGTAGCTGGAGTGCCATGGGGGTGGCTGGGGCAGGGAGCTTCTTCTCCCCCAATAGCTGGGGTCCCATTGGGGTCCCCTGGGTGACTGGGCAGGCAGCCCCCTCTCCCCCAGTAGCTGGAGTCCCATTGGGGTGGCTGGGGCAAGGACCCCCCTCACTACCAATCAGGGCTGTCCCTCGGAGGTTCCTTGCTGAACTAGAGCTCTGGTCTCTTTCAGACAGATGCGGACAGCGACCTGGTGGGAGATGTCTGTGACACCAATGAGGACAGGTGGGTGCCCATGTCCCTACCCTGCCCAGCAGAGACAGGCTGGAGGGGGCAGCTATTGGCTTTCCTGCCTCTGTCCCTCCCTGGCAGGAGGGAAGCGCGGGTCCCTGTGGGGCAGCAGGGCTCTCTAGGGGGCAGTGGGAGTTCCTCAGGACTCATAGACTCATAGACTTTAAGGTCAGAAGGGACCATTATAATCATCTGGTCTGACCTGCACGATGCAGGCCACAGAATCTCACCCACTCACTCCTGTAACAAACCCCTAACCTATGTCTAAGTTACTGAAGTTCTCAAATTGTGGAGTTGGGATAGCGAGAGCCTAGGGGGAGATGGGGGTGGCAGGAGCCCTGGGGGGAGTCCATTGGGGAAATTTGGGGTCCCAGGGGGAGATGAGCATTACTGGGGGGCACGAGGGGCTTAGAGGAGGTCGTGAGGGGTCTCGGGGGATCCATGGATTCCTGTGTTGTACTCCACACGCACTTATCCCACTCCATGTCTGCTCAGTGATGGGGACGGGCACCAGGACACCAAGGACAACTGTGCCGAGATCCCCAACAGCTCCCAGCTGGATTCGGACAACGATGGGCTGGGGGACGAGTGTGACAACGACGACGACAATGACGGCATCCCCGATTACATGGCGCCCGGCCCCGACAACTGCCGCCTCATCCCCAACCCCAACCAGAAGGACTCGGACGGTGAGCGGCCCGGCCTGGCAGGGAGCAGCACGGGTCAGGCCTGGGCAACTTGAAGGAGCCAGCCGCCCCTGCAATGCAGACATGGGGGCTGCTGCCACACAGACTGCACTCCTTTGGCCCAGGAAACGGGTCCTGCTGGGACAGGCATGTCCTGGCCACTGGAACAGTGTCCGCCCAATGCTCTGCTGGCATGGAAATGTCATCCAGAGTCAGCCCCCAACTGGCAGCTACAGCACCGAGTGCCAGGCTGGCCAAAGCTCTGTTGCTCCTAGGCCCTAGAGTCCAGTGAGCTGGAGGCTGAGCCCCGCCTGCTCTGTCCGGCGCCCTCCCCTGGCGCCGTGTGCTGTGCCCCGCACCCTTCCCTCCCCTCCCCGGGCACCCCCACCTTCCCCCCGCTTTGCACATGTGGGTGCTTGCCCTCGGCCTTTCCCGTGACCAGCTGCATATTGTGTGCCCAGGGAACGGTGTGGGCGACGTCTGTGAGGAGGATTTCGACAATGACACTGTGGTGGACCAGCTGGACGTGTGTCCGGAGAGCGCCGAGGTAACACTGACTGACTTCCGGGCCTACCAGACCGTCATCCTCGACCCCGAAGGGGATGCCCAGATCGACCCCAACTGGGTGGTTCTCAATCAGGTACAGTTGCGCCAGGGTACGTGGCCTGTGTGAGCTGCATGGGAGACTCAGCCCTATCTCCTGTTCCCCAGCTGGTGCCTGGGGCACACAGCACTGGGGAGGGTGAAAGCAGGGAACAGCGTGGGGAGCTCCTCCCTGCAAACAGAAGGGACAATGGCTGGGGCAGTGTGTGGGGCAGAGAAGTGCTGGCCCTGGGGCAGGGCACTTAGAGCTGCACTGACAGAGACTGAAAGTCACATCCAACTTCTCTCCTTCCAGGGCATGGAGATTGTGCAGACCATGAACAGTGACCCGGGCCTGGCAGTAGGTAGGTGGGTTTTCCTGGCCTTTGCCCAAAGTTCCCGTGCCTCTGTTGGTCTCTGCAGCAAGTTACACCTCCCCATCTCCCCCTCATCTCTCCCAGTTTTCCTCATCAGCTGAGATTTAAGGTCCAGGCTGCCCACTCCCCCCACAAGCGTGACCTCTGGGTCCCAGAGCCAGAGACAGGAGATGAAGGCTGGGAGGCAGCAGGCTGCTGGGGTGATGCTGGACAAGGCCTTGTCTCGCCATGGCCAGTCCCCCAACTGGAGCACTGAGGTCCCTTCCCCTCTTGCCCAAGTAGCCCAGGTGTGGTTGCCCCTTGCTAACTCTCCACCTTGCCCTTGTGCACAGGCTACACGGCCTTCAATGGGGTGGACTTCGAGGGCACCTTTCACGTTAACACCATCACGGATGACGACTATGCTGGCTTCATCTTCAGCTACCAGGACAGTGCCAGTTTCTACGTGGTGATGTGGAAGCAGACAGAGCAGACGTACTGGCAGGCGACGCCCTTCCGGGCAGTGGCTGAGCCAGGTCTGCAGCTCAAGGTCAGTGCTGGGCAGCCGGGGAGCTGCATGGGAACCCCCAGGCCTGGACACAGCATCAGGCAGCCAGCTGAGTCCAGTAGATGCTGTCCCTGCCCCACTGTGGGCACCCTAGTCCCCATCCTCCACCCTTGGGATCCCTCTCCACTAACTCTCCTGCCCGCTTCCTACAGGCCGTGAAGTCCAAGAATGGCCCCGGGGAGCACCTGCGCAACGCCCTGTGGCACACAGGCCACACCCCAGACCAGGTCCGGCTCCTCTGGAAAGATCCCCGCAACGTGGGCTGGAAAGACAAGACCTCCTATCGATGGCAGCTCACACACCGGCCCCAGGTTGGCTACATCAGGTGAGAATGGGGAGGGGCAGGCCCAGAGCCCGGCAGTATGAGCAGGATGGGCATGGAGAGCACGCACCCCACTGGGGATAGTGCGGCTGGTGGGGGTGTCCCCGCACCCCGCGGGTTTGGTGGAGCTCCAGTAGGGATAGTGGGGTTGGCGGGGGGGGACCTCAGCACCCTATGGGTTTAGTGGGGCCCCCAGTGGATATAGTGGGGCTGGCAGGGGTGTCCCAGCACCCCGTGGGTGGACCTCCAGCGGAGCTGGTGGGGGAACCCCGGAGCCTTGTGGGTTTGGTGGGGCCCCCAGTGGGGATAGTGGGTTTGGCAGGGGGACCCCAGCACCCCATGGGTTTGGTGGGGCCCCAGGGAGTATAATGGGGCTCTTAGGGGGACCCTAGAGCTCTGTGGGTTTGGTGGGGCCCTCAGTGGATATAATGGGGCTGGCAGGGGGACCTCGGAGCCCATTCTCAGGGCAGGGGGCCCCACTGGAAGCTGGGTCCAGGAGGACGGCCATGCAAGGCAGTTTCCTTTTTAACCAGGCCACCGCGCTGGTTGGCAGCTCCTGGGGGGTGGGTGGGGGACGTGTTTGTGCAGCTCAGCGCCTGGGAACCGGCCCCCACAGCCCAGCGCTGACTCCATTCACAAGCTGGGCCTCAGCGGCCATTGTCCCTGTCGCCATAGCAACCCAATCCCGGCTCGGAATGCTCTGGCCCAGCAAAGGCCTTTCACATGCAAACAGGCCGAACAATGGGGCCCGGAGAGGCCAGGTGCTGGGGCCTGAGAATGTCCCTTCCTGAGCCCTGGGGGGCAGTCTGGGAGCTGACTGTCCCCCAAGGGGTGCCCTCTCCTCTGTACATGGCCCCCCAGGTCTCTCCGGCCCATGGCACTCCCACCCCATGGCACTATGCTCACTGGGCCTGGCCCGTCTCTCCCCAGGGTGCGGCTTTATGAGGGACCCCGTCTGGTGGCTGACTCTGGGGTGATCATCGACACCACCATGCGGGGCGGGCGGCTGGGCGTCTTCTGCTTTTCCCAGGAGAACATTATCTGGTCCAATCTGCAGTATCGGTGCAATGGTGAGCGTGGCGGGGCAAAGGGCATGCTACTCCAGGATTCAGCACCGAAGCCCGTCTGCCCTGCTCTGTGACCTGCCCAGGCAGGGAGGGTGGGGGTGGGGGTGGGGCCGGGGCCCCCCCACACCTGGGCTGGACTAGGGGTTGTGCCAGGCAGTGCCCATGCAGCCGCGGTGTCAAGAACTTGACAAGGCTCTTCTCAGC
Source organism: Chelonoidis abingdonii (assembly GCF_003597395.2). Taxonomy (NCBI): domain Eukaryota; kingdom Metazoa; phylum Chordata; order Testudines; family Testudinidae; genus Chelonoidis; species Chelonoidis abingdonii. Next base: position 44,312,926 of record NC_133779.1, read on the forward strand.
ATAGAGCATTCGGATTTTATTGACATTCTGCCAGGGACGGGGGGCTCGGACTCCGGGCCCCTCCACTGGGGTTGCTGAGGGCACCGGTGTAGGTGCTGATCTCTGTGACATGGGGAGCTGCAGCCCGCTTAGGGGTCACTAAAGGGCATTCACTCACTGGTGACCCAGAGTCAGATCAGAGCCAGCACCCCCGCGAAGAAAAGGTCTGTGTCCCATTCCCCTGAACCAGCTGAGCCCGCCCCCCCCCCACACCACCCCCCAGGCCTGCATCAGACCTGGCACCCCCTAGAGGGGAAAGCCCCTGTGTCCCACTCCCTGAGCCAGACGGAGGCATGAGCCTGTAGGATCAGGGTGTAGGAGCCCCTATGGGTCAAAGTGCCCAGTGATCCCTGTTTCCGGGTTCCCCCTGCATTTGCCTTCATCCTCTCTCTCCTACCTGGCAGACACGATCCCAGGAGACTTTGAGCCTTTCCGCCGATTCCTGCTGGAGGGCCGTGAGTGAGGCAGCCTCCTTCCCCAGCCACACCCAGGACCTCTCCAAGTGCGTCACCAAAGGACTACTTGTGGCCTCCTCAGCCTCCTCCCTGAGCTGGGCCTTGGCCTCTCCCTGTCTGTGGCCCACAGGCCTCCACGCTGTCCAGACCTGGGTACTGGAACCCATCGGGACTTGTGTTCCAGCTAACTGGTACTAAAGTGCCTGCCCAGCCCAACTGTCTCCCCCTCAGCAGGATAACCAAATCACACACCCTCGCCAGGACCCAGCCTCATGGGGCTCTGTAGCTGGGCATTGAGCAAAGGACCACAAGGCAACTGGTGCGTCTGCCGGAGGATTGGGGCCATCAGGCAAGCTTCTCCAGTTGGTACTGCTAGTGCCCAAAGCACCCGCCCCCAGCCCTGGCGCTCCTTCTCCTGCTGGAACCTTCACCCTGAGTCTGGCCATAAAGTTCTGATTGTTTTCTACCCTGTGCGCCTTGTTTCTGGGTGGGGTGGGAGGCAGGGTGAGGAGACAGAGGGCAGATCGACCCCAGCACTTGGAGCTGCTTGCCTTGTAGATCCCAGTATCCCCTGGGTTCACCGGAGTCCTGTTTCCCATTTGAAGCTTGTCCAGGGCTGGTGGGAATGCTGGGATCTCTCTGGGATGCTGCTAGCTGCAGAAAGGAACCTAGACTATGTCCTCTTTGCTGACATGCACTTCCAGTCTTACTGCGGTTTCTAGCCTGTACTGGCAGGGCACTGCTGGGAGGAAGCTTGCAGCACTGAGGTCTCAGCTAGGCACTGAGAGGGCACTGCTGTTGGGAAGCGTGTGGCGCCTGCGTCCTCAGCTGGAAACTAACAGCACACTGTTGGGAGGAAGTTTGCAGCACTGGGAATCGTGACAGGCCACTGCTGAAAGAAGCTCACACTCATGGTAAGTCAGCCGTGGCAGGAGGGGTAACTAATCCCTTGCCAAGGAACCTGTTCCAGGACGGGGCACTTGTCTCCTTGCTGAGCGGCTCAAATCCCTTCAGACTCCGGTCGGGACGAGTGCAAGACGAATGCAATGCCTCTGAAAGATAGTCATGCCAATTACAGCTCCCCCAACCTTAAAATGAAAGGGACTGGCTCCCCCCTGCAGGGCTGGGGAGCAGTGAGAGAGGCTGGGCAGGAGGGGGCGGCTCTGGAACCTCGGGTGAGCCCAAGGAGGCAGGAGGCCGGGACGAGTGCAATATTGGTTGGTGATAGAACAACACTGCACAGCATCCCGTCCCTCCTGCGGCCCTGGAAGGAGGTGCCAACCGCAGCCCTTCGCCCAAGCGACGTCTCACCTCCGCTGGGCTCATCCTCTGAGGCTCACTCTGCTCCAGGGGGTAGCGCCTGGCTCCACGGCTTCCCCTGGCCTCAGGGTCAAGGCTGGGCCCCGGCTGACAGCTCCTGGGAAAGTTCAGGAATTACTGATCCCCCTGGCACAAGCCCAGGGCTCTCTGAAGACCCAGGCGGGCCAGAACCGCCCCAGCCAGGGGGTTGACCTGCCTGGAGCCAGTGGGTCCTGGTGCAGCTAGGTTCCGCAGCCCCGGCCAGACCCACTGGGTCCCTGTGCTCCAACGCACCCTGGCTCTGTGGGAATTCGGTTAAATAATCAGTTACTGTTGCCATGGAGACAAGTGTCCCAGCAACAGGGCTGAATGCAGGTCACAATGAGCAGCTGAGCCTGCAGCTTCCCCTCCCCCCAGGGCAGCCCAGCCTGGAGCCCAGGTCCCCAGGGAAAGGACCCCCCCTTACCTGCCTTGCACCCCCAGCCAGACAGAGGAGCAGGGGGACCCAGCCCTCCTGTGCCGGCCCCGGGCTGCTCTCTGCACCCCATCCCGGCTCCGGCCACCTGCCTGGACTGGGTCCTGCCTCCTTCCCCTCCAAACTCTGCAGCCCTGAGTGCGAGGAGCGCCCAGCCCCGGGCTCTGGCCCCAGCACAGCAACAATGGAAATGCCAAGTTGCCTGAGTTCACTGAGGCATGGAGAGTCCCCTCTTAAAAGGGCAATGCGCTCCCACTGGCCTGGGACTGAACCAACCCACTGGGGATAGCCCGGCCTGGCAGTGGGTCTGGACTGTGCCCTGCGGGCTGTTCCCCAGAGTTCTGCCCAGGGCAGTTTTCAACAGTGCAAGCCAAGGGGCTTCCAGCCTTTGTCCAGGGGGTGGGGTGGAGGGGATAGCCCTTCCCTGCCATGCCGTGGTGCAAGGGACTAGGGTACAGTCAGCTGGTTATGCTCCCACTCCACACCCCCCCATGCACAGGAGATGGGGCTGAGGATCTGCTGGAGGCATTCAGTGCCACCTCCTAGTCACCAGGGGCTGCCATGTCTCTGTTCGGTCTAGGCGGCAGGGTGCACAGGTGGGTGTCACCTGTACTGGAGAAGCGGGGGCTTGTTACCATTTTGAGCTCCTGCCAAACCGCACTGATGGGATGGAGCAGCTCATTGCCACCTGTAGTCAACATTGGCTCATGCTTTCTGTGATAAGACAATTTTCAATTGCTTGTAACTTTACCAAACTTAGGCTGTTTTGGCTGAAATTTCCCAAGCTTAGCATCTACTTTAGACTGAATTTTTCTGGAAATTTTCAGCAAAAACAGTTCAGTTATTTCTAAGAATGAGGTTAGGGAAAATACATCATCCATGTTACAAATTTCTTACAGTTGCTTCAGTGAGAAGCTCTAGTGCCCCCATGCTTTGGTGCAGGGACTTGTCATTTGGTCTTTGTGTCGGGGAGAGGCCTTTTGCCATCCTCATGAAACTGGGCCCCGATCTGCCCATTATAAACCTCTGACAATATGCACAAGGCTCATCAGAGGCTGGTAGCTACATTCTCCAAACGTTCCATCTGCACTGAGTCTGCTTCACCCCCCATGCCCCAGCTCCTACTGGGCAACTGGCCTGAGCATGCTCCAGCCCTGGGCTGCTAGGTCAGAATAGGACTTCCTCTGCAATTGCTCCTTCCGAACCCCAGACCCACAGAATAGTACAACCGAGGGCAGAGAGACTGTCTCTCCCACGCGCTCTGTGCCCTTCCCCCACCCGCACTAGCCTCAGGCAGCCTGGAGGAGCCACAGAGCCCTGTTGTGAGACAGGAGACAATATTCACCTGCAGAACCTGGCATGGAACCCAGGATTCCTGAGTCTCAGGCTTGGTCTACACTAGAGATTACTTTGGTATAATTTATGGTGCTCAGGGCTGGGAATAATCCACCTCCAGCATGACATAAATTACACCAATCTAAGTGCCAGTGTGGATGTGCTGCGTCCGTGGGAGAACTGCTCCCGCCGCTCCTGGAGGTGGATTTATTATGCCAATGAGAGAGCTGTCTCCTGTCAGCATAGAGCGTCTTCTCCAGACACCCTGCAGCTGCACCACTGTAGCACTTCTAGTGTAGATGAGCTCTAAGGTCTCCTGTCAGCAAACACCTGTGAAACCCACTGGCAAACTGTGTGTCTCATCTTCCTCTGCTGGTGTGTCCTCATAGAGAATGACAACCTACTACTGCTACCAGTTACCTCCCTTAGCTCTGTGCTCTCGATTGGAAGGTTCCAGCCCTGATGGCAACTCGTGTGTGGGTCAGTGTGATGCTACAGGATGGAATTTCTATTTTTTCAGTTGTCTTTTTAAAAAACCTAGGAAACGGCATTAAAAAAACCCTATGTTACAAGACCAGTAAGGCTGCAAAGGCATGCATTAGGAAATGCCTGAATGAGCTCTGCCCATGCAAACTTAATTTGGCCTCCGTGTATGTATGCATTATGATTAAGTTTGAAGAATTTGATTTTTATTTTTCTAATAATTTTGATGTGTAATAGCAATGTTTAACTTTAAGCATCCCCCCTTTCAGTTTTTAATCAATGTAAATGTTCACACTTGCACAAAGTTATGGGTTAATTTTTTTTTTCCAGTTTAAATTTTGACAGTGGTGGGGAAGTCAGACAATAATTGTTTAATGAGAGCAGACATTGCAATTCGAAAAGTTAAAGCTTTATACCCATTAAAACACAAATGATCAACATCACATGTCAAAATATACAATGTAAATATCCTAAAATCAACCAGCAGTTTTCATAATTTGCCTAGTGTCACGGAGTCCCCAGGCGATGCTCTGGAACCTGCTCCCCACAAAGCCAGTCAGGACTATGGGGAGCCTCCTCTCCCTCGGAGCAGACTTGTTCATGGCAAGAAGCTCACATGGCTTCACCTCCGGGTCTCTTCTTGGAGCATTCAGCATCCTCTGCCCCTCCTTGCGCTTTCCACAGTGAGTCCTCCAGGGGGTCCTTGGGAAAGGCATAGGGTCCTGCACCCCCACTTTGCAGTCAGTACCCCCGACGTGACTCTCAGCCAGCCAGTAAAACAGAGTTTATTCGATGACAGGAACAGGCTCTAAAACAGAACTTGTAGGTACAGCGAACCGGACCCCCTCAGCCAGGTCCATTCTGGGGGTCAGTGAGCCAGACCCCCACGTCGACACTTCACTCGTCGTCCCCAGGCCAGCTCCAGACTAACAACCCCCTCCAGCCCCTCCTCTGCTCAGCCCCTTTCCCAGGCCAGGAGGTCACCTGATCTCTTTGTCCCCAACACCTTCAGTTGGCACCTTTGCAGGGGAGGGCCCCAGGCCATCAGTTGCTAGGAGACAGATCATCAGGCATTTAGGTGCACAGGCCCTTTGCTCTGCCAGATACTTAAGAACTGCCTAGGGGACACTGAGGCACCAACACAGTATTCAGAGCAAACATTAAGAACAGTCCCAGTTCGTCACACCTAGTTATAAATTCCAATAATTGCTGAAGGCAATAGTTGTCATTGGTTTGTGTGTGTATTATGACATAGATGTTTACCAATATTTACCCATTTAAAAAAAATGTATTCCTTCCAAGCCTAATTATGAGACAGTCTGTAACTAATCAATCACATACTAGTTTTTGCACAGCAGCTGAGCCAGCCCTGGATCGCACTGTGTGTATTTCAATGTCAGTACATGCCTCCCATCTGCCCCTCCCTCACAGGCGGTTCCTTCTGGTAAGAAACACAAACACACTCATGTTTTGCAAGTGTTGGTGCTGACGAGGTGAGGGTGGAGTCTGGCTCAATGGCTTAAGGGCTTTTGGGAAGCCACTCCAAGGGCAGGGGAAGAGGTGTCACACCCCTCCCCCACGCCCAGTGGGTGAAGAACGGCTTATGTGACTGGGTGAAAGCATGTTCCCAGAACTGGTGCTCACACAGTGTGGGCAGTCCTGCCAGGCACTGACCCAGCACCTGCTGATCTTGGAGGGCTCAGTGCTTGGCAGAGTGGAGGCACATTTCAGGGTGCCCAAACCCAGCCAAGCAGCTTGGGCTGGCAGGCTGGGAGCCGGCTTCTGTTCTTGAAGGTTTGAGAAATCCAGGTGCATCCCATCTTACTGCAGGTCTCTCTGTTACAGTAACAGGGAGACTGAAGTCTCCTTTGGCCCCCAGAAGAGTGCGGTCGCTCCAGGCCCAAGGCAGGGTCCGTTGGTAGGAAGTGTGAGAAACAACAGGTTAGCTGGAGAAAAACTGCAACATGTAGACCTGAGACTGGGCCCATTGGTGTGTGCTAGTGTGCAGAGAGGGGCTAGCCCCACCAGTGGGCCCTGGGGAGCCGCCGGGGGGCGGGGCTGGGGGCTGGGACCCCAGTGGGCGCTGGGGAGCCACCAGGGGATGGAACTGGAGAGAAGCCCATGGGGGGTGCTCGGGGCTGGGCCCCCGGAGGCCGCTGGGGAGCCGCTGGGGGGCGGTGCTAGGGGCTGGGCCCCCAGAGGCCGCCGGGGGGCGGGGCTGGGGGCTGGGCCCCCAGAGGGCGCTGGGGAGCTGCCGGGGGGTGGTGTTCGGGGCTGGGGCCCCAGTGGGCGCTGGGAAGCCGGCGGGGGGCGGTGCTGGGGGTTGGGCCAGTGAGCAGAGTTGGAGGTTTACAATTGATGGCAGGCAAATTAAATTTACACACACAAAACACCATTTTAAGGGGTGTCTGTGCCCTGGTTCCTGCCTTGCTCCCTGCGGGGCATCTCCTCAGCAACACTGGACACCATGCGCATCACCCCTGCCCTCTGCTCCCTCCTCTGGCCTCCCAAAGAGCGGAGCCAAGTTCAAGGTCCCCGTGTCAAGGCGCCTCCTGGCCTGGTCCCAGGGTATCTAGAAGATTGAGACTTTCAGGGGGTGGGGTGGAGTCTCACACATCAGCCTAATGCTGGGTATTTACACCTTCTTGTGCAGCACCTGGTGTTGCCCCATCAAGGAGAGACACTGACGGACCTCAGGTCTGACCCAGTCTGACTGTTCCTAAACACAGACCCCCTGCCCTGCGGGGAGGCGGAGAGAGAAAATGAACCACATGGGACGTGTTAGTCAGTTGGAGCGTTGTAGCAGTGCTGGTCCCAGCAGACGAGATGGGTGAGGTAATAGCTTTCACTGGACCTATGTCTGGGCTGTGGAAGGTACCAGCCTTCGAGCTAGGGAGCGTAGGAAGAGCTCTGTGTAGTTCAGATGTTGGTCCAATACCAGATATTACCCCACCACCCTGTCTTCCTCTGATGTTAGTGTCACGGACTCACAGATCATGCCCACTCGTGGCCCCGTGCGGTCTGTGGGGGGTGCCCCTTTCAGTGCGACAGCCCTTCTCGGGTGGCCACTCTCTCCCGGGATCAGGCCCCTCTACCTCCTGGAGCCGCACCTCTCTGAGCCTTAGCACACCTGTTTCTCGCCGTGGGCCCCCTCAGGGAGTCCACACGCTCTGGGCCTCCCGGGCCTCCACCCCCAAAGGGGTTGACATGCCCCCGCCCTGTTCTCTAGCCTGGAGTGACTCTTAGCCAGCGTAACACAGGAAGGTTTATTGAGCATCTGAATCCAGCACAGGAAACTCTCAGGGCCTCAAGCCTGGCCTCCCTCAGCACAGCACATCCCAGTCCCCCCTAAATCCAGGGGGGCTCTGCCTGCTCCCCCTTCTCCAGCCCCAGCCCCCCTGCTTCCCAGCTGGGCCTCCAATATCCCCGGCCCCAACCCTGCCTCTGTCCATTGTCTTCTCTCCAAGTAAACAGGGTTGTAAACAGGGTGGCCTGGGTCTCCTCTCCTCTGGCCCCTCTGGCTGGAACTGGCTGGTCAGGTCACCGGGGTCCTCTCTTCGCAGCCCATTGTCCTCCCACTGGCCAGAACTGGCTGTGACTCCTGAGCCGGGTCTCCAGGTCACCAAGTCACCAGTCGCTGGGGTCTCCATCCAGGGCTGGCTTTACGCCTATTCCACCAATTCCCCTGAATCGGGCCCTGCGCCCAGTGAGAATCCCTTCCCTGGCTAGAGGCGCCTTTTTAATTTTTACTCACTTGGTGGCAATTTGGGTCTTCAGTGACACTTAGGCGGTGGGTCCTTCGCTCGTTCTGGGTCTTTGGCAGCACTTCGGCGGCGGGTCCTTCAGTGCCACCGAAGACCTGGAGTGAGTGAAGGACTCGCCGCTGAAGTGCCGCCAAAGGCTCAGAGCACCGCCTGGTGAGTACAAGCCCCACGTGTTTGTTTTTTTTAACATGTGTGGGGTTTTTTTGTTTTTTTTTTTAAGTCATCCCTGCTGCGGCCTCCGTCAAAACTGTTTGAATTGGGCCCCGCACTTCCTAAAGCCGGCCCTGTCTCCATCCTCCAGACCATCGGCCGGGGTCCCAAGTTCCCTCTCTGGTCCTCTGTAACAACAAACTCCCTCTCCCCTCACCTTGTTAACCCAGTAACACCCGGGAACACTGAGTCCCCCTCCCTCTGCATGCAACGCACTGGAAAACACAGAAAAACCAAGAGACCCCCCCACTTTGTCGCAGTTAGTCATGGCGCTCGGTGTGCTGATGGTTTTTGTTGCCCTTCTCTGCCCCTTTCCCAGTGCTAACGCATCTTTCTGAGATGGGGCGACCAGCCCTGAAGGCAGTGTTCAGGTGTGTGTGTGTGTGGGGGAGGTACCAGGGATTTATATAATGCCATTATGGTATTTACTGTCTCACTGTCTATCTCCTTCCCTGGCAGGGCCCAACACCATGTTCTCTGCTTAGCCGGCTGCTGTGCACTGAGCGCAGGTTTCCAGAGATCCAGGCACGATGAAGCGGCTGGTGCTGAGTGAGGGGCCAGGCCCCAGACTGGCCAGTCCTGGGGTCACTCACTCAGGCTCAGGCTCACCTGCACTTCAGTGACCCCAGCGGCCAGGTGAGCTGCTGTGAAGACAAACATGCCCGGTAGGTGGCAGCGTCGCTCGACCAATGAGCTGCTGTCGCTGCAGAACAGGTGCCACAGGTAAGTGGGAAGGGTGGGGGCAGGAGGGGAGGAGCTCACTGGATACCCCCTGTCACGGAGTCTGGCCCTGCACCCCTCTTCCTGGGACCCACAGTGACTTTTATCCAGCCAGTAAAACAGAAGGTTTATTGGACAGCAGGAACACAGGTTACAGCAGAGCTTGCAGGCAAAGTCCGGACCCCTCCCTGAGTCCTCCTGGGGGTTCAGGGTGCTGGTCCCAGTAGGATCCTCTGAATTCCTCCCATAGCCCAACCCAACTGTCCTGGCTCACCCTCCGGCCGAAAAAACACTCTTGTTTCCTTCCCCTGCCGCCCGAGCACTCCCCTCCCCCCTCTGCGGCTCACATTACAACCTGACTACCTGTCTCACACCTCAGACATCCCTGCTTTTCCCGTTCCCCACACACACAGCCCCTACCAACACCCCCGTCACGGTTACACAGTTGGGTGGGACAGCCCAGGGGCAGGGGCAGAGAGGACATGGCAGGGGGCGGGCGCAGAGTGGCATGGGCGCAGATAGACATGGCGGGAAGGGGTGTAGCGCGCATGAGGCAGACAGCATGGCCATGGGTGGGTGTGTTACCAGGCATGGGGCAGATAGACATGGCCGGGGGGGGGGCGTTGTAGAGTGGGCATGGGGCAGATAGACATGGCCAGGGAGCGGGTGTAGCGGGCATGGGCAGACAGACATGCAGGAGAGGAGTGTGTCTACCCGCGTGTATAAATGCGGGGCAGCATCCACGTACATTGGCGTCCGTTAGCAGCTGGAGCACCGTACAAGGGAACAAGAGACCAGCAGCTGGCATTACACACCAGGAGAAGCAAAGAAAAGAGCGGTGTAGTACCGGGTCTCCATACAGTTTAGCGAGCGAGGCGAAGGCGCGAGAACCAATGGACCAGCCGGAGTGAGGGAAGAGCTAGAGTACTCAGACAAACCACGGGCAGCACCCAAGATAGGAGGAAGGGCGCTTTGTAGTGAAAAGCACAGGAAGCAAATACATTAAAAAAGAATCAAACGCGTACATAGGAGAGCAAAAAAAGAACAGAACAATTGCGAAAAGCCTGTAAGAGCTGAGTGCATGAAAGAACAATCACTTCTAGGGAAAGATTAAGGAAGCAGGCTGGCCCAGCTCTGGCGTTGAGGGCAATTAGAGGAGGGCCGAGTACACCGAGTACAAAACTATGGGAAGAACAGAACGCACGAGGGAGGATGTAGTGAAGGCATGGACCAAGATATATCGAGCACTACGAAGGTGGGGGAGAGATATGCAACGGACATTAACTAGGGGACAGACAAGGACAGCAGACCTGAAAGGAGATTAGAGCGACGAGCAGCCGGATAGGCAGGGCCTGGTATATGGGAGGCCCATTAGCAGGAGCCAGACCAGCCCATGGACACAGCGGCAGGGGCCGAGTTGAGCAGATTTAGAAAGGCAAGCCAATCAGACGGGCTCATAAAAATCATGTTGACCAGCCGAGAAAATAAATAAACGAGGGTGTGCGGGCAGGGGGACCCTGCCAAGGGAACGGGGGGCAAGCGGGCTGGGCCCAAGCACCTGGCCGAGGGTGGTTGTCTGCCTGAGCGAGAGCCTGGGGCCCGACACGACACCATGATGGCTGGTGAATGAGCGTCTGGCATCGACCACGCCTCGACAGAATAGAATTGGTGCCGCTCAACGCCACGCCGTCGCCAGGCGCCGAGCGCTCGTACCCTAGACGCGAGCGAAACAACACGCTGCACAAGAGATCGCACACGAGAGACGAGGCCAGAAGGAAAGGGGGAGGGAGAGATTAAGCAAGCCAACCAGCCGAGAGGACAAAAGCGAAAAGGAAACTCACAACCATGCGCCAGGGATCCAGGAAGCGCGCTTACGTTCACCCGCATGCAGGGCAGGGAAACACACAAGACAGGCCGTGAAAGAGTGTGTGAACCCTGAGCAACAAGTACAGGGCCAAGAACCTCCCAGAAGAGCAGGAGATGATCGGGCAATCGGCGAGGCACGTTGCAGACATGCGAGCACGAGGCGGCGCCGCGGAGAGAGCTAGCACTGCGGCGAGACGAGGCGAGACCGAACAGGCTCAGTGGACGCGGCGGTGTACCAGCGCGGTCAGAAGACGAATAGAGGACGCGGGATGTAGAACGACCCACAATGACCACGGTCCCACCCCACCGCCGCCAACGAACGAACAAGAAGGGGCGAGGCGACCCAGCATCATGCTAGGAGCAATTCTGGGGCATGACTACAACAGGGCCAAGCGGTACAGCGGAGTATAAACGCGCATGAGATAAGAAGAGTCAAGACACACAGAAGCTGGAGAGGGGCTAGACAGCCTGGGAATATAAAGGGAAGAAAGCAGACATAGGCCTAAGGAAAGTGGGGAAGTACGGGGATGGCAACAAGACATGGCAAGCGGAAGGGCGGGGTCAAGCGGGAAAATAAGACGCCAGATCCAGAAACGGTGAGACCAAGGCCGGAGGGGGGGAGAGAGAAGGCAATGGGGGAGCAGACAGACAGGCCAGAGGGGAGAGAGATCAGGTATCCGACGTAACGGATTAGCAGAAAAATTTATAGGGATGGAGAGTTCACCAGAAAAAAAAGTAGACAACAAGACAGGGCCGGCGGGGGGGTAGCGGGCAGGAGGCAGAGTGACAGGGCGGGGGGAGCGGGCATGGGGCAGACAGACATGCCAGGAGGGGGATGAGGAGAGGGAGAGGCAGACAGACATGGCAAGGCGAGGGGTGTAGCAGGCATGGGGGCAGACAGATATGGCCGGGAGGGTGTAGCGGCATGGGCCACGACAGACATGGCCAGGGTGGGGGGGGTGTTAGGAGGCATGGGGCAGACAGAACATGGCCGGTACGGGGGGGTGTTAAAGGCGCACGAGGCATATGGGGCCAGGAAATGACCAAGGAGCCAATAACACAACGGGATAGTCAAGGGGAGTCAGACAGGTTCGGTTTAAAATCAAGATGGGCGTAGTGAAACATATATCTGGCAATATGGGGCATGATGCGGGAGATGAAGACTGGAGGCAAGTAAGTACAGGGGACACCAGGATATAGGGCGTTAGGCAGATCAGAATGGCTAATGGCCGGGGGGGGTGGGAGCAAAGGGGAGAGGAGAGAGCCAGATAGAAACACACATAGCCGAAGGAGGGAGGAGCTCGTGACAGCTGGGCCGAAGTAGTAGGAGGTGCAAGACAGACATGGCAATTGGAGGGACTTGGAGTGGTGCGTGCATCAGGACCATGGAAGCAACCACAAACCATAGGCGCTCCAGAGTCCTTCTCGGGTATGCAGGCAGTAGAAGTCACGGGGGGCGCGGGCGTCACGCATCGCTACGGTACTATGGCGCGGATGTGTTCGGGCAAGAGCAGAATCCCCTAGGAACCATCGTGATAGGCGCGAACCACGAGAGGGACGCACATGAGCGGGGGGGGTAGGCGAGGTTGACTGGGACCGCCAGGCCTAGAGCGAGCAAGATTGATAGCGCGCAACTAAGTGCAAGAGGCACTTAAATAAAGTACAGAGGAGCCACTATAGGGGAGGGTGGGGCGAGGGCATGGGGAGACAAACAATGGGCCGGGGCGGGGAGGGGGTGGAGCGGTATGGGGAAGAACCAGACAGCATGGAGGGGGATATAGAGCGAGCAAAAACTCTGCCGGCGCAGGGAACAACACATTAGACTTCGGATAAGATAGACGGAAGCGAGAGGGGTCAAAGATCAGCCCCCACGATTCTAGGAAATAAAACAAGGGGGAGCGAGAGAGACCTACAGCTAGGAATCGGGAAGAGGATTGCAGGTAGCGGGTAAATGAGTAGAGACCAAGACTGATCGGGCAAAACATAATTGGAGTAAATTTGCGCGGCGTAATGAATAGGAGCGACGAAAATTGGGCGAAAACAGACATGCCAACCCGCAGGGGAGGAGCAAGAAAGAATAAAAGGGGGGCTAGTAGGGGGATGGGATCGAGCAGGCAGAAGACAGCGCGCCAGGGAAGGCAGCGTGGCAGGGAGGCAAGGGGGCGCGCAGGGAGCAGATCATGGCGGGGGCTTGCAGTGGCATGGGGCAGAACCAGAAACCATGGCCAGGGGGGAGGGGTGAAAGGGTTGGGGCAGAACGACATGCAAGGGTGGGGTGATAGACGGGTATGGTGGGCAACGGTACAGCGACATAGCGGGGCACTCCCGCCCCCGGGTGACGGTGCGTGCGCGGAGCTGGAGCGGCTCCCGAAAGACTCATGCCAGGCCGACCGGCCGGTGCCAGGGCAGCGTCGCATCCCGGGCAGAGCGAGGGCACGACACACCGTGCCCGCGCCCCCCCACCCTCGGGGCGCACCACTCCGGACAGAGAGACTAACGTAGTCGCGGCTGACTAACAGGGCAGACAGACATGGCTAGGGGGGGGTTGTAGTGGTGACACGTCTGGAGGAGATGGGGAGATGCAGGGAGCTCAGTCAGAAGTGCCCCAAGCCTACAGGGCAGCGAGGGCGGCGAGGTGATAGCGGTGTAGCGGGCGGTAGCAAGGAGCTGCCGGGCAGATGTAAGACACCCACTGCAAACTAATGTTCCACAGCATAGGGTGGCAGATGTGTGGCGAGCCGCCACAACTAAGGCACCACGCACAGAGCGGGGGCGAGGGATGCGGTTTGAGGAGTAAAGCGTCAAGAACAGACCATACGGGGCAGGGGCGTGCGAGAGGTGTATTAGACCTGGGTCAAGGCACAGGCACAAGACCAGAACATTGGGCCGAGGAAGAGTGGGTGGAGGAGGATGCAAAGGTCGATGCACTTGAATTACTGGAGGCAGTAAGCAAGTATGACGAGGATCATCATGCTCAGCTTTGTTACATCTAGGGAGACAGAGGTGGGAGACCCGGGCGAACAGGGCGCGGGGCCAACAGACCGATGCGCACCTGGGTAAGGTTGGGGGTAGACAAGCAGCATGGGGCCCTTTATTGCATGAACAGACTATGGCCGCTTATGAGGGCGTCAGAAGCATGGGGTGAGATTTAACAGAGGTACACGCTCACGCGGGCCAAGGGGGACAATGGACCAAACCAGTCACCATGAGCCACGAGGCCAGCACCAGGCAGGGGCGGCGACAAGGGACGCTGCGGAGTGAGGATTTGGCGAAGAGAGCACAGAGAAACCCAGTCACTCCTAAAAGCAATGCTGATCGGCTGTGGGTGGAAAAAAAGGACTAGCTCACGGACCACTAGAAAAGTTCCCCATGCAATCACACTCTCTAAATGCGCAAATCCGAGCACGATGAACTCTATTGGCTCGAAAGAAATGGGGTAGGCCGTGGGCCGCCAGCCTGGCAACATGAGCAATTTCCCCCTGCCCCACCACGCCTGCTGACTTGGGATCTACTCCTCAGCTGAAGATAAGGCCTTAATGACAACAAATAATAAGGGGAAACAGTAAATGCAACCAAGACTGTGTGACATGACAAAGCATAGCCATACCGTTACTGATAAATAAGCCCGCAGCCGCTCATTCCCGCCGAGACCGTGTCTGGGGCAAGGCAATCTACACAGATCGGATGCTAGGCAATTAGGGGGCCGACGGAGCACGCGGCGCGCGGGAGAGGAGACGACGGGAGAGCTAGGACAGATGCGAGCCCTAGGAGGGCAACAACCAGTACAAGGGTGAAGCAGTGTTGGAAAGACGCAATGGGGAGAGAGAGGATGGGACAAAAGGGAGGACAAAGAGTACCTGCGGGACTGGACCAGGGCACGTTTCTATTCCTACTTGCCACTGGGAGTCACTGAGCGAAAACGTCACTTTGGCCACTACTGTCCTCAGTTCCCACGGTAAGAGAAAAGGATAACATAAAAACACCTAACTTTGAGAGCTGAGAAAAATCAATTACAGCCAGGTGTTTTGAAAGCATATTATGCTACTGACTTCAAGCAGCAAATTGGTGAAGTTGCAATCCTAGCCAACATGGACTGTTAAATCTTAAAAGCCATGCACAACATCATACTTTTGCTCCCAATAGACACACATTGACATTAGTACATTTCAAGATGAAAGTAGAGAAACACTCCACTTCTCTCTCCTTGCAGAGAGACATCCTCCTAGAACAGGTTGCGCTCTGATTATAGCTTTCAGCATATTGATTGCAGAGCACTAGAGCCCCCGTCATGGGGCCCACCTGGAACCCCCAGTCGCTAGTGCCTGCTACAAACGTAGGTAATTCGCTTCACCTCATTGTTGCGTAATAAAACCTTACATACATAAGCAAAAAGGAAACCACTTCTTTCACTGATAGAATCAAGCAAAATCAAACAAAGACCAAACACAAAAAAATAGATAGATTAGTACTTGCGTTCCAGCCGAATGTGTTAGTTATAATCAGTAAGCAATCTAGATATACTACTCAGATCAGTACTCTATCGAATTAAAGACCAGACACGCCCAATCAGGGGTCATGGGAAACCCCCTCTGAGACAATACACTGATTTCTATTGGAACCGGCCAGGGATGCGCTGCACCATCTCTGAAATCAGCCCAGCAGAGCGTTTCAACGTTCGGGATTGCCACTAAATAGAGGAGCCAAACAGAGTGCACATGTGAATGAATAGCCCAAAGCTTTAAATCCCTACATTATAAACCAGAAATTGACGCCAGCGGTGGCGACCGATTGAGCAAACAATCGACCCTCAAGGCACCAAGGGAAGTCAGGGGCAGATGCCTCAATGTGCAGTGGAAAATATCAGACAGTTATCATCACGCTGTGAACGGGCCTGGAAGCAGGGGGCTGAAACACATCGCAGACCATGCAGACGCCGAGCACACGCGTCATAGAGCATGATCAGTGCAGCGATCCACACCGGGCAAAAACTGAATCGCGCATTGCGGAGGTGCCATGACACGACGAAGCATAGGGAGCCGAAGTCGAGAATAAGGGCGAGGGACGGGATACAAGGGTAGCGGACTATAGGAATGTAGAGAGGGAATGCAGGTGAGTAGCTGGGGTCTCTCCTGCACTCCTGCCCGCAGGTCCACAACCCCCACCTGGCCTATCGGACCAACGCCAATAGCCCGTTACCTCGTTGGGGCTCAGAGGAGAATCTGTGGCCCCACAGGCCGTCCATCACGCCCTGGAAATCCAGCCCCATTGGAGAGGTCTGGTCCTTGCCTCTGCCCCCTGCCAAGCATAAAATTGCAGTCACCTCGGGGGGGGGGGGGGGATGCAAAATCAAAATTTTTACGCTCACAAAGCTAGGGACCGGGGATGTCCATAATTGCTCCAAACCAGCCAGGTGCTCAGCGATCTGGGCAGGTTCCTTGGGGCCTTGTAGCTTGGGGGCGAGGGCAGCAGCCAAGGGAAGTTGCTTTTCCCTCATCTGCCAGCCACACCCTTGGCGTGTGCCCAGGCTCAGCACTCGGTGCCTGCCGGCGGCTCCTGAGGGGCAGTGCTCACGTTCAGGAGCGTCCTTGGATCATCTGAATTTGCATAATCTCTTCCCTTGTTTGCTTTTATTACTGTGCCCTCCTGCCAGCCCAGTCAGCCGAGTTTCCTCTTTCTCCAGGGCTAAAGGGCTTTGGGCACTTTGCTGTGTAAGTTCTGCACCTGTTGGACTGTCTGTGTTCGCAGACCAAGGACACAGGAGGCTTCCAGTGCTGCTATTTCAAGCACACTGGGTGGCATCTGTTCTTATCGGCCTGGCTAGTGTGGCTCCGCAGCAGGGGCTCATTCTGCACCTGCCTAGGAAACGAGATTTTAGTGTGCACCCTGGGCACTCGCTAACCTTGTATGTCCGGGGGTCACGCTGTGCTCAGCGCCTGCCTTTGTACATTTAGCATGAGACCCAGGCAGACCCTGCTTCTGCCTCGTCTCCGTCAGAGCTCTGGCTGCCCAAGGTGCAAGCAGGCCTGGATTTTGCAGCTCTTTGCTGTTTGTGCAGGGGGGACGTGCTTCTGGCACTGCTGCATTTCTTCTGTGAGCCGCTCCTGCCCTGTGGGCTCAGCATGGTGTGATGGTGGCCTCCACAGACGCGTGGTCTCTGCTCTCCCCCTCCATCATATCCCATTTTCACGCTGGGGCACCAGCACTGCTCAGCCTGGCAGCAGTTCTGTTGCCCTGGGCTGCCACGTCCCTTTGGGAAGTGCTGGCCTTGCAAATCTCTGGTGGTCATTGGTCTCAGCTCAGCCCAGCTGGTCGCTGTTCAAACCCAGCTGCCCTGGCGTCATTCCGCAGCGTAGCGCTTGCTGGGCTCCCCCGGCCCCGCATGTCTTTGCCCAGAGGTGCCCCCTTGTCCTGAACAGACCCAGCCTTGCCCTGCTCCTGCTGGACTCTCCCCACATTGTGTGTGCAGCACCCAGCCCCAGCCCACCCCGGTCCAGCACAGAGACCTCGTACCCAGTGCTGGGCTCGTCAGGCGCCTTCTGTGGGGCCCGGCCAGATCCTGTGCTCCTGGAGTCTCCCTGGGCCTGCCCCCTCCTGATTCCTGTAGCTGATTCCCAGCTCGCCTCGCCTTTTGGATCCCACGCCCAGTGCAGTCAGGTGGGTGCCCTGGGGTGGCAGTGGGACACGGGCGGGCAGGATTCGCATGCCACACTCTCAGCTCTGGCGGCTGGCCACGGGCCCAGGGCTCCCATGTGGAGACAGCCCCTTCCCCCATCATCTCCCCCAGCCCTGCCCCAGCGTGGCATCAACAGCCCTGGCCTCATGATGTGCCTGGGGAAAGCTGCTTTTTCCTTTTTCCTTGTTTCTGTTGGGTAATTCCTGCTCTCGCTCCCTCCCTGTTAGCAAACATGAGCTCTATGTCATCGACTCCCCTGACGACTCCCAGGGGGCTGGGAGTCTGTGCGGCCATGGCTGGTCCGTGGTCCGGCAAGGGCGCTGGGCAGGGGCCTTGTTCCCCAGTTCCTGGGCTGCCAACTGGGCTCCTTATCCCCCCTGGCCAGGTGCTGGGAACTCCAGTGACACCCAAGGCCCAGCTCTCATGGACTCAGTGCAGGTGGGGCAGGGAATCGGGGGCTCAGCACAGAACTCTCTGCTGCCACTGGGCGCCCCTTCCCCAGGGCGCCCCTTCCCCAGGGCGCCCTCAGCGTGGGCCTGGGTCACTGAGTCAGATACAAGGGGCATGATGGCGGCTTATGGCCAGAAGCAGGGAGGGGGCAGAGGCCCTAGTGCCAGCAGAGGGGGAGAGACAGTCACGCCAGCCCAGAACCATGGCAGGTGGGAGCCTGGGGGGGCCTCATGCCCAGCAGCACGAGGGCTGCTGGCACTTGGCAAGGGGGTCACCCACCTAGGCATGCCCTGGGGATTACACCATGTGCATTCCACAGGGGTGAATCTGGGGCAGGTGAGGGGAGCCCAGGGCCAGACAATAGCTGGTGCCTGGATTTTAACCCCACACGGGGCGTGAGCTGGGGAAGGGACCAGGCTGCTGGCCGAGCAGCACCAAGGACCCCAAGGCATCTTGGTGGCTGAGCCAAGGGGCTGCAGGGACCCTCCCATCCTCCCCCTCCCCCCAGCTCCTGGTTCCCCTCTGGCCCAGCTCTGGAGCTGTGGTTCAAGGCCAGGGCTGAGCCCCGGTGGGATGGGGGAATCAGACCCCCCCATTCCTCCAACCTCGGGCTTCTACCCCATTCTCCACCCAGTGGGGCCTTTCCCCAGCCCAGTTCGGGGCCATCCCCTGGCCCTCGCTGAGCCCCTGTGCTGGGGGCACTGCAGGGATTTGTTCTCTGACCTTTCCAGCTCATCTCCAGTCTAGGGAGGGCGGGTGAGGCAGGGCTGGGGCTGAGGTTTTGGGGGCAGGGCCTCAGAGCTGGGGGTGCCCTGGGGAGGGCAGGGCCCTAGGACCAGCACAGACCTAGGCGACACCGAGCGAGCTCCTGGGAGTGTTCCCAGCCCGCTGAGTGAGGCCCCACCTGCTCGCAGGTGCTGCTATAAAGCTCCAGCTGCAGAGCCGCTGCCAGTTCCTGATTCCTGGATTGTCGAGAGCCCTGCGGGCTAAAGGGAGGTGCAGCCCCATCGAGCGAGGCAGAGACAGAGCCCGGTGCTGGGACACCCGGGGCCAAGCCCCCACCCCACCACCTGCCATGAAGCCCCGAAGCCTGGGCACAGCTGCCCTGCAGCGGGATCTCGTGCTGCTGCTGCTGCTGGCCACAGGTGAGTGGCACTTGGAGCCGGATCGGACTCACCCCGGGGCTCTGGGCTGCGCAGGGAGTTGGGGGAGTCATGGAGTGAGGATGGCGGACGACCCAGGGCAGGTTACTGTCCGTTCCCTAGAAGGATCCGTGGGGTGGGGCCATGGCTCAGCAGGTCGGGCAGCCCCAGGGCCCAGCTCTGTTCCGTTGCCTTTAGCCGCTGATCTGCCGCTTAATGGGGTGGGGGAGGGGGGGACAATGGACGAGTGGGACCTGATTGTCCCAGACCCAGCAGTGACCCAGAAAACAATGGGCAGTGCCTGGAGTTCCTGGGGTACCCTCTGCCCACTCCCCCCGCAGGGGCCCAGTGTTCCTGGGGTACCCTCTGCCCAGCCCCCCCTTTGGCCCAGTGTTCCTGAGGTCCCCTCTCCCTGGGGTGGATGCTTTGGGGAGCCCCTTCTCCTCCCCCAGGGCCCCTTTCTGAGAGTGCCCAGGAGCAGCGGGTTGGGACCCAGGAGGGCGTTGGCCGACAGTCATTGGTGCCTCTCCCCGGGGGCTGACCCCGCTGGGTCTGGGCTGTATCGCTCTGGCTGAGCCCAGCGCTAACAGCCGGGGTCCAGTCAGGGAAGCCCGGCAGGGAACGTCCTGTCCAGGACTCCTGGGGGCAGCACGTGGATCCCTGACTGCCCCGAGTGACCTGCCAGGGGACCGGGACACGGCGCCCCGAGAGAAGGGGGGATGTTAGCCCCAGACTGCCGCTGGCTGCAGGACAGGCCCTGGCTGCAGGCTCAGGCCGAGGGCATCTTTATGGCTCTCAGGACTGCGGGACCCGTGGGCCTCCTGTGGGCGGGCAGCGCTGCCCCTGGCTGGCCAGACTCTCTGCATCGGGGTGAGCGGCTGGTTTTGCGGCAGGAATTGCTCCACAGGACACCCCAGCTGGGCACGTCGAGGCCCAGGAAGGACGG
>NC_133779.1:44335702-44336667 GCF_003597395.2 Chelonoidis abingdonii
GCACCTCCATTACAACCCTGGCCCAGATCCGGTTCTTTCTCTCGTTCCGCATTGTGAACAGGAACTTCAACGACTCCCTTCTCAACCCCAGCACCAGTTACTACAAGGAATTATATTCCCAAATCCAGAGCATGGTGAGCACAGCAGCCCTGCCCTCCCTGCCAGCTGGGGGCGGCTGGGGGGGCTTCGCGGGGAGCTCCAGCCAGCCGCCATGTGACAAGCCTTCGGGCCTCTGGTGGCTGCTGCAGTTCGGGGTCCACACAGAGACCCCACGGAGCGGGGAGGGGAGACGCCCCCACCCTACCCCACCCCTAGCCCAGACCTGGGCACCAGACCCCTGAGCCCCAAAGTCTCCTGTCCTGGAGCAGTGAAGGGAGAGTCCCTCAGTCCTGCCTGGGGAGACCCCCCCCCACAACCCTGCCCTCGGCTCTGAGCCCCCCTGCCCCCTCCAGCCGGCTCTGGGGAGACACCCCCTGACCCTGCCCTCGGCTCTGAGACCCCTGCCCCCTCCAGCCGGCTCTGGGGAGACACACACACACCCCGACCCTGCCCTCGGCTCTGAGCCCCCCTGCCCCCTCCAGCCAGCTCTGGGGAGACACCCCCCCGACCCTGCCCTCGGCTCTGAGCCCCCCTGCCCCTCTCCAGCTGGCTCTGGGGAGACATCCCCCCCTGACCCTGCCCTCGGCTCTGAGCCCCTCTGCCCCTCTCCAGCCGGCTCTGGGGAGACACCCCCCCCACCCCTGCCCTCAGCTCTGGGCCCCCCTGCCCCTCTCTAGCCGGCTCTGGGGAGACACCCCCCCCAACCCTGCCCTCAGCTCTGGGCCCCCCTGCCCCTCTCTAGCCGGCTCTGGGGAGACACCCCCCCCGACCCTGCCCTCAGCTCTGGGCCCCCCTGCCCCTCTCCAGCTGGCTCTGGGGAGACATCCCCCCCTGACCCTGCCCTCGGCTCTGAGCCCCCCTGCCCC
>NC_133779.1:44338698-44341070 GCF_003597395.2 Chelonoidis abingdonii
CTCCAGCCGGCTCTGGGGAGACACCCTGTGCCCCTGCACCCCAGAGAGGAGCAAGGAAGGTTGGCAGGGCCGGGGCAGATCTGCCAAGCTGGATGCTCCCTGCCCCTCCCCCAGAGCCGGCTGGGGTGCTGGCAGTGACTCTGTTCCCCTCTGTCTGTGACAGTACCTCAGTATCTACGGCTGCCCAGCGTGCCCGAATGGGCAGAACTACCTGGGATTTATTGAACTGCGTTTCAGGTACAGTGTGTGCCATGGGGCTGCCCAAGCTGTGGGCAGGGGAGGGGGCAGCCTGCTGCCTCCTGGGCTGGGGTGGGGTGGAGAAAGGTGAGGAGAGAGCAGGTGACCCTGGGGTGTCTGACAGCCCAGAGCTTTGGTTGCTTGATCCCGTGCTGGGCAGGTGTACTGCCCTTGTGGGGGGGAGTGCTGGAGCAGGGGCAGGTCAGGGCACAAGGGGGGTGGTTCAAAGGGGTTGTGGGGGGGCAGCTGGTGCAGGGCCCAGTGGATAGTGTGGGGAAGTTGGTGCAGGGCCAGGTGGCAGGAGCTGGAGGGGGCAGATGGGTGTTTTGGGGAGGCCAGTGGAAGGGCAGGTGTGAATGGGGGAGCTGGGGCAGAGACAGATGGGAATGGGGGAGTAGGGGCAGGGGCGCAGGAAGGGCCAGGACCAGACCCAGTTAACACCCCCTTTCTGCAGCCAGGGCTCGGTGGTGACTGAGTCCGTCCTGCAGTACCGAGTGAGCAATGCCAGCATCAGCACCACCAACATTGAGCAGCAGCTGACACAAAGGCTGGACAGCCAGAACAGCTTTGGTGGACTCCAGCTGGACAATATCCGTGGTGAGCAGGCTCCAGCCAGGCCCCGCAGTGTCTCCACAACCATGTGTCCAGGGGTCCCTGTGCTGGGGGCTCAGCCCATGGCTGATGGGGGGGGGTGTCTGTGGCCCTTGTGCAGAGCTCTGTGGAGACCGGGCTGCCCTCAGGGGCTCCTCCATTTCCCACCAGAGGCCCCTGACTGGGCTGCTTTGGGGTGTGTGGACGGTGCCTGACCTGCCAGCCCAGCCCAGCCTGTGTCTGTCCCGGGGAGGGAGGGCTCCTGTGCCCCTGGTAGTGCAGCCATTGAGAGCTGTCCTCACTGACCTGGGCTGGGGCTGGGCCCCCGGCCATCACACTCAGCCTCTTCCCAGCACCCCAGGGCCAGGCCCCTTCCGACAGCCCCTGACTGTCCCTGGCCAGCTGCGTCCCCTGTCCTGGGTCTCTCTGCTGGGATCCCTCCCCTCCAGGTCCTCTCCAGCCCCTGACTGCTCCTACTTGTGTTTTAGCGAACTCTGGCAGCTCTTCCCCAACCACCACAGCACCAGCTCCCCTGGTGCCTGGCTGGGGCATCGCGCTGCTGGTCCTGGTCTGCATCCTGCTGGTGCTGAGCATCCTCATCTTCATCCTGCTGGTGAGTGTCCCCCACTGCCCATCCCTCCGGCCTCAGGCTCCCTCCAGCCTCTCTCCTTCTTCCTGCCTGACCCCACCATTCCCTCTGCACCCCATCCCTACTGACCAGCCTCCTCTCGCCTGTCCAGATCATCTGCTCGTGCCGCAGGAGGAGCCGTGGGAAGCTGGATCTGTTCAGCTCACAGGCCTCGTACCAGCCCATGAACGAGTACCCCACCTACCACACCCATGGGCGCTTCAGCGCCCCTGGCAAGAAGCAGAATCCTTACAGTGACGTAAGCATCAGGGCCTGATCCTGCCCAGGGGGGCCCCCTCGCCCAGCGTGTGGCCCAATGCCTGTCCCCGTACACTGCCTGGGTACACCCCCGAACGCCGGTGCCTGGTACATGGCAGCCCTGCCAGGCACATGTGGGGGGTGCCAGTGGCAGGCACTGAGGGTGGAAGCCGCCCACATTGCTCACTGAGGGGGGGGATTTGGGGGAGGAGGGGGTAGGTCGGCTCATCCCAGAAAATTTCACCAAAAAGAAGAACACAAACCCAGGGGTGGTGGAGGGGGGGGATTAGTGCGCAATGATGGCAAGGTGCTTCCCACTGTCCTAATTGTCTCCCACCCAATGCACCCCCTGGGAGAGAGCCAAGGAGGGAGGGTCAAGGACACGGGGGTCCCAGTGCCAGAAATGTGAGCACGGGGCCATGCTGCACTATTCAGCTCGTCGGGGGGGATATGCTGGGGGCAAAGTGATGGGGGGAGCTCCTGGGGTAGGTAGGGGGGCGGTTACAGGGTGTGATCCTGTGGGATTATAGAGCGACGTCCTGGGGAGGTGGTCCTGGAGTGGGGGAGGGGGTGCATGTCCCTCGGGGGGCAGGGGACTGGCCTGGCTAGAGCCAGGGGAAATATTGTTCTCCCCAGTCAGGTGGCTGCAGCCCAGGCC
>NC_133779.1:44343354-44355807 GCF_003597395.2 Chelonoidis abingdonii
GAGGTGGGGTTGCAGGATGAGGTTGTGGGGCAGGGATGGGGTGGGGGTGGGGTTGCAGGATGAGGCTGTGGGGCAGAGATGGAGGTGGGGTTGCGGGATGAGGTTGTGGGGCAGGGATGGAGTGGGGTGGAGGTGGGGCTGATGCCTGGCTCCGAGAAGTCGCTCTACCAATGGTTGTCTTGGCAGCGCCGGCTGTGCCCCCTGCTCAGGGCGGCCTGGCTGGGCGCTGCCCCTGGCACCGTGCCCATGGAGACCAGGCGGCCCCGCTCCTGCCCCGGGACGGGGGGTTAGTGTAACTCTCATGCCCAGCTGGAGGCTCCCGGCTGGGGGCAGCCTGCCCTGACGGACCCTGGCTGGAGCCAGGCCCTGTGCTCCCAGGAACGCTGGGCTTCCTCAGCCGAGCCCGTCCCTGCTGACCGGTGGGAGGCAGCTGAGGCCTGGGCTGTGCCCTGTGCAGAGCCCGACGTGGCAGGTGCCCTCGGGGAGGGCGGCATGGGCTGGAGCAGGCAGAGTCTGTATGTGGGGCTCCGGTTTTCCCTCCCCAGCCCCGAGGGGCCCCAGCAGCCCAGAGTGGGTGGCTGGTGCCTCCTCGGCTCCACGTCTGTCCCCTGTGACTGAACAGCCTCCCCTACCACCCAGGACCGGCGCTACAGTTTTTCGCGCCCTAGGTGAATGGCCATTTCGCCGCCCCGCGTGCCGCTCCCACGGCTCTGGTGGAGCTGCCGTAGCCATTTCTGCGGAGGGTCCGTTGGTCCGCGGCTCCGGTGGAGCTACCGCAGCCGTGCCTGTGGGAGGACCACCAGAGCCCCGTGGGACCAGCGGACCGTCCGCAGGCACGACTGTGGCATGTCCACTGGAGCCGCCTGCCGCCCCCCCCTCGGCAAAATGCTGCCCCTTGAAAATCGTGGCGCTGTAGGCAATTGCCTAGTTCGCCTCAATGGAAGTGCCGGCCCTGTTACCACCTCATCCCCAGTTCCAGCCTGACACCGCCTGAGGGACTGGGGGAGCCTGTCAGGGCAGTGGGTCACTCTGCTGTTAAATGGTCTCAGCCAGGCCAGCCCCACATCCCCAGGCCAGGTGCAGGTACCAGGATGGTTGGGCAGCTGTGAACATAGAGAGGGCTGGTCTGCTGGCCTGTGGGGCCAGCTCAGAGGTGCTGCATATGGGGGGGCAAGAGGGCTCTGCTGCTCACTCTGCATCAAGCACAGACTGTTTTCCAAGTAAACCTTGGGGGTGGGGGGCTGAGGGATCAGGGAACTTGTCGGCGATGACGGGAGGAAGGTCACCAATGTGCTCAGTGAAGACGGGCCTAATCAGGTGCAGGGGTAGAGGACTTGGGGGGACATTAACTGCATGAGGACCCTAGTGATGTCGGCCCCACGAGTCCTGCAGTCTCTCTGCACGGCCATGGGTGGGTGCATCCACAATGAGCCCCGCCAGCCAAGCAGCCTGTGCTGGGCCGGGCACTGGCGTGACCTGGCACTAGGACGAGTGGGCAGCGGGGGGCTCATGTCACCGTTGTCCCTGGCTCTGCATTTGGCATGGCAGGAAGAAGTGCTGCTGCCCGACCCTGGCCGTGGGAGGGCTGGGCCCTGGTGCGGTTCCTGTGGGGCTGGGCCCCAGTAGTGGGTGTTTGTGTTACTCGGGTCCCTGTTCCTAGCTGGGCTGGCTCCAGCTCCTCTGATCTGTGCAGCCAGTTGCTCAGGCTGTTCAAACACCCGGCCTGAGTAAATATTTACCTCTGCAGGCCGCTAATGGCTGAGACAAAAGAGCCAAGTCATGGGAATCCTGGGGCGGGGGGAGCATAGCCAGTGCACAGGCACCTTGGAGGGGCTGGTGTTGCCTGGAGGGTGGGGACGCTCCTGCCCTGGGAGTGCCCCCTCAGCCTGGACCCCTTGCCTGCGGGGCAGGGCAGGCCTGTGCGCGTCCAGGGGGCAGTGAGGGGCAGAGCTGGGCGCGTGACGAGTGCCGTATTTACAGTAGACACTGGGCTGTTTGTGGTGCTGTTGGCAGAAGGCCAGCGCTTGCTCCAGCGGTGTCAGGTGCTCTGAACATTAACCCCGTGAAGCATCCACAGCCCTGCGGGGCTCTGGGGTGGGGTCACCTTCCCCCAGCCCCACCATGTGCCCCCCATGCTCCCGTGAGGCGGCGGAGCTGGAGCGGTCCCTGAGGTCCCTCCCTGCTGGCAGGTATTGAATGTGACTGGGACCTGTTTGCCAGGGCTCGGCCCAGGGAGCCCCTCCCTGGCCTCAGAGACCCAGTTTCCAAGCTGACAAGGGTACTGGTGGTTGCCTGCCTGGGGGTCCTGGTTGCGAGGTAATGGTGGATTGGCCTAGCCTGGCTCTAACCCCTTTGCTTCCCCCCCAGATCGCCGCTGGCAATGGCACCAACGCCTTCTACGCCAACCCTGCGACGTCAGACAATCTCTAGGGGCACCTCCCCGAGGACCAGCGGGAGCAGAGCTCCCAGCATTGCCACGTGCTTCCTGCAGCTGGACTCCAGGGTGCTGGGTGGGGCTGACAAGGCAGGGGGTTGCTGCACTGGGGAGGAGGGGGTTGAGGGGGGGTGACTGCTCCCCCCACCCTGCAACGCCTGGCCCTGAGTTTGGGCCATGTGAGGGCGAGCACTAATGGGGCAAATTCCTAATGGGGGACAGTAAAGGGGCTGCCCCATATATCCCCCCCACCAACCAGCCTGGGCAGTGCAGGGAATATGACAGGGACTCTCCAGGGGAGCCCCCCCATACTGCCCCGAGCTGTGTATGGGGTGTGTCCCCTGCTCCTCCCACAGCCTGGGGGGCCCTCTGTGGCCCAGGTTCCACCTGTTCCCAGGTGGTGGGAGCGAGCATCAGACGGTTCTGGAGCAGCCAAATTCGAATGCATGAAGGAACTGGATGAACAATGCAAGGGAAGGACCCTCCTCTCTGCCTCCTCCCAAATCCAAGCCCCTCCTGCCTGCAATCACTTGCCAAATGCTGTATCCTGCCATGAGGCCCCAGTGTGCAGTGTTCGGGTTCCAGGGGTCGCGTTTGCCTGCACGGCTGGACTGGGGCTCCATTTTTATAATGTTTTCTGTAACCACGCGGCTCTGTGATGGCCGCCCCGCCGTGACGGGGGGTCACAATGTCCTTGGGAAGGTCTGTATTTATAGTGCTTCACAATAAAGGGATCTGTGCTGAGTCAGGCTCCAGGCTGGTTTTCTCCTGCCCCTCTCGGACCTCTGCTTCAAAAGGGTGGGAGCAGTGGCTGCCCTGGGCCCGTGATGGGCTGGGTGGGGCTGTGCCAGAGTCACCCTTCAGTGCCATTTCTTACTGACTCACCGCACATGACGGGGAGAAACCCTCTGCCACTGCCCTCCTCCCTCCAGCTGTGTGCAGAGGTGTGGAGCTAGGCGCCCAGGCTGGGACAAGCTGAGACTCATGGGACGGGCTGGGCACGGCACTGGGCAAACATTGAAATGCCAGAAAACAAGGAAACAAAAGTGAATAGTTACATAAGGAAATGACTGTGGGGTGGCCCAGGGCATGGGGCCAGGCAGTCCCACCCCAGCCAGAGCCTTAGGTCCCTGGACCCCTGAGCTCCCCCACCCCACCCCATCCCCAGAGGCGAGTTACTGGGCTCCCTGGATCCTGACTCAGGAAAGCTGCAGCTACAGCCCCAAACGCCTGTGCCCCAGGGAGGGCCTGACCCCACTCTGCTGATATGGAGTGCACCCAGGAGGGGCTGGGGCCCATGGCCGTCACCACGCTCTAGGGGTCCGTGAACTCATTCTGGCCCCTCGATGGGGAGGAGGACGCAGGAATTGCTGCTGTCCCCTGGCATGTTTTGAAGCTAATTCCTCCCAGAAGCAGTCAGGTGAGATGAGTGGAGAAGCCTGTGACAGCTTGGGAATTATGAATAATATTGGAGGAATAGTGTGTTTCTCAGTTTCCCCCATGTGGTGCATGGGTAACTAGTTATGGGGGAAATAGTTATTTGCTCTTTGCAGAGACACAGGCGTGACTCACCTCAAGCTGCCTGGGGACCCATGGAAAGTCCCAGAGGACAATGGCCACTCTAATTGCTGGACTCTTGGCACCTAGCAAAAAAACTATCCTGGATGCGCCCCCCTCCACACACACACTTAGGAGCCAGATGGGTGTGATCAGCTGGGGACAAAAGACTGGGGAGGGGCCAGGCGGGCTTCTTAGCTGTGGGCTGCTGGCAACTGGAGAAGCCTCTGGACTGGGCCTGAAGAGGGGTCAGAGGGCTCTGGGCTGACCCAACTGGACTTTGTTGTAATTTTCTGTTCTCTGTGGTAACTAAAGCTGCTCTGTGCTGTGTCCAGACACCTGATAACCCTCCTGCTGTTACCCCGCTGGCTAGGGTGACCAGAAGTCCCAATTTTATAGGGACAGTCCTGATTTTTGGGTCTTTTTCTTATATAGGCTCCTATTACCCCCCACCCCCGTCATGATTTTTCACCCTTGCTGTCTGGTCACCCTACCGCTGGCAGAGAGTACCTGCAGAGTCAGGAAGTCGGGATGCAAGTCTCCCCGGGTGTCCAACTCAGGTGGACTTGCCGCAGGGAGCTTACAGTGTGACCCAAGGGTGCAGAAGGTGACAGATATTCGGTCCCAGGAGGTAGTGAAGCTGAGGGGCTGAGTCCATTGATAGTGTGACCCTAAAGGGGGTTTGAGGGTATGAGGCAGGTGGGGATGGGCCGTTGGGCTGGGTGTGAGGCAGGGATGGCAGGTTTGTAGAAATGTTGGTGGTGCCCAAAATCTGCCCCTGCCCAAACTCCACCCCCGCCACCTGCCCAAAGCTCTGGGAGGAAATTTGGGTGGGGGAGGACGTCTGGGGTGCAGACCCTAGGCTGGGGCAGAGGATTGGGGTGCAGGGTGCAGGTTCTGGGAGGGAGTTTGGGGATGGGGGGGCACCTGGCCCCAAATATTGGTGGAGCTGGGTCCCTGGGCTCTGAATATTGGTGGTGCCTGGGCACCATGTGGGAATATAACTTGCTGCCTATGGAATGAGGTGAGGGGTGGGCATGAGGGGATGAGGCAAGTGTGGGTGGGCCGTGGGGCTGGGTGTGAGGGGACGAGGCAGATGGGGATGGGGGCTGAGGGGACTGTGACGTTGCACTGCATATGTCTTATGGAAATATGTTTGTAAGTGTGAATATGATGTAACTGGAATATGCTTTATGCAAAAGGTCTCTTGTAAGGTATCATTATAAAGCTTATAGTCTACTGAGCGTGGTCATCCTATTTGTACGAATGTATCGTTCTTGTATCTGAAGCTAGAAATACAAAGTGTAACTCTGAGGTCCTATTGTAGTTATGCAAAGTGTGGGCCATTAATGGTGGTTTAGAATCTTGATGGTTCCCATTAACCAGGACAATTGGTTGTAAATGTCTGTATACTTGTGAGCCTTCCTGTGTTCACGTGAGTCATGCCAGAAGGAATGGAGGCTTGGGGTCTCACAGGACATGTGACCATGTCACCTGAACTGGAATCCATCTTAAACCTGGTGCTTTTCCATTACGAAGGAGGGGTGGGAACCCAGAGAGACAAAAGATTCCTGTCTTGTGCCAAAGCTATAAAAGGGGGTGGAAAAGAACAAAGGGGGCTGCCAGTTGTCACGGACTCACAGATCATGCCCAATCTTGGCCCCATGCGGTCCGTGGGAGGTGTCCCTTTCAGTGCGACAGCCTTTCTCGGGGGTCCACTCTCTCTCGGGGTCAGGCCCCTCCACCTCCTGGAGCCGCATCTCTCTGAGCCTTAGCACACCTGTTTCTCGCCGTGGGCCCCCTCAGGGAGTCCATGTGCCCTGGACTCCCTGGACCTCCTCACCCCCGAAGGGGTTGATACAACCCTGTTCTCTAGACCGGAGTGACTCTCAGCCAGCATAAAACAGGAGGTTTATTGAGAGCTGAACACCACATAGGAAACTCTCAGGGCCTCAGGCCTGGCCTCCCTCAGCCCAGCACATCCCAGTCCTCCTGCATCCAGGTGGGCTCTTCCTGCCCCCCGTTTCCAGCCCAGAGCCCCCCTTCTTCCCAGCTGGGCCTCCAATATCCCTGGCCCCAAGCCCCGCCTCTGTCCATTGTCTTCTCTCCAGGTAAACAGAGTTGTAAACAGGATGGCCTGGGGCTCCTCTCCTCTCAGCCCTCCTCAGGCCCCGTTGGCTGGAACCGGCTGGTCAGGACACTGGGGTCCCCTCTTCGCACCCCATTGTCCTCCCACTGGCCAGAACTGGCTGTGACTCCTGAGCTGGGCCTCTGGGTCACCAGGTCACCAGTTGCTGGGGTCTCCATCCTCCAGGCCATCGCCCGGGGTCCCGAGTTCCCTCTCCGGTCCTGTGTCCCAACAAACTCCCTCTCCCCTCCCCTCGTTAAACCAGTAACACCCGGGGACACTGAGTCCCACCCCCTCTGCACGCAAACCACTGGAAAACATGGAAAAACCCAAGAAACCTCCCCACTTCGTCACACCAGTAATGAGAAATCCCCTAGTTACCCTCTGAGCTGGAGCTAACAAGAACTGTACCAGGGGAAAGGATTGGGCCCAGACTAAGGTGTGAGTATCAGCTTGTCAACTGCTGGAAATGGGTTAAATCCACCTTGATTGACCTGGCCTGATTAGCACTACAAAAAGTAATTTTCCCTTTCTTGATATTCACACCTTCTTGTCAACTTTTGGGAATGGCCTTGTTAGCACTGACCCCCTGTCACGGAGTCCCCGGGCGATGCTCTGGAACTGCTCCCCGCCAAACCAGGCAGGACTTTGGGGAGCCTCCTCTCCCTCGGACCAGCCTGTCTTCAGGGCAAGAAGCTCACACGTCTTCACCTCCTGGGTCTCTCCTTGGAGCATTCAGCATCCTCTGCCCCTCCGTGGGCTTCCCACAGCGAGCCCACCCAGGCAGGGTCCTGGGGAAGCCACAGGGCTCTGCACCCCCACTTTGCAGTCAGACGTGACTCTCAGCCAGCAAAACAGAGGTTTATTCGATGACAGGATCAGGGTCTAAAACAGAGCTTGTAGNCTTGTACGCACCGCAAACCGGATCCCTTGGCCGGGTCCATTCTAGGGGGCAGTGAGCCAGACCCCCACGTCTGCCCTCAGCCAACTCCAGACTAACCACCCCCTCCACTCTGCTCTGCTCCTTTCCCGGGCCAGGAGGTCACCTGATCCCTTTGCCTCCAACACCTTCAGCTGGCACCTTTGCAGAGGAGGGGCCCAGGCCATCAGTTGCCAGGAGACAGAGTGCCAGGCAGTTAGGGGCACTGGCCCCTTCCTCTGTAGCAATCACACACCCTTATCCCACCACCTAGATACTTAAGAACTGCCTAGGGGATACTGAGGCACCAACACAGTATTCAGAGCAAACATTAAGAACAGTCCCAGTTCGTCACACCCCCTACTTGGTAAGGCCTCTCCCATCTTTTCATGTGCTGTGTAGTTATTCCTACTTACTGTATTTTCCACTCCATGCATCTGATGAAGTGGGTTATAGCTCACAAAAGCTTATTCCCAAATAAATTTGTTAGTCTCTAAGGTGCCACAAGGACTCCTCATTGTTTTTACTGATACAGACTAACACGGCTACCACTCTGCAGTCAGTAACAGAAGCTTCTTGGAACATCTGAGAGTAAGATTTACCTGTATTCAGTTTCTTAAAGGTATTCGGCTTAGACTTGCGTGTTTTTGTTTTATTTTGCTTGGTAACTTACTTTGTTCTGTCTGTTATTACTTGAAATCACTTAAATCCTACTTTTTATATTTAATAAAATAACTTTTGTTTAATAATTAACCTAGAGTAAGTGATTAATACCTGGGGGAGCAAACAGCTGTGCACCTCTCTCTATCAGTGTTATAGAGGGAGGACAATTTATGAGTTTACCCTGAATAAACTTTATAGAGAGTAAAATGGATTTTTTGGGGGGTTCCCATCGGGAACTGGGTGTCTGGGTACTGGAGACAGGAATACCTGCTGAGTGTTTTTTGGTTAAAGCCTGTAGCTTTGGGGGTGTGATTCAGACCCTGGGTCTGTGTTGCAGCAGGCTAGCGTGTCTGGCTCAACAAGGCAGGGTTCTGGAGTCCCAGGCTGACAGGGAAAATGGGCTCAGAGATAGTTTCAGCACATCAGGTGACAGTCCCAAGGGGGTCTCTGTGACCAAACCTGTGATGGGGGTGGGCCGGGAGTCCGTTAGCACACTGGCTAGTCCATCCCAGTCAGAGCAGTGCCACATCCTCCCTTAGCTCCAGTCTGGTCGCTGGCACTAGCAGTGGGTACAGGAGGATTTCTCATGTGGTCTCACACCCTTTTGCCACCCCAAAATCTTTGGGTTTGAAGCTGGGCTGGGGTTCTGCCATTACCCCTCCCCCTCATCTGCCAGAGAGTGAGTAGGGCAGGACCCCATCTGCCTCCATGCATCAGCACTTCCAGTGCCTTCAGCAGCCAACCGTCCACTGAGTGCATTTGCCAACCATCCTCTGGTATCACCTGTCACGGATTCCCAGGCCCGGTGCTCTAGCATGGCTCTGGAACAGTCTCTGGGAGAAGGCTGTCAGTGTGTCAGCCCCCTTGGGGACAAATTGTCCTGGGGTCAGCCCCTTGGCTTCATCACCTCCTGGGACTGAACCTCAGAGCCTTTGGCAGCCCTGGGTCATGCCATGAGCTACCTGCAGGGAGTCCATCACAGCTGGACACCTGAGGGAGAATTGCATCCCCAAAGGGAGCACAGCACCCCAACTTCCTGACTGCAGTGACTCTCAGCCAGTGCTGTAACAGCAGAAGGGTTATTGGGTGTCTGGACACAGCACAGAGCGGCCTTCGTTACCACAGAGAACAGAAAGTTACAGCAAAGTCCAACTGGGTCGGTCCAGAGCCCTCTCACCCCTTTGCAGTCTGAGTCCAGAAGCTTCTCCTGCCTCCTGCAGCCCACAGTAAGAGCCCCACCTTGTCCCCCCCGTCGTACTTCGTCCTCCAGGTGGTCACACCCTGCTGGCTTCCTGGGCCACCCATGGTACTTCGTTGTTAGGTGCAAATGTCTGGGCAATTGGAGTGGCCATGTGGGGTGACCAGACAGCAAGTGTGAAAACTTGGGACAGGGGTGGGGGGAGGGGGGTGTAATAGGAACCTATATACAAAAAAGACCCAAAAATCAGGTCTGTATCTATAAAATTGGGACATCTGGTCACCCTATGGCCATGTCCTCTGGGAGTCTCTGTGGGCATGGGGCCCAGGCAGCTCTGCACGGGTCAGGCCTGTCTCTCTGGGTCTCTGCAAAAAGTAAACAACCCTTACCGCCACCTCATTACCCATGCACCACACAGGGGAAACTGAGGAACTGGCAATATCCACCCAAAATATTATGAAAAATTCACTCTGTCACAGGTGTGGGGGAGGGGGCTGGGTATGAGGGGCTGAGGCTAGTGGGGGTGGGCTATGGGGCTGGGGATGAGGGGTTGAGGCAGGTGGGGGGTCTGGATGTGAGGGGACGAGGCAGACGGGGGGCTGGGTGTTGGGGGCTGAGGCAGGCAGGGGTGAGGTATGAGGGGGCGGTTCGGCGGGCAGGCCAGCATGTAATGGAGACAGTCCCTACTCTGTGGGAACAGGCAACTATAAAGAGCCCTGAGGGCTGGGTGCGGCCAGGCCAGGGGAGATGACAGGAGACCAGTGTGGTGAAGGAGCAGCGGTCAAGCCCTGAGCTCCAGCGTCACTGAGCCATGCGACCCCCTCAGAGCAGGGCCCTGGCAGAGCCCTGATGCGAGTGACTGTGGTGTTTCCTGCCAGCCCCGTACAGCCTCCTGCTCCCTCCCCCCAGCACATGTTCCTGATCTCTGTGATTCGGGGCATAGGCCTCTCAGATGTGTCTACACTGCAGTGTGAGCCCAGGGTCAGAGGGACTCGTGTCCTCCGCTGCCCCGTGAGAGAGAACCTGGGGTGTTCACGGCTACACTAAGGCTGAACCCCATGTTAACAATGTTCTAACCCGGGTTTGAACCCAAGGTTCTGGTGCCCCTACCCCCTGCAGCACTCAGCCCTGCGTCAGCCCAGCCCAACTCCCCAGCGCCCACCTGAAATGGGGCCACTCCAGCCCTGTGACCATCATGCGCTGAGGGGGTCTTGGCTTCCACCCTGCACAGCCCAGGAGGTTTGACCAGCCCCAGCACAGCCTGCTGGGCCGCCTTTTGGGCCGTGTGCAGTGTGCACCCAGCTGCCAGAGCCAGCCACATGGAGGAGATGCCGTCGGAAGACCTCTTCTTGCTTGCACTGTCGCTCCTGTGTCAGGAAAGGCACAGAGCAGCCCTGAGACGCTGGGGACATTTCGGCGATGTTGTCTGACCTGTCAGAGGATGTTATGATGGAGCAGGAGGAGGAGGAGGAGGAGGACCCTGGCATGGCAGCCTCCCACTGCCTGATGCTGCTCACTGCACTCAGCACAGCCGCGGATGCTCCCAATGTGGACTGGTGCTTCTGGCACAGGGCCACAAGCACAGGCTGGTGGGAATCACAGCATCCTGCAGGCCTGGGATGATTGGTGGTGGGGGAAAGCTACGTTTCTGGAGCCTTGTGAGTAGCTTTCCCCGATCCTGCCGTGTAAAGACACCTGCACAAGGGCATCCTGGGCGTTCCAAAGGCAGGTTCCTAGAGCCGTCTGGAAGCAAGCTACCCAAGACTGCTCCACACCATTGCCAGCCAGTTTGAGTCGGTATGTCAACTGTGAGTGAAGCGGTGGCGGTTTCTGAGGCAGGTAGGTGTGTGGGGTACCCCAAGGTGATGGGAGGGAAAGCTATTCCGAAGGCAGGGCAGCCAGAGCCAGGGTTAGCAGGGCTCCTCTGCAGGGCTCTGCCTGGCTCTCCAGCCCCCATGGGCTCAGCTGCTAGCCTCTCTGCAGTGGCTGTGGCTGGTGGGGGGCAATCCAGGAGCACCTTGCCCTGGCTCTGCGTTGGGGGACACGCTCCCCCAGTGTCAGGCCCGGAGACGCCTGAGTCACCACCTGGCTGCGCTGTCTGCACAATGCTGTGTCCAGGGACAAAGAACCCCAGAGGGACCAAAGGGCCTATGTGGAAAGCAGAGGCAGTGCCCAAGGGGACCCCTTGCCTGGGTCAGCACAGGCAGCATAGCTGGACCAGGAGCCTGGGTCTCTCCCTCAGGTCTCCTCTCTTCCCCGCTCAAAACTGAGTCCCACACGCTGGGTGGAGGTGCTGCCCTGTGTAAACAAGCCACCTTCCATTCCTGGGGGGCTGTCTGCTCCGCTCAGCCATCACTAGGCTCAGCAGGGCCCTGGGCATGATCTGAACCAGCACTGCCCACCCCGCCTCTAGTGCCCGGCCCACCCTGCTGTGACCCTGGACACAGGTGTGTCACACAGACACTTATCACCCACCTGCCACAGCCCTGTTCCCAGTCCCTGAGTCACTGATCGAGGAATGGCGACAGATGGGAACAAGGCAAGATGTTTCCTCCACACCACTGCTGTGTCCAGAGCCCCCCAACCTTCCCAAGAGTGGCTGTCCTGCTCCTCCGTGCCACAGCCCCCCCATCTCCTGAGAGGGACCCCCTCCAGCTCCACAGGGCCCCTGCTCCTCACTCCCAAGGGGCTCCAAGGCATCTGTCACAGAGTGGGGGGAAGTCAGGGCCCTGCACCCCCACTTCATGCGATTCACTGGGACTCTCAGCCAGCCAGTAACACAGAAGGTTTATTTAGGCGACAGGAACACAGTCCAAGACTGGTCTTGCAGGACTCCTCATTCAGGTCCCTCTTGGGTGGCGGGGGGGAGGGAACAGGGAGGCCAGATCCCCGTTAGGAGGCCAGAGCCCCATCTGGGCTCCCCTCCATTTTCTCAGCCAGCTCCAAACTGAAACTCCCTCCAGCCGTCTCACCCAGCCTCCCCCCGGCCCCTCCCTCAGCCTCTGTCCATTTCCTGGGCAGAGGTGTCACCTGGTTCCAACCACCGCTCCTGAGTTCTCATGTTACCTGCTCAGCTATCTGGCCTCAGGGAAAGTCTCCCATCCCCAATGCAGCCAGTCCCAGCAAAACTCCCCTGCAACCTTTCAGGTCAATACTCACCACTCAGTATTCAAAGAACACATTAAGAACATTCCCAGTTTGTCACATCTCTCCCCCTTCAAGACCCAGCTGAGCAGGGTCACTTCAGCCAATGATCTGGGGAAGTTCAAATCCCCCATGGATGCCCCAGCATCGCTCCACTTCCTTGGTGGGAGTTACCTCAGGCCCTTCCAGTTTCACACCTTTCTTTAGGTCGAGTGTGCTCGATAGCACTCGTAGTCCACAGGTGGGAAGACTTATGCAGCCCATGTCCTTTTCCCACCCCAATATTTCTGGGGTTCTGTCACAGAGTCCCCGGGCGATGCTCTGGAACTGCTCTCCACGAAGCCAGGCAGGACTTTGGGGAGCCTCCTCTCCCTTGGAGCAGACTTGTTCAGGGCAAGAAGCTCACACGG
>NC_133779.1:44378118-44386954 GCF_003597395.2 Chelonoidis abingdonii
GAATTCAGGTGATCCTAGCTGGGATCCAAGCACCCTGAACCCCCAGAAGGACTCAATGGAGGAGTCCTGACTGTGCCTGCAAGCTCTGCTGTAACCTGTGTTCCTGTTGGCCAATAAACCTTCTGTTTTACTGGCTGGATAAAAGTCACTGTGGGGTCCAAGCAGAGGGGAGAAGGGCTGGACTCCCCCACACTCCGTGACAGCATCCAGGAAATCATCCATTTCCTCCCTCTCCTTACGCTGGGCCAGAATACACTTATCAAAGCTCTGTGCAGTCCTGGCCCCCCCCTCACTCACCACAGCCGGGGGCCCGCTGCTCCTCAGCTTGGCCAACTCCAGTTCATTCTGCCTGTCTCTGTCTCTGTCTCTCTTCATGCTGTCTCTGTTTCTCTTTCTCCTCCAGTTCAGGCTGTCTCTGTTTTTCCTGTTCTGCTCGCTCCTCCATCAGTTCCGGCTCCCTTAACTCCAGCTCTTTCAGCCTTAATTCCTTCTCCAATTCCAGCCGTCTCAACTCCAGCGATGGGGAGCTTCGCTGGGACGATCCCCTGCTGGCCAGGGGGGTCACGGTGCCCTCAGTATTCGCTGGGCTCCTCCCTGACCTTCCCCTAGGCATAGGAGGGAGGGGTCTCATGAAGCCCTCAGCAACCGTCTGACCACTCCGGACAATGGTGCCTGCCCTGCATCTGTCCGGCTGCTTCCCTCAGAGACAAGGATCCGTTCATTTGAGCGACCTCCCTCCTCCAGCTGGGCAATCAGCTGGTCTTTGGTGAGCCTCCCACGGCGCAGCCCCCTCTGCTTGCTCCACCAGGTCGCTTTTAAGGTACTTAGCATACATCTTCCTGCTGGCCACTCACAGGCCTGCCTGTGCTCGCCGCTCCCCACAGTTTCCAGGAAGAACCCCTAGTGTGCCAGCGCTTCTCGAGGTCACCACCTCTCTGCCAGGGTCGAGCTGCAGACTCCTCTGCCCCTGGGACCACTCGCTGCAATCCCCCGGGGGACCCTGTTACTGCAAAAGTCCTTCTCGCTGGTCACACACTCCCAGGGGTTAATCACCCCTTGAAACCATCTCTTTCTGAATCTTCAGCACTCCTGGTCCTTGTTAACCCTCCCTTCATTTTACTGCTCCCCAGTCACTTACTGCAGGAAGTGTCGTCCATGGGATGCAGTAGACAGGGTTGCCCAGAGGATTAAGGGGGCCCCTGCCGCTGAATTGCCACCAAAGACCCGGCACTTCGGTGACAGGTCCTGGGGCGGAAGGACCTCCTGCTGCGGGTCTTCGGGGCACTTCAGCGGCGGGGGGAGTGTCCTTCCATTCCATTGCCACCAAAGACACAGAGCAGAAGAAGCTCTGGGGGCCCAGGCCCCGTGAGAGTTTTCCAGGGCCCCTGGAGTGAGTGAAGGCCCCCTACTCCAGGGCCCCCGAAAAACTCTTGTGGGGGCCCCTGCAAGGCCTGGGGCAAATTGCCCCACTTGCCCCCCCCTCTGGGCGGCCCTGGCAGTAGATCCCACCACTGCCACCAGTTGTCACAGAGTGTGTGGGAGACAAGGCCCTGCACTCCCAGCTTCCTGCGATTCACCAGGGCTCTCAGACAGCCAGTAAAACAAGTTTATTTAGACGACAGGAACACAGTCCAAGACAGGTCTTGCAGGCACAGACAACAGGTTCCCGCCTCAGTTAGGTCCATTTTGGGGAGCGAGCAACAGGGAGGCCAGAGCCCCTTTGGGAGGCCAGAGGGCCATCTGGGCTCCCCTCCCCCTTTCCCAGCCAGCTCCAAACTGAAACTCCCTCCAGCTGTCTCACTCAGCCTCCCCCAGCCCCTCCCCCAGCCTTTTTCCAGTTTCCAGGGCAGAGGTGTCACCTGGCTCCAACCCCCCTCCTGGGTTCTCACGTTAGGTGCTCAGGTATCCTCTCTGAAGGCAAGTCTCCCATCCCCACTGCAGCCAGTCCCAGCAAAACTCCCCTGCAACCTTCCCAGGTCCATACTCCCCACTCAGTATGCAAAGACCACATTAAGAACATTCCCACTTCATCACAGGGACACACGGCCAGAGTGTAGGGTTGGCACAGCGGTGCATGGAGCTGTCCGTACAGCAGCCCCTCCTCTGGCTCCCGGTGTCCATCCCTGGCCTGACACTGCCCTCTGCCGGCCGGTCGCAGCGGTGCAGCGCAGTGTCTGCCACCCACAGGCCTCTTCGGGTGGACTCCTGTCTGCACAGATCAGGGAGCACCAGCTGTGACCCCAGAGAAGCCACCTTCACCCCCCAGGGCCAGGGCCCCTGCTAACAGGGGGAGCGGGGCTAGTGTAGCAGAACCCAGGCCAGGCGTGGGCTCTGGGTACTCCCCCCAGCAGCTACCAGCAATTCCTGTACAGGCACCATGGCCTAGTGGTGAAAGCAGGGTGAGGGGTCATGGGTTCTGTTCCCCCTCTGCCACTGATTGACTTGGGCAAATCTCTGAACCCTCACGGGCTTCTCCCTATGGCGCTTGGGATGTCCAAGGTCTCAGGGGCAGCAGCTGGAAGATGCTACACAAGGCCAAAGATTTGTATGAGGGAGACGGGCCCAGATGTGCACAGCCAGCCTGAGCGAGCCTGGGTGCCCCCTCCAGGGCTGGGTCCAGCTGTGGGGGTGGCACAGTGCAGTGAGACTCATTGCTCCTGGAGTTTCTGTATGTCATGTCAAGGGGTAAAGAACACTTCACTTCATTCATGATTTATAGCCCTGTATCATAGCTCCCCCTTAGTTGTCTCTATTTCCAGCAGAACCTGTCTCAGATTTAATCTCTCCTTATACAGAGGCTGGTCCATCACCCTGATGGTTTTTGTTGCCCTTCTCTGCCCCTTTCCCAGTGCTAACGCATCTTTCTGAGATGGGGCGACCAGCCCTGCAGGCAGTGTTCAGGTGTGTGTGTGGGGGGGGGAGGTACCAGGGATTTATATAATGCCATTATGGTACTTACTGTCTCACTGTCTATCCCCTTCCCCGGCAGGGCCCAACACCATGTTCTCTGCTTAGCCGGCCGCTGTGCACTGAGCGCAGGTTTTCAGAGATCCAGGCACGATGAAGCGGCTGGTGCTGAGTGAGGGGCCAGGCCCCAGACTGGCCAGTCCTGGGGTCACTCACTCAGGCTCAGGCTCACCTGCACTTCAGTGACCCCAGCGGCCAGGTGAGCTGCTGTGAAGACAAACATGCCCGGTAGGTGGCAGCGTCGCTCAACCAATGAGCTGCTGTCGCTGCAGAACAGGTGCCACAGGTAAGTGGGAAGGGTGGGGGCAGGAGGGGAGGAGCTCACTGGATACCCCCCACCCCCCTAAGCTTTACACCGTTACACTGGGTGCTGGTGGGGGGGATGCATGGCTAGGGCGGGGGGGCAGGCAGCTATCTGGGCAGGTTTCTCGGGGCTCTGTAGCTCGGGGGCAAGGGCAGCACCCTCAGAAAAGTTGCTTTTCCCTGATCCGCTGGCCACACCCTTGACTTGTGCCCAGGCTCAGCACCCGGTGCCTGCCGGCGGCTCCTGAGGGGTGAATCTGGGGCAGGTGAGGGGAGCACAGGGCCAGACAATAGCTGGCACCTGGAATGATTAACTCTACACTGCACATGAGACCAGGAGGGCCCGGGCAGCCTTTCCAGCAGCACCAAGGCCTCCAAGGCATCCAGGCAGCTGAGCCAAGGGGCTGCAGGGACCCTCCACCCTACTCCCACCCCTGTCTCTGGGCCTGGTTCCCCTCTGGCCCGGCTCTGGAGCTGTGGCGTGAGGCCAGAGCTGAGCCTGGGAGGGATGGGGAAATCAGACCCCCCCCATTCCTCCAGCCTGGGGCTTCTGCCCCATTCTCCACCCAGTGGGGCTTCTCTGCAGCCCCAATTTGGGGTTCTCCCCTGGCCCTCCCTGAGCCCCTGTGCTGGGGACACTCCAGGGGTTCCTGCTCTCAGATCTTTCCACGCCCATCTCCAATCTAGGGCGAGTGGGTGAGGCTGGGGGCAGAATGCTCTGGGGGCAGGGCCCCAGGGCAAGCAGAGGCCTGGGTGATATTGCGCAAGCTCCTGGGAGTGCTTCCATTTCATCGATCCCCAGACCCGGTGCTCTCTCACGGCTCTGGAACAGCCCCTGCGAGGAGCATTTCAGTGTTTCAGCCCCCGTAGGGTCACACGTTCACTGGGGTCAGCCCCTTGGCTTCTCCACCTGGGGACTGTACCTCAGAGCCTTCAGCACCCCTAGGTCACCCTGTGAGCTCCCTGCAGTGAGTTCCCCTGAGTTGGACACTTGGGGAGACTTGCACCCCGACGTCCTCACTCTGAAGTGACTCTCAGCCAGCAGGGTAACCGCAGGAGGGTTATCAGGTGTCTGGACACAGCACAGACAGACCTTGATTCCCACAGAGATCAGAAAGTTACAGCAAACTCTGGGTCGGCCCTGAGCCCTCTGCCCCCTCTGAGTCCAGAAGCTTCTTCTGCCTCCTGCAGCCCACACTTCAGAGCTTCACCTGGAGTTTTTTGTCCTCCAGCCGGTCACAGCCAGCTGTCTCCTAAGGAGGGGTGGGGGGCATCCAGGGTCCTTGTAGCTAGTTGCCAAATGTGATGAAGTGGGGGGGGGGTCACCTTGTTCTGTTGCATGGGAGTCTTACTGTCCTATACGAATACTGTGTGCACCTCAGTTTCCCCATCTTCTGCACCAATGCCTGGCTGGTGGGAACTGGGTGTGTGACTTTTAGCTGAAGCCCTCATGGCAGGTGAGCCTACCCAGCTGCCTGCATATAGGCAATGACTGATGCCCTTTGCATCCTGAGACCCAGGAGGGGGATGTGACCAGGTGACACTTTGCCTGGGAAGCAGGACAAAGCCTGGAGGAGGAGCAACGGGTGTGTTGGAGGCCAGGCAGCAGGGTCCAGGGCAGTCTGCTGTGGGGGCCTGGAAGAGGGGGAGTCCAGGGCCTCTGACTTGGGGTCCCCCAAGATGGACTTTGCTGAAAGTCACTGATTTCTGTTCTAGCAAGCTCTGTTCTATACTGTGTCCCTGTCGACTAATAAGCCTCTGTTTTACAACGCTGGTTAAGAGTGACGTCTGACTGCAGAGTTGGGGTGCAGGGCCATGTGGCTTCCCCAGGGCCCTGCCAGGGGGGACTCACTGTGGGAAGCGCATGGAGGGGCAGAGGATGCTGAATGCTCCGAGGTCAGACCCTGGAAGGTGAAGCCGTGTGAGCCTCTTGCCTTGGCGACAATCTGATCAGAGAGAGGAGGCTCCCCCAGAGTCCTTCCGGGCTTCGTATGGAGCAGTTCCAGAGCATCGCCCAGGAACTCCATGACACTAGGTAATTGGAGTGGCCATTGTCCTCTGGGACTCCACATGGGTATGGGGTCCAGGGAGCTCATCAGGATCATGCCTGTATCTCTGCAAAGAGCAAACTGCCTTTCTCCCCACTTAGTTACCCATGCACCACATAGGGCAAACCGAGGCACGGACAATAGTCATCCAAAATATTATGAAAAATTCCCACTGCATCAGAGCCCAGCCCGCTGGGTGGGGCCTCCCTCCCTTCCCACCTGCTCGCAGGTGCTACTATAAAGCTGCAGCCGCAGAGCCGTTGCCAGTTCCTGATTCCTGGATTGTCGAGAGCCCTGCGGGCTAACAGGAGGCGAGCGAGACAGAGACAGAGCCCGGTACTGGGGCACCCAGGGTCGAGCCTCCCACCCCACCACCTGCCATGAAGCCCCGAAGCCTGGGCACAGCTGCCCTGCGGCTGGGTCTAGGGCTGCTGCTGCTGCTGGTCACAGGTGAGCCTTTGCCGGGGGCTGTCGGGGCTGAGTGGCACTTAGAGCCGGATTGGACCCACCCAGGGGCTCTGGGCTGCTCAGATGGGGCCTATCAGCTGTTGCTGCCAACATAGGGCTGATTCCACTGCCTTTATGCGCTGATCTGCAGTGACTCAGAGGACCGTGGGCAATGCCTGTCAGTCCTGGGGTCCCCTCTGCCCGTCCCCCTCTTGGGCACAGATCTTCTGGGGTCCCCTCTCCCAGGCGTGGGTGCTTTGGGGAGCCCCTTCTCCTCCCCCAGGGCCCCTTTCTGAGGGTGCCCAGGAGCAGCGGGTTGGGACCCAGGAAGGCGTTGGCCTACAGTCATTGGTGCCTTTCCCTGGGGGCTGACCCCGGTGGGTCTGGGCTGTATCGCTCTGGCTGAGCCCAGCGCTAACAGCCGGGGTCCAGTCAGGGAAGCCCGGCAGGGAACGTCCTGTCCAGGACTCCTGGGGGCAGCACGTGGATCCCTGACTGCCCTGAGTGACCTGCCAGGGGACCGGGACACGGCGCCCCGA
Organism: Chelonoidis abingdonii; assembly: GCF_003597395.2. Classification (NCBI taxonomy): domain Eukaryota; kingdom Metazoa; phylum Chordata; order Testudines; family Testudinidae; genus Chelonoidis; species Chelonoidis abingdonii. The sequence goes on from NC_133779.1 coordinate 44,384,423, forward strand.
GAGAAGGGGGGATGTTAGCCCCAGACTGGCACTGGCTGCAGGACAGGCCCCGACTGCAGGCTCAGGCCGAGGGGTCTTTATGGCTCCCAGGACTGCGGGACCCGTGGGCCTCCTGTGGACGGGCAGCGCTGCCCCTGGCTGGCCAGACTCTCTGCATCGGGGTGAGCGGCTGGGTTTGTGGCAGGAATTGCTCCACAGGACGCCCTAGCTGGGCACGTCGAGGCCCAGGAAGGACGGGGTCAGAGCCTCAGCCGCTCTCACTGCCTGGGGGGTGTCGGCTGGCAGAGGAGACGCCAGGAGGGGCAGAGAGGGCCCTGCCCATGGGGCTCAGCCCAAGCCATCTATGGCAAGGAGGGAAGCAGAGCCCAGCCCAGCCAGCCATACGTCTCCCTCCACATGGGGCACATAGGGCTGAGGGCGTGGGGAAACCTCTGGGGAACCCACACGGTGATGGCAGCTCCCCCGGGACCCTGCAGGGGTTGTCTTCCCAGGACCTTCTGGCAGTGAGTTCCCCAGGCTAGTCACAAGCTGTGTAAAATAACTGCCCCTGACTCATGCGCACCTGAAGGCCCTGGAGGTTTCTGCTCCTCACTTGCACCCCACGTTTTGTTCGGTTTTCTCTGAACTGAATAGACTGATTCTCTCCTAGGCTATACAACCAGCACAACTTCTCAAGGGGCCACCACCACCCCGACATCCTCCAGTGACACCACCACCACCGCAACATCCTCCAGTGACACCACCACCACCATGACATCCTCCGGCGACACCATCACCACAGCATCTCAAGGGGACACCACCACCCCAACATCCTCCAGTGACACCACCACCACCGCGACATCCTCCAGCGACACCACCACCACCGTGACATCCTCCAGTGACACCATCACCACAACATCTCAAGGGGACACCACCACTCCGACATCCTCCAGTGACACCACCACCACCGCAACATCCTCCAGTGGCACCACCAGCACCCCGACATTCTCCAGTCACACCACCACCACCGCGACATCCTCCAGGGACACCATCACCACAACATCTCAAGGGGACACCACCACCCTGACATCCTCCAGTGACACCACCACTACCACGACATCCTCCGGCGACACCATCACCACAACATCTCAAGGGGACACCACCACCCCAACATCCTCCAGTGACACCACCACCACCGCGACATCCTCCAGCTACACCACCACCACCGTGACATCCTCCAGCGACACCACCACCACTGCGACATCCTCCAGTGACACCATCACCACAACATCGCAAGGGGACACCACCACCCCAACATCCTCCAGCGACACCACCAACACCGCAACATCCTCCAGTGGCACCACCAGCACCCCGACATTCTCCAGTGACACCACCACCACCGTGACATCCTCCAGTGGCACCACCACCACCGCAACATCCTCCAGCGACACCACCACCACCGCAACATCCGCCAGTGAAACCACCACCACCGCGACATCCTCTGGCGACACCACCACCACCACGACATCCTCCAGTGGCACCACCAGCACCCCGCCATTCTCCAGTCACACCACCACCACGGCGACATCCTCCAGTGGCACCATCACCACAACATCTCAAGCGGACACCACCACCCCAACATCCTCCAGTGACACCACCACCACCGCAACATCCTCCAGTGGCACCACCAGCACCCCGACATTCTCCAGTCACACCACCACCACCGCGACATCCTCCAGGGACACCATCACCACAACATCTCAAGGGGACACCACCACCCTGACATCCTCCAGTGACACCACCACTACCACGACATCCTCCGGCGACACCATCACCACAACATCTCAAGGGGACACCACCACCCCAACATCCTCCAGTGACACCATCACCACAACATCTCAAGGGGACACCACCACCTCGACATCCTCCAGTGACACCACCACCACCGCGACATCCTCCACTGGCACCACCACCACAACATCTAAAGGGGACACCACCACCCCGACAATCTCCGGTGACACCACCACCACCGCGACAGCCTCCAGTGACACCGTCACCACCACAACATCCTCCAGTGACACCACCACCACCGCGACATCCTCCACTGGCACCACCACCACAACATCTCCAGGGGACACCACCACCCTGACAATCTCCGGTGACACCACCACGACCGCGACAGCCTCCAGCAACACCACCACCACCGCGACATCCTCCAGTGACACCATCACCACAACATCTCAAGGGGACACCACCACCCCGACATCCTCCAGTGTCACCACCACCACAAAATCTCAAGGAGACACCACTACCCCGACATCCTCTGGCGACACCACCACCACCGCGACATCCTCCGGTGACACCACCACCACCACAACATCCTCCAGCGACACCATCACCACAACATCTCAAGGGGACACCACCACCCTGACATCCTCAAGTGACACCACCACCACCGCGACATCCTCCGGTGACACCATCACCACCAGTGCGACATCCTCCAGTGGCACCACCACCACCGCGACATCCTCCAGTGACACCACCACCACTGCG
>NC_133779.1:44390624-44391732 GCF_003597395.2 Chelonoidis abingdonii
CGACATCCTCCAGTGACACCATCACCACAACATCTCAAGGGGACACCACCACCACCGCTACATCCTCCAGTGACTCTACCACCACCCCGACATCCTCCGGTGACACCACCACCAGCGCGACATCATCCGGCGATGCCATCACCACTGCAACATCCTCCAGTGACACCATCACCACAACATCTCAAGGGGACACTACCACCTGGACATTCTCCAGTGACACCACCACCACCACGAAGTCCTCCGGCGACACCACCACTACCGCAACATCCTCCAGTGACACCATCACCACAACATCTCAAGGGGACATGACCACCCCCACACTCCTCAGGGAAACGCCCACTCCTGTGCCCGCCAGCAACATGACCACCCTGTTGTCCTCTGGCAAGACCATCACCCCAGCACCACCGCCGACCACCCTGGCACCCCCCAGGAACACGACCACCCCCACGTCTCCTGGAACAACGACCACCCTGAAGCTCCCCAGCACTGCTACGTTGGCCCCATCTACGCCCATCATCCGTTTCTCTCTCTCATTCCGCATTGTGAACAGGATCTTTACGAGCTCTCTCCTCAACCCCTTCTCTACTTACTACCAGGAGTTGGAGCTCACAGTCAATATCATGGTAAGCACAGCAGCCCCTCCCTCCCCTCCCTGCCCCCTGCCCCTCTGCCAGCTGGGGGAGGCTGCCAGCCGCAGTCTGGGGGGCTTCACAGGGAGCTCCAGCGAGCCGCCATGTGATGAGCCTTTGGGCCTCTGGTGGCTGCTGCAGTTTGGGCTCCACACACAGAGACCCCAAGGAGTGGGGAGGGGTTATGCCCCCCACCCCATCACACCCCACCCCCAGGCCCAACCCTCAAAGTCTCCTGTCCTGGAGCAGTGAAGGGAGAGTCCCTCAATCCTGCCTGGGGAGACACTCCCCCCTCAACCCTGCCTTCGGCTCTGAGAGCCTCTGCCCCTCTCCAGCTGGCTCTGGGGAGACACCCCCCAACCCTGCCCTCAGCTCTGGGCCCCTCTGCCCCTCTCCAGCCAGCTCTGGGGAGACACCTCCCCGAACCTGCCCTTGGCTCTGGGCCCCTCTGCCCCTCTCTAGCCGGCTCTGGGGAGACA